>NW_022631185.1:1211592-1636720 GCF_010015895.1 Lontra canadensis
GCGCGACCGGCGGGGACGGAGAAGGGAGGGGGGGGGGGGGGGGGGGGGGGGGCGGCTCTGCTCCGGGCGGCGCGCCCAGGCGCGGGAGGGGGGTAATCCCCCCCCCCCCCCCCCCCCCCCCCGCGCAGGAGAAGGGTCCGCCCCGTTAGGGAGGGCAGGCAGAACGGGGGCCTGCGCCTCCCAGGGCCAGGAGACAGGACAGGTCAGCGCCTCACGCCTGGCCCCTGGCGCAGGACCGCCATCTGGAGCCTCCGCGCCCCGCCCGGAGCAGAGCCGCCCCCCGGTTCCCTACCGCCAAGTCCTGGCCTCCATTGGGCGCCCTGGGGTGACTACGAACCCGGAGAAGGGCACTCACCGGTCTGGCGGCCGGAGCGTAGACGCGCCGACCCATTGTGCGCATGCGTCCGCTCGGATTCCCGCAGGACGGTTACCCAGGCAGGCGGGGGCGGGGCTGAGCGTTCGTTAGGGGGCGTGTTCAAGTCCTTCGCCAATTTCTCCAAAGCATTTTCCTTCTTACTGAGATGCGGCATTCTTTACATATTGTGTCTGTCAGTCCTTTCTTGTGTCTGTGAGCGACAGTTACCTCCTCCCAGTCTGTCGCTTGCCTTTCCACTTGCATAATACTGTTTCCTAATGAATACAGTTCTTAATTTTAATATAACCAGGCTTATCAATAAACTCTGGTTTGGCTAAGAAACATTTGCCCAGGGGCGCCTAAGTGGCTCAGTGGGATAAAGCCTCTGCCTTAGGCTCAGGTCATGATCCCAGGGTCCTGGGATCAGCCCCACATCGGGCTCTCTGCTCAGCGGGGAGCCTGCTTCCTCCTCTCTTTTCTACCTGCCTCTCTGCCTACTTGTGATCTGTCGAATGGATAAATAAAATCTTAAAAAGAAAAGAAAAGAAACATTTGCCTTGTAAGGGCCTGGTTGGCCAGAGGGAGCCATTTTGTTGCAGTGAACTTAGATTGAACCTATGCAGTGAACTTAGATTGACCCTGCCCTTCCCAGAGGAACTTACTTGCAAAGCCTAGATACAAAGGCGAGTCAGGCCAGGTGAAGACATCCAATCAGAGGGGTGCGCATATATTTACTGAGGTAAGATCCCATTGGCCACCTGTGTGTGGGTGGGGCTCAACCACCCCTATAAAGGTTAGTCTGTGAAGCTGAGGCTGGGGAGGAGTAGAAGAGAAGAGTCCTCAGAGGAGTAGGAGAGTGGTCAGAGCCGGGAGAGCTGTCAGAGCTCTTGTAAGAGCTGTAAGAGCTCTTCTCAGAGCTGTCAGAGCTGTGAGAGCCGCCAGCGACCCCGCCGCCCCAAGCCACAGCCTTAGGAAGCAGCCTCGCCAGAGCAGCCCCTGTCCGGGGAGCGGCCCTGTCTGGGGAGCAGCCTCGTCCAGAGCGGCCACGTTGGGAGCGGCCTTGCCGGGGTTGTCATCGTCACCTTTTCGTAAGAGACAGCTCGGACCAGTCAGTTGATTCTTGATGCTTGCCACGAAATAAAGCTTTGCTTGACCTTCGCTTTGTATAAGTCTCGTTCCTTTGATCACGGACCCCAACATTTGGGGGCTTGTCCGGAATTAAACGACGAGAACGAGCCAGCATCGGAATTTTTGGGAAAAGCCTCCAAAGGTATTGGGATCTTCGGTATTGGGATCCTATCTGTCTGTCTGGTTGGAGCCCCAGGGTATAGCCCACCGGGGAGAAGCTGGACGCAGCCATGCTCCCCAGGGCTGGAGTGGATGCGGGGACGCCCCATCCCTCTGCTAGTAGATTGACAGGGGGTTCGAGTCCCCCTGGGTGGTCGGGGGGTTCGAGTCCCCTGGGCGGATGGGGGGTTCGAGTCCCCCTAGGCGGTTGGGGGATAAAGAAAGCCCCCACGAGTGACAGGTTCTGGGTAAGAATTGTTGATTCTGCGGTTGTCTTTGCCTGGTTCTTTTGTTGTCTGTTATGTGGTTTGTTGTGTTTGCAGGGGACCAAGAAAGTCCCCACCAGCAGCAGGCTCTGGATGGGGATCGCTGGGTCTGCAGTTGTCTTTGCCTTGTTTTTTTGTTGTCTGTTGTGCTGTTTGTTGTATTTGGAGAAATGAGACAAATGGGGAGTAAGGGGCCTGTGACACCCCTAGGTCTTGTTATTGAACATTTCAAGGATTTTCAAGGTAAAGCCACTCAGGTGACAAGGTTTACCCGGGAAAACTAAAAACACTCTGCCAATAGAGTGGCCCACTTTCTCCACAGGGTGGCCGCCGGAAGGAACGTTAGCCTTGACTCAGATCTATTCTGCCCTGAGTGAGGTCTTTGATCTACATCGAGACCAAATACCATACATTGTGGCCTGGCGATATCTGATATCAGAGCCGCCCTTCGTGGCTCAAGTCCCACCTTCCCCTGCTAATGAAACCATTTCTCTCCCTCTAAGGCAGGTCAGAGCACCAAAATCAGAACAGACAGATGAGGGGGAACCAGGGAAGAAGACCGTTCTACCTCCATCGGATATGGAGGATGTGGAATTCCCACCTCCCTTATTTGTCCTCTAAATCTGACTCTCGGTCCAGAAATGCCTTTACCAGTCCACCGCATACATGGTTGGGGTCCACCTATGGGACCACCAAGCAGAGAGACCGCCCTGATCCTTCCCCTTTCCTCTATCCCCCTGTGCCTCCCTTTACCTCACCGGTACTGTCTGCGCCAATGCTGCCTCTTCATGAGGTTGCTCTACCAGACGGGAGAGGGTGGCCCTACCTAAGCTATATCCCTTTCTCCTCTTCTGACATCTATAATTGGAAGACCCAACACAAATCCTTTTCTGTCCAACCTCAGGATTTAATTAGCCTCTTGGAGACTGTCTTTCTTACTCATCAAACTACCTGGGTGGATGTTCAACAGCTCCTTATGGCTCTCTTTAACGGGGAAGAGCAGGATCGCATCATGCGAGAAACCCATAAGGTTATAAGCGAGAGACTTGGCAGGGACCTCGATCCCCGCTGAATGGAGGACTACTGCCCGAGGGAACTCCCCGACTGGGATCCAAACTCCGATGAAGGTAAGGAGAGCTTACGTTTCTACCACCAGGCTCTATTGGGAGGCCTCCATGCAGCTGCAAGGAGACTCATAAATTTATCTAAAATTAGTACGGTGACTCAAGGTAAGAATGAGTCTCCAGGAGCTTTCCTAGAAAGGCTAATTGAAGCCTATAAAATGTATAGCCTGATCGATCCTGAGGCACCCAAAAATCAGAGGGCAATGAATCTTTTGCCAGTTAGTCAGCCATAGATATAAGGAGGAAACTTCAGAAAATTGAGAGATTTGAAGGGAAGAATCTGACTGAGTTAGTGGGAATAGCAGAAAAGGTTTTTAACAACAGGGATGCACAAGAGGACGAAAAACAGACAAAAAAAAACCCAAACAAACTGGTTAAGGTTTTGTCATTACATGAGGCGGAGAGGAGACGGGTAGGGGATAGTAAATGAAAGGAAAAGCCTAAGCACAGAGAAGGCAGGTGGGAAGACTTAGATTCAGATCAGTGTGCTTACTGTAAGGAAAAAGGACATTGGGCCAGGAAGTGCCCTAAAAGGAAGACAGCAATGCTTGCCACCAGAGACTGAAGGGGCGATGGTTCGGAGCCCCTCCCCGAACCTCGGGTAAAAATTGAAGTGGAGGGGAAATCAGTTGATTTTTTGGTGAACACCGGAGCCAAATTTTCATCATTACTTAAACCTATGGGAAAACTATCTGGAGAGGAATTTTGGGTACAAGGAGCAAATGGCACAGAGAGACATAAATGGACAACAGAAAGGACTTTAAATTTGGCCTCGGGAGTAGTTAAACATCAATTTTTGGTCCTCCCTAATGCCCTATATAACTTGATGGGAAGAGATCTCCTCCACAAGTTAAGAGCTGGCATTCAGTTCTCGGAAGGAGACATGACTGTAACCTTGAGAGAACCCACTGTACAAGTGCTTATGGCAGCAGTAGATGAATACCTCCTTTACGAGCCAGTCTCAAAACGAGAAGAAATAAAGAGGGGGAGCCTTCTCCAAATCCTACAGGACGAGTTTCCAGGTCTGGGCAGAAGGGAAGCCCCCTGGCTTGGCCAAGGAACAACCTCCAGTGGTGGTACAGTTAAAGGCGACAGCTACGGCTATTCGCGTTTGGCAGTACCCCCTTCCCCGGGAAGCAAAGGAAGGGATCAGAAAACACATTAACTGCCTCCGAGGAGACGGGATCCTAGTTCCTTGCAAATCTCCATGGAACACACCTTTGCTGTCAAAAAGGCAGAGACTGGGGAGTACTGACCTGTCCAGGACTTGCGGGAAGTTAATAAACAGTTTGAAGATATCCACCTGACGGTGCCTAACCCCTATACCCTACTCTCCCTCCTGGGCCCCAAAAGAACTGTGTATACCGTCTTAGATCTCAAGGATGCATTTTTCTGTATATCCTTAGCAAGGGAATCTCAGCCCCTTTTTGCTTTTGAGTGGTCCGACCCACAGAAAGGGTTTCAAGGCCAGCTCACCTGGACAAGACTTCCCCAAGGATTCAAGAATTCACCCACCATGTTTGACGAGGCCCTACATGAGGATTTGCATGAGTACAGAACCTCCAACCCAGGAGTCACTCTGTTACAGTACGTTGATGACTTGCTAGTAGCCGCTGAGAACTATGAGTCATGTTTGCGGGGGACGAGAGCTCTCTTACAGACTCTGCAGGAAAAAGGGTATTGGGTGTCAGCGAAGAAAGCACAGCTCTGTCAGAACCATGCCACTTACCTAGGCTTTGATCTCCACGAGGGAGTGCGTTCACTGTCTGAGTCCAGGAAACAGGTGATCACCCGATACCCCCGCCCCACCATGTCCCGACAAGTAAGGGAGTTTCTTGGGACGGTGGGCTACTGTAGGCTGCGGATACCACGGTTTGCAGAGATTGCCTGACCTCTCTACAAACTGGCAAAAGGAGGGCTCACTATGTTAGAGTGGACAGCTGAGGCAGAAGGAGCATTTTGGGAATTATAAAAAGCCTTACTGAGTGCCCCAGCATTGGACATCCCAGATGTTACCAAGCCCTTCCAATTATATGTGGATGAAAAAGCAAGGGTGGCCAAAGGAGTTTTAATTCAGACTCTGGGGCCTTGGCGAAGGCCAGTAGCCTATCTTAGCAAGAAACTAGATCCAGTGGCAGCTGGGTTTCCCCCTTGCCTCTGCATAATTGCTGCAATGGCCCTCCTGGTCAAGGATGCAAGTAAATTGACTTTGGGTCAAAGCTCAAATTTGACCCAAAATTGATTTTGGGTCAAAATCTCATCGTAACCACCACACACGCTCTTGAGGGCCTTCTCCGGACTCCACCAGACAGATGGATGACGAACGCCCGAGTGACAGGGTATCAGCCCCTTCTCCTCAATGAACCAAGAGTGACCTTCCGGCCCCCGGCGGTGCTAAATCCAGCCACACTGCTGCCAGAGGAGCTAGCTGACCATCCACACGACTGTGGGGAGGTCCTAACCCAAGTCACAGGAAAAGGCCGGATCTCAGAGACATTCCCCTCTTGGATGCCAAGATGACTCTGTTCACAGATGGGAGTAGCTACATGGTCAATGGAAAGAGGTATGCAGGGGCTGTGGTGGTTTCTCCTGAGCAGAAACTCTGGACAGCAGCCCTGCCACATGGAACTTCAGCACAAAAAGCGGAACTGATTGTACTCACTAAGGCACTGCAGATGGCAAAAGGTAACACCACCAACATCTATACGGACAGCAGGTATGCCTTTGCTACTCTCCATATACATGGGACTATTTATAAAGAAAGGGGCCTATTAACAGCAGAAGGAAAAGGAGTTAAAAACAGAGGAGAGGGACACCTGGGTGGCTCAGTTGGTTAAGCCGATGCCTTTGGCTCAGGTCATGATCCCGGGGTCCTGGGATCGAGTCCCACATCGGGCTCCTTGCTCGGCAGGGAGCCTGCTTCTCTTGCTGCCTCTCTGCATGCTTGTGTGTACTCGCTCTCTCTCTCTCTGGCAAAAAAAAAAAAAAAAAAAAAACAGAGGAGAAATATTGGCTCTCCTCCAGGCTATTTGGGACCCAAAAGAGGTGGCTGTTATGCATTGCCCGGGACACCAAAAGGGGATTGATCTGATTTCAAAAGGAAACCACTTAGCAGATCAAGCCGCAAAACAAGCAGCCCGAGAAACAGTGCAAGAACTGGTTACACTCCCAGCTCCAGCCCTACCAGAAAAACCGAACTATTCAGAAGAAGATTTAAAGTATTTACAGAAATGGGTTAAGTTGGACTATGAAGGGGACTGGGCTAAGACTAAAGCAGGAAAAATAATTCTTCCTCGAAAACTAGGTAAGAAATTAGTAGACCAGATACATCAGGGTACTCATTTGGGGATACGCAAACTCAAGGACCTTATAGGCAAGCAATTCCAGGTTTCTAAATTAGGGCGAATGGTTCAGGATGTAGTTGATAGATGTGCTCAATGCCAGGCAGTTAATGTGGGAAGAACTAAAATGGGAAGAGGAAAAAGAGAAAGAGGTAAGGAACCAGGAATTTATTGGGAAATAGATTTTACAGAAATGAAACCCGGAAAACATGGGCACACGTATATGTTAGTTTTTGTGGATACCTTTTCAGGCTGGGTGGAGGCTTTTTCCACCAAACATGAGACAGCAGGAGAGATAGCAAAAAAGCTACTAGAAGAAATAATTCCTAGGTTTGGGCTGCCTCTCACGATTGGGTCAGACAATGGTCCTGCATTTGTGAGTTCAGTCTTGCAGGCATTGGCCAAGGCCGTGGGCACTAATTGGAAACTACATTGTGCCTATCGGCCCCAGAGTTCTGGGCAAGTAGAGAGAATGAACCGGACTCTTAAAGAGACCTTGACAAAACTAATTCTGGAGACTGGCGGTGGATGGGTGGATCTCCTTCCTTTCACCCTCCTCAGGGCACGATGTACACCCTATTTAAACAAGGTGACCCCATTTGAAATAATGTTTGGGAGACACCCCCCCTCCCAGCTCTGTCCTCGACTACAGGAGGTTGCCCTAGCAGATATGACTGATCAGTCTGTACTCCAGTTACTGCAGGCATTACAGTCTGTCTTAAAAAAAGCCCACGCAGGGATCCAAACTGCCCACACTGGGACGGAGACAGTGGTGGAACCACATCCTTACCAACCCGGCAACTGGTTTGGATACGTTGCTATCAAGTGGGGAACTTGGAGCCTCGCTGGAAGGGACCGTTTACTGTTATCCTAACCACCCCCGCAGCAGTAAAAGTAGAAGGATTAGGGTGTGGGTTCATGTGGGTCACGTCAAACAGGCCGAGAGTAAGGACGCCCCCCAGAGATGGAAGCTGCAGCCGAAAGACCCCGCTGACCATGGACTAAAACTAAGACTAAAAAACCTGTGAGTTTATTGTTGCTCCTATTGTTACCTGTTTATGTAAAGTATAGGTGGGAAATTAGATGAACGGAATTAGGAAAAATGGAAAGGTTATACAAAACGTTGAATGGCTAACTTATCAGTCGACTGTGTACTACTGTTACTTTTTGGCCCCTGTATTATAAACGCCCTAATGTCATTTGTACCAAAGAAAATTAGAGCGATAAAACGTTAGTCTTACATGCTCAATATAACATAGAACTGGCTGAAAAGTCAAGGATTTGACTAATCTCCAAAGAAAAGGGGGGAATGTAAGGGCCTGGTTGGCCAGAGGGAGCCATTTTGTTGCAGTGAACTTAGATTGACCCTGCCCTTCCCAGAGGAACTTACTTGCAAAGCCTAGATATAAGGGTGAGTCAGGCCAGGTGAAGACATCCAATCAGAGGGGTGCGCATATATTTACTGAGGTGAGATCCCATTGGCCACCTGTGTGTGGGTGAGGCTCAACCACCCCTATAAAGGTTAGTCTGTGAGGCTGAGGCTGGGGAGGAGTAGAAGAGTCCTCAGAGGAGTAGAAGAGAAGAGTCGTTGGAGGAGTAGGAGAGTCGTCAGAGCCGGGAGAGCTGTCAGAGCTCTTGTAAGAGCCGTAAGAGCCGTTAGAGCTCTTGTAAGAGCTGACAGAGCTCTTGTCAGAGCTGTCAGAGCCGTGAGAGCCGCCAGCGGCCCCGCCGCCAGTGGCCCCGCCACCCCGAGCCTCAGCCTCAGGGAGCGGCCTCGCCAGAGCAGCCCCTGTCCGGGGAGCGGCCCTGTCTGGGGAGCAGCCTCGTCCAGAGCGGCCACGTTGGGAGCGGCCTTGCTGGGGTCGTCGTCGTCACCTTTTCGTAAGACAGCCCTGACCAGTCAGTTTGATTCTTGATGCTTGGCGGGAAATAAAGCTTTGCTTGACCTTCGCTTTGTATCAGTCTCGTTCCTTTGATCATGGACCCTAACAGCCTATGCCAAGATCCCAAGATGTTCTGTAATTTCACCTGAAGTCGATCGTTTTGCCTTTCACATTACAGCTACAATCCTCAGGAACTGAGTTGTGTGGATAGTAGGCGGTCAGCAAATCACAGTAAATCCACCTATTATTGTATGGTTAATTAAGGATGGTTTTTATATCTTTAAAAGTTGAGAAAAAAATAGGGCGCCTGTGCGGCTCAGTGGGTTAAGCCTCTGCCTTCAGCTCAGGTCATGATCTCAGGGTCCTGGGATCGAGCCCCATATCAGGCTCTCTGCTCCTCAGGGAGCCTAATTCCTCCTCTCTCTCTCTCTCTGTCTGCCTCTCTGCCTACTTGTGATTTCTCTCTGTCAAATAAATACATAAAATCTGGGCGCCTGGGTGGTTCAGTGGGTTAGGCTGCTGCCTTCAGCTCAGGTCATGATCTCAGGGTCCTGGGATCGAGTCCCACATCAGGCTCTCTGCTCAGTAGGGAGCCTGCTTCCCTTTCTCTCTCTGCCTGCCTCTCTACTTGTGATCTCTCTGTCAAATAAATAAATAAAATCTTTAAAAAAAATACATAAAATCTTTTTTTAAAAAGTTGAAAAAAATAAAAATAATAGTATTCGTGGCACATGAAAATTATACGAAGTTCATATTTCAGAATCCATGAATAAAATTGTATTGGAATGCAACCATGCCCATTGGCTTACAAATTGTCTGTAGCAGCTTTCACACTACAACATTTGAGTTTAGTACTTGTAGCAGAGACTGTAAGATGCACAAAACCTAAAATATTACCATATAGAGAAAAGTTTGCTGACCTCTGACGTATAGTGAGATATGATCACTGAATTTTAACTATTGAAAAGGTTTGCAAAACCAGAAGATAATACTTCATACGCACTAGGATATCTGTAATCCAAAACACAGACAATAATAAGTGTGGGGGCGCCTGGGTGGCTCAGTGGGTTAAAGCCTCTGCCTTCGGCTCCGGTCATGGTCCCAGGGTCCAGGGATCGAGCCCCCACATCAGGCTCTTTGCTCGGGGGGCGGGGGGGGGGGTGTAGCCTGCTTCCTCCTCTCTCTCTGCCTACCTCTCCGCCTACTTGTGATCTTTCTCTGTAAAATAAATAAATAAAATCTTTTAAAAAAAATAGTGTGCAAAGGATGTAGAGAAATCAGAACACTCAGACATTGTTGGTGGGAATCTAAAATGGTACAATTGTGAACAAGTTTGGCAATCCTTCAAAAGCTTAACCAGAGACTTACGTGAACCCAGAAGTTCCACTCCAGTTATCTGCTCAAGTGTTGAAAGCATAAATTGACACAAAAACTTGGACATGAAGGGTCATAGTAGCATTATTCATAATAGCCAAAAAGTGGAAACCATGTCCACAGACGAATGAATGAAAGATGATATAGCCACACAATGGATTATTCTTCAGCCATATAAGGAATGAAGCACTGACACATGCTACATCATGAACTCTGACAACATAATGCTAAATGACATAACTCAGTCAAAGAGGACTACATATTTTATGATCCCATTTATATGAAATGTCAAGAGAAGTCTAATCTGTGGAGACAGAGAGTAGATTAGTGGCTGTCAAGGGCTGGGGGGAGAGAGAAGAATAGACTCCCCACGAGCAGGGCTCGATTCCAGGACCCTAGGGATCATGACCTGAGCTAAAGGCGGACACCTAACTGACAGAGCCACACAGGTGATCTTTTCTTTAACTTGAAAATTGTTTAATCTATTTTATAAAAAATGACCACTGATTCCGCTGAACTGTTTTGGTCACTATAAGCTTAGAAGCCTGTATACTTATGTCTTTGCTATTTCTTTCTCCTGGGACTTGGTTATACACACTCTCAACCTGTTTATCTTTTGGGGTCTCAAGTGTTGTCCTTGTAAATGTGGATTTTTTATTTGGCAAATATGCAGCCTTGCAACCCACACCCACCTTTTCTCCAGTGAAGCAATCTCCCCAATTGTTTCCCATGAAGGGATCCCAATGGCTTTGTTGCCCCTCCCTGGTATTTAACAGGTGGAGGGAGTCTCTCCTCCCTAAATCCTGTTCTCTCTTGATCCATAACATCACCCACCCTGGCTTCCTGCCTCCCTCCTAAGCCATTTCTTCTTCACCTGGCTAACTCCTTTCTGTTCTTCCCATGATCGACTGCTTCTTTGGTCACCATTCTGAGTGTTCACTTAACATAATCAAGTCTAACAAGCCTCTTGCCTGCCTCATCCTGCCTGCTCTGATGCCCCCACAATCCCTCCTGCATCAGTACATACTACTCTCTGTGTGAGGCAGTCTTTCCTCCTTACCGCTTTGTTAACCTCTCCTCCTCTTACAACTCACATTATGTTTTCATGATTGATAAATGCCCAACTTGCTCTCTAGCTGGACAGCTCCACAGGGCTGGACACGTTGTCTGTTGTCTTCCACAGGGGATCAATGTGCCAAAAGGAGATACTCACCAAATGTTTGCTGATTTGAATGAACTGGAAGGCATATTCCAAGATATTAATAATGATTGCTGGTAACAAGGGAGATGCTGGATGCAATTTCTTAATTTCATATTTTTCTGTACATCCTGAATATTTCTTTTTCAGTGAGGAATAATTACTTTAGAAACAGAAAACAAAACAAAACAAAACAAAGAAAAGAAAAGAAAGAAAACAGAAAACAAAGATATGCACCCAAGATATGGCTGTCCACTGTTCACTAGTGCTGGCCACCTCCATCTAACTTAGTTCAACAAACATTCATGTGGATGTGCTACAGTATTCTAAGGGCCAGGGATACAGCAAAATCCAAACCAAGATCTTTACAGGCCAACAGGAAAGATAAACAAGTACAATGAATCACGTATCAATCAGTTGGCAGTCAGTGCCTTGAAGATACATGAAGCAGGGAAGGAGAACGGGGGAGTGCGTGTTGGGCAGGGGCAGTCTCTCTTAAATAGAAAAGTCAGTAAAGGGCTCACTGAAAAGGTGATGTCTGAGTAATGAACTGCAGGAAACGAAGTGATCCCAAAGGTATTGGGGGAAGAGGATCCCCACAAAGTGAAACACTGATTGCAGAGGCCCTGAGATAACACGCCTGGCATTTGAGGATTATGAGGGAGGCCACTGAGACTGGAACAGACTAACTAAGGGCGATGTCAGAGAAGAGGCCCAGGAGGTGACAGAGGCATGAATTAAAACACTGCCAGACCATGGGGTACCTGGGTGGCTCAGCTGGTTAAGTATATGACTTGATCTCAGCTCTGGTCCTCTTTTTAAAGATCTTACTTATTTATTTGAGAGCGAGCACAGCAGGGAGAGCAGAAGGACAAGCAGATTCTTCACTGAGCTCAGAGCCCGATGCAGGGCTCAATTTCAGTACCCCGAGATCATAACCTGAGCCAAAATCAAGAGTTGGACATCCAACCAACCAAGCCACCAGGGTGCTCCTCAGCTCCAACTTCTGGTTCCATCATCACCCCTCCTCTGACTCTGACCCTATAAGGGCCCCTGTGATGACACTGCCACCACCAGATAACCCAGATCATCTCCACATTGCAAGATCTGGATTCCATCATGTAGGCTTCCAACAGGTGTTCTTGATTGTTGTATTGAAGAATTGCAACCCAGCCTGTGCGAGGATGAAGACGACACTGGGTCTGCACATATGGTTAAAACTAGTCATATTGGGGGTGTCTGGGTAGCCCAGTCAGTTCAGCATCTGCCTTTGACTGTCATCCCAGGGCCTGGGATTGAGCCCCACGTCTGAGCAGGGATCCCATTTCTCCCTCTCCCCCGGCTTGTGCTCTCTCTCAAATAGAATCTGTTAGAAACAAAAGCCAATAAAACAATAAACTATTGTTTTGGCCATGTACTGGCCATGAGTTGGACAGGGCTTTTAAGGGGCAACGCACGAGACTCCTCACAGTCCATCAACCTCACAATTTCAGCTGTTAGCCCTACGTACCCAGCTGCAGTATCTCCAAAGCAAATGAAGAGATTTCCTTCTATACTGCCCCAAGGAGCTCCTTTTCTTAACTAGTACGGAAGGGAAATGTAAATTGGCAGTGGCCTGCTGGAGTTTCAGGAAGAAGCAAGCGAAAAGAGCAAAAGAAGAGAGAAAAAGGGCTGGTGAAAATTTCCTATAATGCTTGTTAGTTTTCTATCGCTGCCATTACAAATTACCACAAACTTAGCAGCTTAAAACAACACAAACTTATTATCTCATTTATTATCTCACAGCCTTTATTCCATGGCTCTCAAGGGGAGCCACCCACAGGGCTCTGAGGCTATGCCAACCAGCTGTGGCCAACACTGTATTTCCACAGGTGGGACATCCCCAGATCATCCTACACCTCTCCCTGGCCTCCTTCTCCTCATTTTCTGAGACCCATCCTCTGCTCACAATGACCTCCAAGTCTCAAAGAAGGAAGTTATTCCTAAGCCCCAAACCACGGGATGCTCTCTCATGAGAGAAAACTTCTTCCCAGATGTTCCCCATCTGTGCTTACAGTGGCCCTGTGACCCTTCTGGTAACAAAAGATCCAAAGAAACCCAAAATTTCCCTTCCTCTGGCTCCCTCTTTGTACTCCTTATCAAATTATTATAGCTGGGGCGCCTGGGTGGCTCAGTGGGTTAAGCCTCTGCCTTCAGCTTGGGTCGTGATCTCAGGGTCCTGGGATTGAGCCCCACATTGGGCTCTCTGCTCCGTGGGGAGCCTGTTTCCTCCTCTCTCTCTGCCTGCTTCTCTGCCTACTTGTGATCTCTGTCAAATAAATAAAATCTTAAAAAAAATTATTATAGCAACAAAGTATGGCTTATAACAGAGAAAAAAAATCATACATGATTGTAGGCCCCAAGAAAACCACATTTATTTCTCCATGACCAACGTCCAGTCTACATCCACATGTGCACATACCTTTACATGGCGGTAATAACAGCAAGTCTTCTATTTTATGCCTCTTTTACTGTTGTTCTTGCCTACCATATTATAAGTATTTTCAGCATGGTAACAAAACCTTCATAATTACGGTTCAGCATGACTGCATAGAACAAAGTAGAAATGTCCTGGATGAACAATGGGGGGAGGTGATAACAGAAACATAGGAACTCATTATATTTTTATTTCCACAACTAAAGTAACACATCACATTTCTCAACAGCAGCCCTTTCCATCTTGGTACAAGCCAGCTTCAGTCCTCACAGGGACAATTTCATTGTTGACTCACAAGCTACAACCTCCACCAGTCGCCCCTTCCGAAACAAATCCTCCGTGTCTGAGAGGATTGTGCCATAGGCAGACATACAAACAGCAAAATCTAACTATAGTTCTGTGATCGCCCGGGGTAGAGAATTGTGTGCAGTCTATCACCAGGATGTCTTCGCTGACACAGAGTAGATGGTAAGAGCTGTCGAAAGCTTTTCTCACTGATTATACTGGATCCTACTAAGAGTTTGCTTATGTACAAGGCTGACATTCCTTATTAACGGGTTCCACAGACCAATTACTTACTGAATGCATTCACAGCCTCTCTACTATTTAAGCACTCTGATGCATCTCCAGGAAGTATCTTGCGGACATTCACAGATTTTATTCCAGTGTGTGTGCTATTACATTTGGTATTGGCTACATCATTCCTGAAGGCTTTTCTACACTTATTACCATCCTGTTTTCCCCAGGAGTTGCTTACTGTACAGATTTAACAGTATGGCTAAGGAAAGCCTCACATTCAGCAATTCACTGCGTAGCTCAAAGACTCCTGTTCCACCCCTGAAGACATTCCTCCTTCATTCAGCTTTCTGAGACCAAGGCAGGAGACGAATGTGGCCCACATTCATCATATTTCCATGGGGTGCTCTCCAGAGTGTGTTCTTTGATGTCGGATGAGGGAAGAGCTCCTTCTGAATGTTTTCCCACACTGAGGACACTGGCTGGAGCCCTCCCTGCTGTGGAGTCTCTGATGTACTGCCAGGTGAGAGTTCTGCTTGAAGGACTTTCCACATTCAGGACACTGGTATGGGGTCTCCTTTGTGTGAATTCTCTGGTGCTTGGTCAGACAGGAGCTATCCCTGAAAGCTTTGCCACACTGATTACACTCATAGGGCTTCTCACCAGTATGAGTCCTCTGGTGCCGGATGAGGCCAGCAATGTTTCTGAAAAGTTTCTGACACTGGTTACAGCCATAGGGCTTCTCACCAGTATGAATCCTCTGGTGCCGAATGAGGTAAGCACTCTCAATGAACGTTTTCCCACACTCCTTACATTCGTAGGGTTTCTCCCCAGAGTGGATTTTTTGATGTACAATGAGGTGAGAGTTTCGGTTGAAGGACTTCCCGCACTCCACACATTCAAAGGGTTTCTCTCCAGTGTGAGTCCTCTCATGCTGGGTAAGGTATGAGCCATCCCGGAAAGCCTTTCCACATTTGCTACATTCATAGGGCTTCTCCCCAGTGTGGATTCTGAGATGCACAGTGAGATGGGAGATGTCGGTGAAAGGTTTTCCACACTCATTACACCTATATGGTTTTTCTCCTGTATGAGTTCTTTGATGCAAAATTAGAGACGAATTTCGGTTGAAGGTTTTCCCACATTCTAGACATTCATAAGGTTTCTCACCAGTGTGAATTCTCTGGTGTTGTGTGAGAGCTGACCCATCACTGAAGGCTTTCCCACATTTATTGCATTTATAGGGCTTCTCTCCTGTATGGATTCTTTGATGCACAATCAGGTTGTAGTTCTTGGAAAATGATTTTCCACATTCATTACACGTATAAGGTTTCTCTCCAGTGTGAGTTCGGTGATGCAAAACAAGAGAAGAGTTCCGTTTGAAGCATTTGCCACATTCAGTGCATTTATACAGTTTCTCTCCAAGGTGATTCCTCCTGTTTTCATTAAGAGATGAACTCAGGGAAAAGATGTCCCCGAAGTCCTTACCTTCATACAGTTTCTTCCCTCTTTTCGCTATTTTTTGTTCACCAAGAGGGGTAAAATGGTTGAAAGATTTACCACTTTCAGGGTATTTATAAGGTTTCTCTCTCGTTTGATCTCTTCCAAGTTGAAAAACTTCCACAGAGTGGTTGAAGACTTTTCCACATGTGTCACTGTCACTATTTCGCTTAGCTACATAATTTTTCTGACAACTCTGTAAAGCTGGGTCACAATCCAAACTTTTAACACCTGAATCACATATATGAAAACCATTTATAGGTACTCTCTTAGATGGCAGAAGGTCTGAGCTTGCACTCAAATGCTCTCCAAGTCCAGAATATTCACAAATTGCTTCCTGAGCCCCTGGTTTCTCCTGAGTTAAAGCTGATTGCCTCAAATAACCCTCCCCGTTCTTACAGTCCCAATTATCACCTAGAATGGAAAGATGGGGACCCTCTCTTGTAAATCCTTCCATTTCCACGTCACAGGTTGGTTCTTCCTCAGAAATATTCTGTAATTTTCAATCTCATGTCTCAGGCTGAAAAGTAAACAATGAAAAAGACAGACTTAAGTATGTAAAGCTATACCTGGAAGAGGAATAAAAAATAATGACAGGCCAGGTGTGTGGATCCATATTTTTATTTTTTAATTAAATTTTCCCAGCTTATTTTGTTATTGGCATATATTTGACACACAATGTTACATTAGTTTCAGGTGTAGGACATAGTGATTTGACAAGTCTATATGTTAAGCTAAGTTCAGAACAGTGTAGCTACCATCTGTCATCAGGTAACACTACTATAATACCACTAATTACACTCCCTGCAATGTACCTTTAATCCCTGTGATTTATTCATTTCATAATGAGAAGCATGTACCTCCCAATCCCCTTCACCCATTTTACCCACTTCCCCACCCTTCCCTTCTGGCAACCATCAGTTTGATCTCTGTATTTATGGATTTGTTTCTACTTTTTGTTTTTTCATTTGTTTTTTAGACTCCCCATATAAGTGAAATCATATGGCATTTGTCTTTCTCTGCTTGACTTATTTCACTTAACACAATACCCTCTAGATCCATCCATGTTGTCACAAATGGCAAAAATTTCATTCTTTTTTACGGCCGAGTAACATCCCATCGTACATACATACCACATCTTTTTTTTTTTTTTAAGATTTTATTTATTCATTTGACAGATATCACAAGTAGGCAGAGAGGCAGGCAGAGACAGAGGGAGAAGCAGGCTCCCTGCCGAGCAGAGAGCCCGACACAGGGCTCGATCCCAGGACCCTGAGATCATGACCTGAGCCGAAAGCAGAGGCTTAACTCACTGGGCCACCGAGGCGCCCCCATACATACCACATCTTAGCCATTCATCTATCAGTGGGCACTTGGGTTGCTTCCGTATCTTAGCTATTATAAATAATACTGCAATGAATAGTAGGGCATATATTTTTTTCCAATTAGTGTTTTGTTTCCTTTTTGGAGGTAAATAACCAGTAGTGGAATTACTACATCATACGGCATTTTTATTTTTAATTTCTTGAGGTAACTCCATTCTGTTTTAGACAGAGGCTGAACCAATTTACATTTGTGGGTATTCTGACTTCTTCAAACTAACACCTGTACAAGGGGAAGGTAAAGTGAGAGTCAAGAGACGGAGCCAAGAACAGTTTCAAAGACCCATAGAGCATCTTCATCCCCCCAGAGAACAAGCAGGAGGAACAGTACAAACAAGTATCACCAAAAGAATGAAACTGAGATGTGGGAGACCAGAGGCCCAGGGTCACTGCTCACACTGGAACACCATCTTGGCTCTTGTGTGCTAGCCCCTTCCACCCACTGCCCACATCGACATTCAATACATATTTCAAAGACCCAACCTCACCATGTGCTTATGACAGTGCTGAATGAGCAGTTTTCACCCCAGCTTTGTAGTCAGAGTTCTGTCTCCATGGATGGGACAAAGCATAAACTTGAAGACACGAAGGTCTGAGAGTCCTAGATCAGTCAGTGACCACGCTGCAGGGTTACTATGAGAGTTAGATCATGTCTAACACTGCCTCTGACCTGGGGAATGGACGGCATTTTGTATGTGGCTGCTAGTGTCTCCACCATATTGATCTTCCTCTAACCAACCCCCTACCCCTTTGACTACATGATATCAAGACAACTGGCTCCTCGTTTCTTTTAAGCAAAATGAAATTTGCTCCTTACCTCAGAAAGAAGTATTTTTTTTAAAAACTCTAGATGGAGAAAAACACTGACACAAAATCAAAGTTTAAATTACGTAGGACACCTTCATGATCAATAAACATAAACCACACAGATAAAGAATAATAAATTTAATATCAACATTTTAAATTTCCTCACAAAAACAAAAACAAATAAGAGCCAAAACACAAGGGGCAAATGAAGAAATAATGTCATAATATATAAAAGAGACAAAGGAAAAGTGCCTAAGATCTATAAAGAATTCTTACAAAACAGCACAAAAAGGGGAAAAGGGACACCAAAAGGCACTTTATAGAAAACACAAATATCCTGAAAACATGAGTATCTGCTCACTTTTCATACGAGAGAAAATAAAACAAGGCATGAGAATATAAAGCTTAGGCACCTCATGGAAAAAGAGTGTGGGTGGGCATGTGAAGTGGTCAGTACACTCAGCAATACAGAATGGTAGCAGCATCAAAACATAAAATGGGCACATTCCAATGTCCAGCAATTCCACATGTAGGCATCTCATACTGAGAAGCATGAGTCCCAAGCGTAAGTGGGTATCAATCTACACCTAGGGAGACAGTCTTAAAGACCAACAGAGAGAAAAAAGAGCACTGGGGAAGGAGTAAAAACTATCTTAACAGATTTTTTTTTTTAAGGTTTTATTTGAGAGAGACCACAAGAGGACAGAGGGTCAGAGGGAGAAGCAGAATCCCCACTGAGCAGGGAATCTGAAGTGGGACTCGATCCTGGGACTCCAGGATCATGACCTGAGCTGAAGACAGTTGCTTAACCAACCGAGCCATCCAGGAGTCCAAAAGATCACTTAATACCAAAAGTAGAAACCTGAAAGTAATGGAAGGTCATTTTAAAAGTGCTGAGGGAGGGGCGCCTGGGTGGCTCAGTGGGTTAAGCCTCTGCCTTCGGCCCAGGTTGTGGTCTCAGGGTCCTGGGATCGAGCCCCGCATCGGGCTCTCTGCTTGGTGGGGATGCTTCCCCCTCTCTCTCTCTGCCTGCCTCTCTGCCCACTTGTGATCTCTGTGTCAAATAAATGAAATCTATTTTTAAAAAGTGCTGAGGGAGATAGGAGGAATTTGAGAGGCAAAGTGGGGGGCTTGGGGGGAAAGGGAAGAAAAAAAATGAAACAAGATGGGATCAGGAGGGAGACAAACCATAAGAGACTCTTAATCTCACAAAACAAATTGAGGGTTGCCGGGGGGAGGGGGATATAGAGAAGATGGTTGGGCTATGGACATTGGGGAGGGTATGTGCTATGGTGAGTGCTGTGAAGTGTAAGCCTGATGACCCACAGACCTGTACCCCTGGGGCAAATAACATATTACATGTTGATTTAAAAAGTGTGGAGAAATGGGCACCTGGGTGGCTCAGTGGGTTGGGCCGCTGCCTTCGGCTCGGGTCGTGGTCTCGGGGTCCTGGGATCGAGTCCCGCATCGGGCTCTCTGCTCGGCAGGGAGCCTGCTTCCCTCTCTCTCTCTCTGCCTGCCTCTCTGTCTACTTGTGATCTCTGTCTGTCAAATAAATAAATAAAATCTTAAAAAAAAAAAAAAAGTGTGGAGAAAAAAATAAAAATAAAAGCATCCGATTGGGGGGAAAAAGTGCTGAGGGGGAAATACTCTCAGATACACTACTGCATAGGGGTAAGACAAAAACAACTTCAGAAAAGCAAGAGTTTATCTCCAAGGATACTAGCCAAAAGAATTAGGAAAAGTTGGGGGCACCTGGGTGGTTCAGAGGGTTAAGGGTTAAGCCTCTGCCTTTGGCTCAGGTCATGATCTCAGGGTCCTAGCATCAAGCCCCGCATTGGGCTCTCTGCTCAGCGGGAAGCCTGCTTTCCCCTCTCTCTCTGCCTGCTTGTGATCTCCCTCTCTCTCTCTGTGTCAAATAAATAAATAAAATCTTAAAAAAAAAAGAATTAGGAAAAGTTGTTCTTTGTTTTTGTTTTTTGAAAAGTTGTTCACAGGGGAAAAAAAAGAGCAAAAAGAGAAGGAAATGATGAACATGTATTTAAATCAAATCCAATGTATCAAACGCAACAACATCACATAAAACGCAGCAGTAACAATGACTAGGAGTTAACAACAGGATGGACTAAAATGTTAAATGGCAATGTGTTTTGAGATGGGAAAGGCATAACAAAATTAAGTGTCCTGACATCCATCCATTGCTCAGAATTCACATTAGACCTAGTCAAATCAGAAATAAGAGAATAAATACAATGTAAAACTTCCAAACCCACAGAGCAGTGGTTTTCAACCAGACTCAGTGTTACTCTCCAAAGGACATCTGACAATGTGTGAAGACATTTTAGGTTGTCATGAATGGGGGGGCACATGCTACAGGAATCTAGGAAGCAGAGGCCAGGGATGCTGCTAAACACCTTTAAATACACAGGATAGTCCCTCAAAACACAGAATGGCCCAGCCCCAAGTGTCAATAGTGCTGAGGTAGAAAGCCCCTGTTGTAGTAAAATAGAACGAAGGAGAGAATGTAATTAGCTAGCTTGACCCACAGCAGGATGAAGAGCCACGAAACAACAGTCAGAGCCAAACAAGTGCTTTCTGAGCACAAGTAGGACATTCGCTAACACTGTCAATAAACCCGGCCAAAGAACAAGTTCAAACAAAATAAGACCACAGTATGACACAGACCATGCAGCCTGCTTTTTATTTTTAAGATTCTTATTTATTTGAGTGAGCAAGCGAGAGAAAGAGCACAGTGGGGAGTGGGGGAAAGCAAAGGGAGAGGGAGCAGCAGACCCCCCCCCCAAGCAGGGAGCCCTGTGTGTGTGTGTGTGTGTGTGTGTGTTTTAAGGATTTGATTTATTTATTTGAAAGGGAGAGACGCAGTGAGAGAGGGAACACAAGCAGGGGAAGTGGGAGAGGGAGGAGCAGGGAGTCTGATGCAGGGCTCTATCCCAGGACCCTGGGGTAATGACCTGAGCAGAAGGCAGACTCTTAAATGACTGAGCTACCCAGGCACCCCAGACCCCAACCTCTTAACTAGAAATGTGGTCAAGTTAAGAACCAGTGGCAGAAAGAAAACCAAATACAAGAAAAACAGTAAGTAAAACAAAGTTCTACTTATTGGGAAAAACAAAAACCTATTTCTCAGAATTCAGAGATCAAAGAGAAATCTCAACAGAAATTAGAAAACACCTAGAACCAAACTGAACAATGGAAATGGTACATCTCAAAACGTGGCAAATCAGGATGCAGCTAACACCATTCCTCAGGAAATATTGACCTTTAAGGCTTATGTTAAAAAAAAAAAAAGACAAATAAATAAAATCTTTTTAAAAAATAATAAATAAATAAATAAATAAAAAGACTAAGTCACGGTTCATCTTAAGACTTACGGGAAAGAGCGAAAGAGTAAGCCAACAGGAAATAGAAGGAAGGTGATAATAAAGGTAACAGCAGAAATTAAAGAACAAAATAAAGAATATACAAGAAGATAAAGAAAATCAGGTGCCTGGGAGGCTCAGTGGGTTAAAGCCTCTGCCTTCAGCTCAGGTCATGAACCCGGGGTCCTGGGATCAAGCCCCACATTCGGGCTCTCTGCTCAGCATCAAGCCTGCTTCCCTTCCTTTCTCTCTCTTCCTGCCTCTCTGCCTACTTGTGATCTCTGTCAAATAAATAAATAAAAAATCTTAAAAAAAAAAAAGAAAACCAAATCTGTTATCTGAAAACCAAGTCTGTTATTTGAAAGACATACTTTGGCAAGAGTGACCCAAGAAAAAGAGAAGGCACACATTAGCACTATCAATCATGAAAAGGGGATTTAACTAAGACACAGAAGAAAGTTACCAAAATGGCAACATTGGATTTATCCTAAGAATGTAAGGACTGTAAAACATTAGAATGTTTAGGGGGACCTGGATGGCTCAGTTATTAAACGTCTGCTTTCAGCTCAGTTCAGGATCCCATGGTCCTGGGATAGAGCCCTGCATCAGGCTCCCTGCTCCTCCCTCTTCCACTTCCCCTGCTTGTGTTCCCTCTCTCACTGCATCTCTCCCTGTCAAATAAATAAATAAAATCCTTAAAACACACACACACACACAAATTAGAATGTCTACTAATGTAATTCCCCATATCTTCTGAAAGAAGTAGTCCCCTACACCCTGTCTCAATAAATTAAGAAAGTAATTTGAGGAAATCTCACCCAAACTCATACCAAACTGCTCTCAGATTCAAGTCGTAGATCCCCTTAACCTATATCAATAAATTCAGAAAGTACTTTAAGGAAACTCAACTCTTGATGAAAATTCGTAACTATTAGGGACACAAGGAATCAAAGTAAACATCACACATAATGTGAAAACACCTGCTACATCCACAGCATTCAACGCTGATATGGAGGGGCTAGGTGGGAGTAGGACCATGTCACAAAATGTTACTCCTGAACGTTTTGCATTCCTCACCTACAGAAAAGGCCTCCTAAGGCTGCCCTGCCACCATACTGCATGTTTCCCATACTGGGTCTCCTGAGTGCACTGGGGCCTGGATGGCCTGTGGATGTCCCGTGAAGACAAGAGATAGAGAGCACCTTCCTTCGGGTCTGTAGGGGAAGGATGCATTTGTGTTCTTAAAAGAAATGAGTCAGACATATATACACCAAAATATCACTTGGGGAAATTTTCTAGACACACATATTCTGCAAGTAATGCCCTAGCAAGACACCTACCAAAGCTGTGATCATGACTGTTGTGGGCATATGGAGAATGGGCCTTGAGGAGCAAAGGGAACACCCATTCAATCTGTAATAGCTATCTCCTTTATTGCAGTACGAGTTAGACACCACTAAGAAAGTGAAACGTTGGGCACCTGAGTGGCTCAGCTTGTTAAGAGACTGCCTTCAGCTCAGGTGACAATTCCCAGGGTCCTGGGATCAAGCCCCAAACTGGGCTCCTTGCTCAACAGGAAGCTTGCTTCTCCCTCTCCCTCTATCTGCTACTCTGCTTGCCTGCGCTCTCGCTCCCTCTCTCTCTGTCAAATAAATAAATAAAATTCTTTTAAAAAGTGAAATGTTAACCCATCAAATGGGAGAAACTATTTAAAAAGCATACAACTAATAATGGACTTATATATAGAAAATATAAAAAAACTCTAACAACTCAAAAACAAAACAACTCAAATTTTAAAAAGAGGCAATGGATGTGAACAGGCATGTCTCCAAAGAAGACATACAGATGGCCAATAAGCACATGAAAAGATGATCAACATCATGGTCATTGGGGAAATGCTAATCAAAACCACAGTGAGATACCACTTCATAAGCATGAGTGTGGTCAATATAAAAAACAGACAATAACAAGGCACCGAGCTGGCTCAGTCAGTTGAACATCCGACTCTTGGTTTTGGCTCACGCCATGATCTCAGGGTTGTGGGATCAAGCCCTACATATGGCTCCACTCGGAGTCTGCTTGGGATTCTCTCCCTTTCCGTTTCCCTCCTCCTCTCCTCCGACCCTCTAAGATAGATAAATAAATAAACAAATAAATAAATAAAATCTTTAAAAAAAAAGTTTAAGATAGTTATGTTAAACTTTATCAACTCTACTCCTGGTTTTCTACTCAGGAAAAATGCAAACATATGTCCAACACATAAACTTGTACACAAATTACAAGTTGATAGCAGCACTATTCATGATAAACAAAAAGTAGAAACTCAAATAAAGGGGCCCCTAGTGGGCACCTGGGGGGCTCAGTGGGTTTAAGCCTCTGCCTTAGGCTCAGGTCATGATCTTAGGGTCCTAGGATCCAGCCCCGCATTGGGCTTTCTGCTCAGCAGGGAACATGCTTCCCCCTCTCTCTGCCTGCCTCTTTGCCTACTTGTGATCTCTGTCTGTCAAATAAATAAATAAAATATTTTAAAACAAAAAAACAAACAAAAGTGGGCACCTAGGTGGCTCAGTGGGTTAAGCCTCTGCCTTCAGCTCAGGTCATGATCTCAGGATCCTGGGATTGAGCCCCACATCTGGCTCTCTGCTCAGCAGGGAGCCTGCTTCCCCCTCCCCAACTCTGCCTGCCTCTCTGCCTACTTGTGATCTCTCTCTTTCTCTGTCAAATAAATAAATAAAATCTTAAAAAAAAACAACCCTCAAATAAATGTCTAACAACTGAGGAATGGCTAAACAAAACACAGAAATCCACACAATGGAATATTGTTCAGCCATAAGAAGGAACGAATTACTAATACATGGTCTAACAACATAGATGAAGCTTAAAAACATTACATTCAGTGAAAGAACGCTGACACAAAAGACTACGTTTTATATGATCTCATGAAATGTCCAGAACAGACAATCCCATATAGACAGAACATCAATTTGTGGTTGCCAGGAGCTGGGAGAAAAGGGGAATGATTACTAATGGGTACATGGTTTCTTGCTGGCCTAATGAAAACATTTTGGAATTACCCAGTGGTGATGGTTGCACAACTTTGTGAATATACTAAAAACCACTGACTTGTGCACTTTCGATGAGTCATATGATATTATGAATTAAATCTCAATAAACCTGTAATAAGTAAATTTACACCTTCAAGAATGATGCCAGTGATGCTAGACATAGTCTCTTCCACCCTGAATCAGAGCTCTTGACCTTGATAGTACTTCCGGCGAGCATCTCAAAATCCGGGGAGGTGTTAGGTTGTCAGAAAGCTGCAGGCAGCCGGGAATACTAGATTTGCTACCGGGCTCAGGACCACATGATGTTCGAACACCCTGTGGACCAAAGTCCCTGCAGGTATCAACTTGGGATACCTTAGAACATAACAACACTTCATGTACTACAAGACATTAAGAAAAAGGTGCCTTCATTCAAGAGAAGCAAGCTAAAAAGAAATCAGGCTAATTCCCTGAATTTATGGACTCCTTGCCTATTCTACATCTCCTTGACAAAAACTGGCCATTCCAACTATACCCTCCATCAGTGAGGGCCTGAGGGCCATAGTGAGATTACAGGAAAAAAAAAGAGAGAGAGACAGAGACAGACCTGGGGCACCTGGGTGGCTCAGTCAGTTAAGCATCTGCTTTTGGCTAAGGCCATGATCCCAAAATCCTGGGACTGAGTCCCACATCCGGCTCCCTGTTTAACAGGATGGAGTCTGCTCCTCCCTCCACCCCTCCTTCTTGCTTGTGCTCTCTCTCTCATGCACTCTCTCTATATAATATATAAATAAAGTCTTTTTGAAAAAAAAAAAAAAAAGGCAAATGATCTCCAGTACACAGGAGGATATTAGAACAGGCTTTGGGGAAATAATATTAGAAAATTTAAGATAGGAATTATACTGAATTTTGTTAATTAAGGTTGTCTTAAAAATATCTCAGGTTGGAAAAATATATATATCTCAGGTTGGGGCATCTGTCTGGCTCAGAACATGCCGACTCTTGATTCTAGGGTTGTGAGTCAAGCCACACACTGGGTGCAGAGATTACATAAATAAGTAAAACTTTAAAAAAATAAATATCGGGGTGCCTGGGTGGCTCAGTGGGTTAAGCCTCTGCCTTTGGCTTGGGTCATGGTCTCAGGGTCCTGGAATCAAGCCCCGCATCAGGCTCTCTGCTCAGCGGGGGCCTGCTTCCCCTCTCTCTGCCTGCCTCTCTGGCTGCTTGTGATCTCTCTCTCTCTCTCTCTGTCGAATAAATAAATAAAATCTTTAAGAAAATAAATAAATAAATAAATATCTCAGATTATTGACTTCCTATATATTTATGTACTATTCCTTTTAGTAGTATAATACAAAATTTATGCTGTTAAAAAATTCACCTTGATGCCATATACATATTTTGGGGGTTCCGTTTCTCCCCAACTCTTCTTCTGACCCTGTCCTCAGATGTCCATCATACTACTTCTCTGAAGCACCAGTACTCTCCCCAGCCTGTCCTCTTCCCGTGGCCATCAAAGAAGGTGGTCTCCAAGGCCTTTCACACACTGAATGTTGTCCCACACAGGCTGAGGTGAGACCTCAGGTCTGAGGAGTTATTTTCTGTCATAAATTGTCCTGATGCTGTTCCAGGCCAAATGACAAGGGGTGACGGATCCTCCACCTGTGACTAAGTCCCAACTCATCTCAACAGCCTGGGCTGCCTTAATGCATCTGTACTTAGAATCTGCTTTCAGCAAAGTAAGGTCTGTCTCCCTTTTCCATGCAATACAGCTGGTCTGGGTCCAACCGCAGCCCTCACAGTTCCAGCAGTATCCACATACACACCCCGCTCAGTTTCACTGAGGACAGTAACTTATTCCTGTCCTGTTTGTCTTAATTCAAACCTTCAGCACTGGACTGCTTCTTATGTCTTCTAAGGTATTGTGCCCAAGCATTTAAATAAAGAAACACATATTTTTACACAAATGCCTTTCCTGTATTTTTTTTAACATTTTATTTATTTGAGAGAGTAAGTGAGCAAGAGAGAGCAAGAGAGCAGCTGGGGAGAAGCAGAAGGAGAGGGAGAGGTAGACTCTTCACTGACAGGGAGCCCGATGATGGGCTCAATCCTGGGACTACAGGATCATGACCTGAGCCAAAGACAGATGCTTAACCCACTGAGCCACCCAGGGGTCCCTGCCTTTCCTTTTATTGATTCTTTTTATGCATGTAAGACTTTAGCATTTTTAAGTTACATGGATGTTTAATATTTTTTTTTTTTTAAAGATTTTATTTATTTGTCAGAGAGAGAGGGAGAGAGAGCGAGCACAGGCAGACAGAATGGCAGGCAGAGGCAGAGGGAGAAGCAGGCTCCCTGCAGAGCAAGGAGCCCGGTGTGGGACTCGATCCCAGGACGCTGGGATCATGACCTGAGCCGAAGGCAGCTGCTTAACCAACTGAGCCACCCAGGCGTCCCCATGGATGTTTAATATTATCTATAAAATTTCTTTTATACATATTCCAGAATAGTAAAACACACAGTGGAAACTATTGATCACAAAGAGTGAGCATTACACAAAAATTAACTCAAAATAGATCACAGGCCTAAATATGAAAGCTGAAATCATAAAATTCTTAAAAGAAATATAGGCATAGATTTTCAGAAGCAGGTACAACACAAAAGCACAAGTGATCAAAAAAAAAAAAAAAATAGATAGGGTGCCTGGGTGGCTCAGTGGATTAAAGCCTCTGCCTTTAGCTCGGGTCATGATCCCAGAGTCCTGGGATCGAGCCCCGCATCGGGCTCTCTGCTCGGCAGGGAGCCTGCTTCCTCCTCTCTCTCTGCCTGCTTGTGATCTCTGTCTATCAAATAAATAAATAAAATCTTTTAAAATAAATAAATAAATAAATAAATCTTTAAAAAAAATAAAGTTGACTAATCAAATTAAAGTATTTGTGCTTCAAAGAACTTCACTAAGAAAGTGACAAAAGAAAACAAAAACAAAAATACAACCCTCAGAGAGGCATCTGGCTGGCTCAGTTAAGATCCTGTAACGCTTTTTTTTTTCTTTTTTTTAAAAGATTTTATTTATTTGTATGAGAGAGAGAGAGCGCGCGAGCACATAAGCAAGGGAGCAGCAGAGAGAGAGGGAGAAGCAGGCTCTCTGCAGAGCAGCAGATCAATAACCCACTTAATAAAGGGGCAAAGGATCTGAATTGGTAATTCTCCCAAGAAATATATAAATGGCCAAATAAACACTATGAAAAGATGCTCAACACCAGCAACTATTAGGAAAATGCATATCAATACCACATTCAGCTTCCGCTTCACATCCAGTAGGATGACTGTAATAGGTTTCATTCCTAGGTCGTTATCCAAGAGAAATGAAAACACACATCCACCAAAAAATAAAAAATTTTAAAAAGCATACATGAATCTTTACAGAAGCATTATTCACAATATCCAAAAAGTGGAAGCAACTCAAATGTCCACCTACTGATGAACTGATAAACAAAATGAGGTACACCAATCAACGAAACATTTCTCATCCATAAAAATAAGCTAGGTACTGACAGATGCTACTCTCCTACACAGATGATCCCTGAAAACATCATGCTAAGTCAAGGAAAGCCCCCAAAAGGACTATTTATTGAATGGTCATTTATTTAAAATGTCTAGAATAGGCAAATGCATAGAGACATAAAGTAGATTAATTACTGTCTAGAGTTTGGAGGGATAAAAGACAAGGACTGACTGCTAATGGGCATAGGTTTTATTTGGGGGGGGGTGATGAAAATATTTTAAAAATTGGGGGCACCTGGGTGGCTCAGTCGCTGGGCGTCTGCCTTTGGCTCAGGTCATGATCCCAGGGTCCTGAGATTGAGTTCTGCCTTGGGCTCCTTGCTCAGTGGGAAGCCTGCTTCTCCCTCTCCCACTCCCCCTGCTTGTGAGCCCATGTGTTCTCTCCCTCTGTCGCTGTGTCTCTACCAGATAAATGAATAAAATCTTAAAAAAAAGAGAGAATATTTAAAAATTGATAGCGATATATTCACAACCTAGTGAGTATACTTAGAAACACTGACTTGTAAACCTTAAATGGTGAATGGTATACTATATAAATTATATCTCAATAAAGCTCTTTTCTGGGGCGCCTGGGTGGCTCAGTGGTTGGGTCTCTGCCTTTGGCCCGGGTCATGATCTCAGGGTCTTGGAATCGTGTTCCACGTTGGGCGCTCTGCTCAGCGGGGAGCCTCCCCGCCTCACCCTGCCCGCCTCTCTACCTACTTGTGATCTCTCTTCTGTCAAATAAATAAACAGAATCTTTTAAAAATAAATAAAGCTCTTTTCTTTTTCTTTCTTTTTCTTTTTTCTCCCAGGCGACGCCCCAACCCCCGTGTTCTTTACTGGCAAAGAATAACGGGCCTTTCTGGGGTGACGGTAATTTTGATAAAGCTTTGGGCTCTATTTGTCAAAACTCATCCAGTGGCACAACGAAGATCTATGCATTTCACCGTTTCACTCTAAGTCAGTTTTGCCTCAAATTTTTCGAAGAGCAATAATAAGGTGCTTGAGGGGGGAGCTCTGTAAAATCTGCAACTCACTTTATTTTTTTTTTTATTTTTTATTTATTTGACAGACAGATCACAAGTAGGCAGAGAGGCAGGCAGAGAGAGACAGGAGGAGGCAGGCTCCCCGCTGAGCGGAGAGCCCGATGCGGGGCTCGATCCCAGGACCCCGAGATCATGACCTGAGCTGAAGGCAGAGGCTTCAACCACTGAGCCACCCAGGCGCCCCTGCAAATCACTTTAAATGTTCCCCCAAAAGATGAATGGATGGTTGAAAAGACGGACAGAGGAATACGTAGGATAAAGCAAGCAGAGCAGATCTTAAGCGGTCGGCATGAGGTAGCACAAGACGTCAGCTTCTTTGTATGTACAAACACTTCCTCCACGAACCAGTGCGGAAAGAGGAGTCGGGAAAGCGAACGACACGAAGCAGTAAAGCCGGACACCCACGAAACGGGTGGGGAAGCGCGGCCCTCGCTGGGAGCAGCAGGAACTGGCTGGGCAGCTCTTAGGTGGAGGAAAACCGGGATCTGACCCCTGCGGGGCTCCACGGGAAACCGCACAGTCCGCCGGCGCAACGCGGCCACTCGGGCCTGAGACCCACCGACCGGGACCCACCGGCTCCCGGCAGAAGCGCGGCCGGGCCATCAGGCAGGCGGGGCTGAACGGTCCCTGCGGAAGGGCCAGCCGGACGGGAACGCGGAACCCCGGAGCGACGCGCAGAAAAGAACAGAAGCGTCCTCACCCCGCCGGGTGCGTCCACACCCGCGGGAGACGTTGCGTTCTTCGTCGCTGGGGCAGTAGTGCCCCGGGCCGACCCGCGCCCCTGCGAGCCGGACGCGCCCACTGCCCTCGTAAACCGCCCGCGGACGCGCCGCACACGCCACACCAGGATTCACCAGGATTCGCCAGACCTCTCCCCGCCTCAGCACGCCCCCCTACACACATACACACACACACACACACACACACACATCACCGTCCACAGGGAGGGTGAGGAACCGAGAGGTCCAGCGCGCGGTGGGACTCACCTCAGGTGGGCAGGCAGCCGGGCGCGAGACGGCGGCCATGTTTGGGGTGGGTACGCGTGCGCGCGCCGGGACCCGGATGTGCGCATCCCAGGAACCTCCGCGGCTGCGACCTCCGCGGGCCGTGGAAACGGGTCTGTGCGATGTGTCGCCGCTCGTGTGTCGCCTCTCGTGGACCCCGCGGCCGGTGTACCCCTCCGCCTGGGCCCGGCGGGGCTGGAGGGGGTTGCAGACTAGGCCTCGGCCGCCCCGCGTTTGCACCTCGCTCATCCTTGACCCCAGCAGCGCCGGTCGGGGGAGAAAGTTCTCCGGCAGAGCCGTCCCTACTCCCCTTTTTACTTACTGACCCGAATATTTATTGAAATCAATACGGGCTCACGGGTAATTTTTTTCTCTTATGGTTCTAATCCGACGCCATCATGATTGTGCAGCCTTATGTTTATTTACAGCATATTTTATAATTTTAAATAATTTAATGTAATTTAATTCTAGTTATAATTTAATTAATACAACTTAATAATTTTAAAATAAATTGTATACCATAATAGGTACCATAATTCTATAGCATATACTATAATATATACCATAATTTTATACCATAATTTATCATTTATTTATAATTTATCATTTATTAATTTATCATTTATTTCTGAGAAAGAGAAGTTAAAAATTCAGGTAAGTACATCTCATTATTCGTTGACAATATAATTATTTCCTTAGAACAAACTACACAATTTTGAATAAGACAGCTAAGTAAGGATTTTAGATAGAATATTAATAAAAATCAGTAAATACATTATGGAAAATATATATTGGTAACAAGCAGAAAATATGCTTTGAAAAATACTTGTTCTCAATTTTATGTACATATGTGTAATTATTAATTCCACATGTGTAATTCCATATGTGTAATTAATAATTCCAATAACAATTTAGATACATGTAGAAAATAATGCTGAGGCGCCTGGGTGGCTCAGTGGGTTAGGCCTCTACCTTCCACACAGGTCATGATCTCAGGGTCTTGGGATCGAGCCCTGCATTGGGCTCTCTGCTCAGCAGGGAGCCTGCTTCCCCCTCTCCCTCTGTCTGCCTCTCTGCCTACTTGTGATCTCTGTCAAATAAATAAATAAAATCTTAAAAAAAAAAAAAAAGTAATACTCGTATTCCCACCATCCAGCAGTAACATTGGGGAAGAATGTGCGACCCCCCAGAGTAGCCCCAACAGGGTTTGAGGCCCAGGGTCCTAGGTCGGGATCCTCCAGCACAGCCTGGGAAAGGATGAGGAGACTCAAAGAATTTCCACCAATGTATTTTTTTATTCTAAAGGGGAAAACAGTACCTGATAATGGAGAAAACTGGCAGGCACCACCTTAACCATCACTTCTCTGGAATTCTTGTCAAAAATGCACTGTCTCAATGTAATCATTAAAAGCACCAAAGCCAAACTGAGCGACATTACCGAAAATAACTGAGCAGTACTAAGTAGAAGGGTCAGGGTCATGAAAGCGAAGGAAAGATGAAGGAATTGTCACCGACTGGATAAGACTAAGGAGATACCACAAATAAATGAAATGTGGGATCCTAGAACAAAAGTGGACGTTTGGGGAAAAACAGAATTCAAGTTTGTACTTCAGTCATTAACAGTGAACCAGTGGTCATTTCCTAGTTGTTTATTTTATTTTTAGACTTTTATTTGAGAGAGAGAGCATAAGCAGGGGGAGCAGCAGGGAGAGGGAGAAGCAGGCCCTGGCTGAGGAGAGAGCCTGAAACACGCTCCATCCCAGGACTGATCAGGAAATCAGGACGTGAGCAGAAGGCAGATGCTTAACTGAGTCACTCAGGTGCCCCACCTAGTTGTTGTTTTTAAAGTTATTTCTACACCCAACATGGAGGACTCAGACTCAACCCTGAGATCAGGAGTTGTGAACTCTTGCCACTAGAACCATCCAGGCACCCTGGTAATTTCCTCGGTTTGGTAAGTATGTCATGGCTACCTAAAATGTTAGCATTAGGGGAAGCTGGTGAAAGGTCTATGAAAGTCTATTATTTGCAGCTTTTCTATGTTAAAAAGAAAACCACAGGGGCACCTGGCTGGCTCAGTCAGTGGAGCATGTGACTCTTGATCTTGAATTTGTGAGTTTGAGCCACACTATGGATGTAGAGCTTACTTAATAAAAATGTTTAAAAAAAGAAAACCACAGACCCAAGATGGTATTACTTAGGCCAAGCCACCAAACCAGGACTTAATACCTAAACTAACTGCACTCCAGTCTCCCTCAGAAGTGCAGTCCTAGGGGCGCCTGGGTGGCTCAGTGGGTTAAGGCCTCTGCCTTTCGCTTGGGTCATGATCTCAGGGTCCTGGGATCGAGCCCCACATCGGGCTCTCTGCTCAGCGGGGAGCCTGCTTCCCCCTCTCTGTCTGCCTGACTACTTGTGATCTCTGTCTGTCAAATAAATAAAATCTTAAAAATAAATAAAAGTTAATGCTAAAAAAAATTAAAATAAATAAAATATAGATGCCCTACAGTCATATAGATCTCTTTACTTATATGTATTATATCATCATATATTGAAAAGACCTCAGGCAATGTTACAGTATTTGCTTTCTATGTTCATGCTGTGAAAATCACACAGGGAAGTCTCACTAAAACGGAGGCCAAAAGTTGGAGCTGTCATGCTGTACCACTCCAGGTCAAGAATCGTTGATAACAGACTCTAACAGAAGAATCTCAATAGGAAAGAATCATCAATTGCAGGCCCCAGCTGGAAAAGATGGAAAGAAATCAACTCAGTCCCACAAGAAATCAACTGCCCCTACAACTCAGTCAATGAGAAACTGTCATCATCCCAAACTCTAACTTTTCTCCAATGGAGTTTTGCTCAAAACACTCCTTCCCAACTTCCTCTTTCTTCCCCATAAAATAACATCCCTCTCCTCTGTTTTCTGGCTAGCTTGTGGTCTTGCTGTAGCTTTTTTACCCCAAAATGCAACCCTCTGCTATTCCCAAATAAACCTATTTTTGCTGGTAAAATTACTTTTAATTTTAAAGTCAACAATGCATATTTTAAAGAATTTGAGAGGAAATGTTAGGATACCAGTTATTCTTCTGGTATCATTTCCTTTCAGCCTGCAGAACTTCCATTAACATTTTAAGAGAGCAGGTATGCTGGTGATGAAGTCACTTTTTTTTCACCTAAGAATGCCTTTCCTTTGCTTCATTTCTGAAGGATAGTTTTGGTAGATATAGAGCTTTCATTTAGCAGGGTTTTTTTTTTTTTTTTCTTTCAGCACTTTAAAGTTGTTTTCCTACTGTTTTGTAGCTTCTGTGATTTCTAATGTGAAATCCACCATTGCTGGAATCATTATTCTCTTACATTAAATATTTCCTTTTTAAAAATATTTTTTCTTGTTTCTTTCAATATTCTCCCCCTTTCTTCCTTCCCTCCCCTCCTTCCTTTTTTTTTTTTTTTAAAAGGTCAAGCAAAGCTTTATTTCGTGCCAAGCATCGAGAATCAAACCAACTGGTCGGGCCATCACTTAAAGAGAGAGCAACCTTTCCCAGCCTCGCAGACTAACTTATACAGAGCAAAGGCCATGTGGTTGAGCCTGGCCACACACAGGTGGCTATTTTTTTTTTTTTTTTGCCATTATTTCTTAAAGTATTTTTTTCTTACCAATCTTTTTTTCCTTTCCCAATGCTTTAATGACACTTTAGACATTTTGATACTGTCCCATAGGTCACTGAGGCTCTTTTCATTATTTTTGTTTGTTTTGTTATGCCTATTTTCAGCTTGATCTTCATTCCACTTTATTGATTCTTTCCTCTTATTTTATTCTGCTCCGGAGCACATCCATTTGGTGAACTCTTTATTTCAGGTGTTTATTTTTCTGTTCCAAATTCACATATGGTCTAATTTAAACTTTTTTTTTTTTTTAAGATTTTATTTATTTAGGGGCGCCTGGGTGGCTCAGTGGGTTAAGCCGCTGCCTTCGGCTCCAGTCATGATCTCAGGGTCCTGGGATCGAGACCCGCATCGGGCTCTCTGCTCAGCGGGAAGACTGCTTCCTCCTCTCCCTCTGCCTGCCTCTCTGCCTGCTTGTGATCTCTGTCTGTCAGATAAATAAAATCTTAAAAAAAAAAAAAAGTTTAGTTGTAAAAGTGGAGAGAGACCAATAGTAGAATAGGAAATATACTGGATCAACTAAGGAGGGGAAAGTATTTTTTTTAAGATTTTTTATTTATTTATTTGACAGAGAGAGCACACAAGCAGGCAGAGAGGCAGGCAGAGGGAGCAGGAGGAAGCAGTCTCCCCGCTGAGCAGAGAGCCCGATGCGGGTCTCGATCCCAGGACCCTGAGATCATGACCTGAGCCGAAGGCAGAGGCTTAACCCACTGAGCCACCCAGGTGCCTCTAATTTAAGCTTCTACTAAGAATTCTATCTTTCCATTTCATCTGTGTTTACCTTTACCTCATGGAACATAGTTACAATAGCTGCTTTAAGGTCTTTGATAATTGCAACAACTGGTTCATCTCAGGATTGGCATCCAGGTCTTTTCCTTTAAGTGTTGGTCATTGTTCACTTGCCTGGTTCTCTTTATGTCAAATAATTTGCATTGTGTCCTGGATATTTTGAATATTATGTGATAAGACTGAGATTTGTTAAAATCAGCTGGAAAATGTTGATTTTTTGTTTTATCAGCAATCAACCCAGCTAGGTTTAAACTGTAAGTTCTGCCTCATTTTCAGCGGATGATGGTTCCAATGTCAGTTCAGTTTTATTTTATTTTATTTGAGAGAGAGACAGGGAGAGCAGGAACTGAGGTGGGGGGGCAGAGGGACAGGGGAAACAGATCTCATGCTGAGTAGGGAGCTACTGTCGGGCTCTATTCTAGGACCCTGAGATCACTACCTGAGCAGAAGCTGGAGGCTTAATCAACTGAGCCACCCAGTTGCCCTCCAGTGTCAGCTGTTTTAAGTTCTGGTATGGTGTGTGGGTCTACCTGACATATGCATCACTCAGAGTTATTCTAGAATTTTGGTGGTGGCTTATATTTTAGTTCCCAAACCCTTTCCTTTTGGCTGTTTCAATATTTCCTCACGAGGGTGAGGCCAGGATTTACGTCAGTTCAGAAATGGATTTCAGGATGCTCTTCTTCAGCTCTCTCCTTACCAGGATCCCCCCTCCCCGCCCACACAAACTTGGGCACCCAGCAGCTCTTTTTCCTAGTATCTCTGGCCAGAAATTTGGGGTTCTTTAAGAGTTCAGTTCTGTCCACTGGAGCCACCATTTGGGTATAGCAGTGAGGAAAACAACAGAAAAAGTAACAGAGATTTCCCCCACCCCCACAGTCTTCAGACAGTAGTGGCCTTTTTCTGGTTTCTCTGGTCAGAGAGACAAGCTTCTCTGTTTTAGCCCCTGTGCTATTACGCAGTTCCATCCAATGGGGTATGGTTTCCAGGCAATTGGTGGGTGAAAAGAGTAAGAAAAAATTAACAGAAATCCCCTGAAACTTTTTGGTCAAGTAAGGTTTCTCTTACTGGTCCTCTGGCTAGAAATATGGAGGTGGGGGAAGGGTCCTGGAGTTTTGCTCTTTGTGCGTACAGTATAGTTCCAGGCTTTGGCCTGCTCTTGTGTCAAAACTAGGAGAAAATGGAGGGGGAGAAAACACAAACCACACCTCTGTTACATACATATCATCATTCAAGTTTTTATTTTGGTCCCCAATCTGCCCGCTGTTGTTTACTTTTCAGAGTTCTTAAGTAGCTGTTTTTTGTTGTTGTTGTTGTTGTTGTTTTAAGATATTATTTATTTGACAGAGAGAGAGGGAAGCAGGCTCCCTGCTGAGCAGAGAGCCTGATGCGGGGCTCGATCCCAGGACCCTGAGATCATGACCTGAGCCGAAGGCAGAGGCTTAACCCACTGAGCCACCCAGGTGCCCCTCAAGTAGCTGTTTTTGAACTCTATTCAGAGATTTCATTTGTAGTCAGTTGGAGAGGTAGGCTGTAATTGGCTTACACCAGCTTGACCAGTACCAGAAACTATATGCAATTTTAGAAAGAACAAACCTGTAGAAACAGAAAGCAGGTCAGGATGGCAAGTGTCTTGGGTGAAGAGAGGGAATCAACTAAAAGGGGCACAGGGCACTTCTGGAGTAATGGAAACGTTCTCTATATTGGTTGTGCTGACAGTTATAGAATTGCATACATTTCTAAAAACACAATGAACATATAGCGGGTACATTTTATTTTTCATAATTGTATCTCAATGATGGTAATTAAAAAGAAAAAAAAAACCAGGATACTAATCCCACATACCAGAATGGCTAAAATAAAAATGATTCATAATATCTTTGCATTGGCAAGAATGTAGCACAACTGGAACTTTCATATACTACTTGCAGGAGTATAAGTTAGTAGAACTACTTCGGAAGACTTTGGCAGCATCTACTAAAGCCGAACAACAGGACAACCTGTCACCCAGCAATTCCACTCCAAGGCATATTCTCAATCAGAAAGGCATACGAAGATGCAACCAAAGCTATATGCAAGAATGTCCCTAACAGTAGTTTCATAAAGGTCCCAAAGTATAATCAACCCAAATACCTACCAGTGGTAGAATGAACTGAATCTGGCATTTTCATACAGCGGGATACTAGAACAAATAAACCACTGCTTACTCAAGAAAAGGATAAGTCTTTAAAACAGTGTTGGGCAAAAGGAGGCAAAAAGAATACATACTTAACTCCATTTATGCAAAGTTCAAAAACTGCCAAAAGGAATCCATGGCAACAGAAATCAGGATAGTGTTTGTAAACCTTCGGAGGAGAGATGATATTGACTGGAATGAAACAGAAAGGAAGCATCTTGGGGGCACGTTAGTATTTTATTTTGGGGGGCGCCTGGGTGGCTCAGTGGGTTAAAGCCTCTGCCTTTGGCTCGGGTCACTATCCCAGGGTCCTGGAATGGAGCCTTGCATCAGGTTCTCTGCTCAGCAGGGAGCCTGCTACCCCTCTGTCTCTGCCTGCCTCTCTGCCTACTTGTGATCTCTCTTAAATTTTTTTTTAAAGATTTTATTTATTCATTTGACAGACAGAGATCACAAGTAGGCAGAGAGAGGCAGGCAGAGAGAGAGAGGAGGAAGCAGGCTTCCCGCGGAGCAGAGAGCCCGATGTGGGGCTCGATCCCAGGACACTGGGATCATGACCTGAGCCGAAGGCAGAGGCTTTAACCCACTGAGCCACCCAGGCGCCCCATCTTAAATAAATTCTTTAAAAAAATATTTTATTTTTGATTTGTGTATTTGTGATACCCCTTCCAGAATGGAGAAAAGGCCTCCCGGAGGCCAGGCCAGGGACCCCAGAGGACACAGAATAGGAGGTTCTCTTCCAGAGGGAAAAATCAGGGCAAACAAAACCAAACAAACCCCGCCTAATCACTAAACTCTATCTCTGAAACTAATAATACACTATATATTGATTTTAAATTAAAAATAAAAAAGTCTCCTCTGTGGTCAGGACAGGATTTTTTTTTTTTTAAGATTTTATTTATTTAGTTGACAGAGAGATCACAAGCAGGCAGAGGCAGAGAGAGAGGAGGAAGCAGGCCCCCTGCTGAGCAGAGAGCCCGATGCGGGGCTTGATCCCAGGACCCTGAGATCATGACCTGAGCCGAAGGCAGAGGCTTAACCCACTGAGCCACCCAGGCACCCCAGGATTTTTTTTTTTTTTAAGATTTTATTTATTTGACAGACAGAGATCACAAGTAGGCAGATAGGCAGGCAGAGAGAGAGAAGGAAGCAGGAGCCAGATGCGGGGCGATCCCAGGACTCTGGGATCATGACCTGAGCTGAAGGCAGAGGCTTTAACCCACTGAGCCACCCAGGCGCCCCAGGACAGGATTTCTTAAGAGCCGTACACTGGAATCTGCCTTTTCCATTGAGAATCTGGACCCTGCTCACCACTGTACCTGGGGAGTGGGGGTGGGGCTCAGAATTTGCCCTTTAGCTTCAAGGTCAGTGGATCCCAAGGACTCTGGGGCCCTCAGCTGTCTCTTGTGACTGGACAGGAACTGAGCTACCCCCTTGGGAGGGGAGCGCAGTACGTGTGGGATGTACAGATATCCAGGGGTCAGAGAGGGTCTGCCCCAGCGCCTCCCCTCCTCTAGAAGACGGACGTCTTGCTGGGAAGCGAGGTTGGATCCAGAGAAAGGCTCTGCCCAGACAGTGTATCTGGGAGAAGACACCCCAGTGACAGCCAGCAGCAGGCACCTGGCCCCACTGAAGCCACCCGCGACCCTACCCCGGGTCCTCCCGGCAGCCCCACCGCCGCCTCAGCCCTAGCGCTAATCGCGCAGCTTTCTCACAAACAGCAAGGTAGACGCCAGGGTCTCCACCACTTCCCACTAGCAACGCTACCGCCCACCCCTCCCGGAGCAGGCGCACCCGCTTCCGGTTCTCCGCTACGCGTGCGTACTCCGCCACCACCTACATCTCCCAGAAGGCCGCGGGACGCGGCGCACCGCCTCTTCCTGTAGGTCGCATTGGCTGCGGCGGCGGCGATGGCCTCTATTGGCGATAAGAGAAGACGACAGCGGATTCTGGAATGTTAAGATTCTCGGGGCGTTCACGAAGGATTCCGATCGCGGGGCTCTAAGGTGACCCCACAAGTAAAAGGAAAACTCATCCGCGGAGTTCAGCCTCGAGCACAGGCCGACAACAAGAGCCTGAAATCCACCGCAGCCTCATTGGATTCACCTTTGCCGACTACACGCGGAGCACCCAGCCGGCCTGTAGGGGCGGTAGAGACCTTTTTCTGGTGACTGAAATGTACTTTGGGCTCTTACTAGATGTTCTTACTTAGAATATACATATATTTTTAATACAAGGAAAAGTCAGTGGCTTGGAGACGATTTGTCTAGAAACGAATGAGGGGCAACTCCCTCAGCCAGAGATATGTGAACCTCAGAAAATATTGCATTTATTGGATTTACTTTTCCTCAACATTCTGTTTACAACATTTTCGGATATTCAGATAACTTAACGAGGTTGTGTGAGTAGCCGTGTACCCTGCTCCTAAATTAGAAATATACGTTTGACAATGTGTTTTATCACTGTACACAGCTGATAATAATCAAGTGGGATTAAGAGTGACTGGATTTAAAGACACAACCCGTGCCTCAGATTAGCACAGATGCTTCCCAGCTCCCTAACCCAAGTAAAAAGACCTCAGCTCTCTAAGACTTACCATCATCTGCAAATCAGAGTAATTAGAAAGCTGTGAGAAGACTATACTGCTCATACTTGTGCGCTCTACGCACACTAAACCTTCAATGTAAATTCACTATTGTTTAATTACTAAGGTCTTTTAAAGAAGAACTTCTAGAAGTGAAATTCTTAATGCCAGAGAATTCTTAAATTCTTAAATGCCAGAGAAAATAGTGTGGGGAAAAAAATATATATATATATTCCTAATATATAAGAAAAAATATATACATATATAGGAATATATATATACACTATATATATAGACACTATATATAGAATATATATAGGAATATATATAGACACATACATACCTATATATGTATATATATATATATATATTTTTTTTTTTTGACAGAGACACAGCAAGAGAGGGTACACAAGCAGGGGGAGTGGGAGAGGGAGAAGAACGCCTCCCGCTGAACCGGGAGCCGGATGCTGGCTCAATCCCACCACCCCAGGATCACAACCTGAGCTGAAGGTAGACGCTTAAGGACTGAGCCACCCAGGCGCCCCATAGCATAGTATAAACATTTTAAATACTTTTATGTTTTATGAAATCTCCCTTCATACTTTTCGCACCCACGTAGGCCAGCAGGTGTTTCTGAAGTCAGGTCTTTGGGACCAACAATAGAAATGAGGCCGGGGGTGGGGGGCGCGCCTGGGTGGCTCAGTGTGTTAAGGCCTCTGCCTCCGGCTCAGGTCATGATCTCAGGGTCCTGGGATTGAGCTCAGCAGGGAGCCTGCTTCCCTTCCTCTCTCTCGGTCAACCTGTGATCTCTGTCTGTCAAATAAATAAATAAAATCTTAAAAAGAAAAAAAAGAAATGACGCAGGACCAGAAATCAAAGGCATAGGCAAGGATATATTGGGGTGACAGCTCAAATGAAGGAAGACAGCACTGACACACGACAACTAAATCCACCAGACCTAGCTGTGGAGAGGCCCTGCTTATATAAAGTGCCGCCCTGCTAGGGCTCCTCCTCAGGTCCAATATGCTAACGGTGGAAAGGCGGAAAATGACTCATTCTGATTGGTAGATACTGGCAGTCAACTCAGGCAACTCATTGATGCTTTTTGGAGTCAGGGTCCTCTGTTTTAAGTCTGGGTTGTATATGGGGTTGGTCGTATCCTGGCTGCACCCCGGTTCTGCTCTTTGGTAGAAGCACGTAACAGTAAAAAAGCGCCCAGGTACACAGCGTTTTTCACCTGGACTTGAGCCTGTTTCTATTGTTGCTCTTGCTGTGTAACAAGCTACCGTAAATTTAATAGCTTAAAACAATATGCGTTTATTTTCTCATTGCTCTTGTGAGTCAGAAGTCTGGCAAGGCTTAGCTGGGTCCTCTGTCTTCGGGTCTCCAAAGGCAGCAGTCAAGGTGGCAGCGGGCTGCATTCTCATCAATAAACTTAATGTGTAAGAACCTGCTTCCAAGCTCATTCAGATTGTGACTAAATACATTTCCTTGCAGCTGTAGAGCTCACAGCAGCTTGCCTCTTCCAAGCCAGCAGGAGAGTGTCCTGGGCACCTGGGCACCTGGGTGGTACAGTAGGTTAAGTGTCTGCCTTAGGTTCAAGTCGTGATCCCAGTGTCCTAGGATGGAGTCCCGCATCTGGCTCTCTGCTCAGCTAGGAGCCTGCTTCTCTCTCTCCCTCTGCCTGCTGCTCTGCCTACTTGTGATCTTTCTTTCTGTGTCAAATAAATAAATAAAATCTTAAAAAAAAAAAAAAAAAGGAGAGTCTCTTAACACTCTTTTCAAGACTTCACACTGGCCAAATCAGGCCGACCCAGAAGAATCTCCCATTTGATTCGATTAAATCAACTAATCTGTAACCTTAATTGCATCTTCCAAATCCCGTCATCTTTGTCATACAAGCTAAACTACTCATGGTGTAATATCGTTAGTTTCTCTGTGTTTTGTCCTCCTGTAATTTCCCCTCGCTTCCCTATTCTACCTACCTCAAATGGGTTAGTGGGGAATAACACTGGTGAAAGAGACAAAAAGACTAAAAGGGGGAGGAAGCACTCTGTGACCGCAGTGCCGCCCAGCAGTGTGCTCCAGAGAAGAGACTGCTGGTTAAAGGAGCGTCATGTTAAGTGCAAACATTCAGGTTTTTGGACCATGGCCTTACTCCCTTTGTGGCCAGGGCTGCTAGGAAAGGAGCATGACCTTGGCTCCTGGAGGAGCTCACTGCTTATGACAGCAGGCCCCTCCTTAAAGGGGAATTCTGGCAGCAGCCAAACCAAGTCTCTATCCGTGGCACCTTCTCCTCTGTTGACACACGTGTTCCTTTTTTTTTTTTTTTTAAGATTTTATTTATTTATTTATTTGACAGAGATCACAGGTAGGCAGAGAGGCAGGCAGAGAGAGAGGGTAAGAAGGCTCCCCACTGAGCAGAGAGCCCAGTAATTCAGGGCTCAATCCCAGAACCCTGAAATCATGACCTGAGCTAAAGGCAGAGGCCTAATCCACTCAGCCACCCAGGTGCCCCACACGTGTTCCTTTTAAGACTAGAATCCTTCATTCAGTTCACAAGGCCATGCCCCTCGGCTTCGGCAGTTCTAGCCCCTTGGTGTGTGTGGCCTCTGATCTTTCAATTCCTAGACATCCTAGATTTCCATGAGGCACAGAAATAACAGTACCCAGGGTCAAAGCTATCTTTAGGAGACCACTAAAATGGTATTTTTTGGGGTGACTAGGTGGCTCAATCGGTTGACCTTCGGCTCAGGTCATAATCCCAAGATCCTGGGATCGAGCCCCACATCGGGCTCCCTGCTCAGCAGGAAGCCAGCTTCTCCCTCTCCCCTCCCCCTGCTTGTGTTCCCTCTCTTGCTGTGTCTCTGTCAAATAATAAATAAAATCTTTAAAAAAAAAAAAAGCCAACTAGATTAGGCCTGGATGCTGCAGTTTGCTGACTCCTAGCTTAAAACAGCAAACATTTGATATTGTCACAGTTTCTGTGGGTCAGGAATTTAGGAGCAACTTAACTGGGTGATTCTTCCTCAAGGTCTCTCATGAGGCTGTAATCAAGATATTGTCTGGCGCTGTGGTCATGTGAGGCTTAACTGTAATGGAGGATGCATTTTACAAGTTTATTTATGTAGTTGTTGGCAAGAGGCCTTAGATCATCATTGCTTGAGCCTCTGTACATGGTTGCTTGAGTGTCCTCATAACATGGCATCTGGCTTCCTCCAGAATGAGGAGAGAGAGAGAGAAACAAGTCAAGACTAAAGCCACAGGGCACCTGGGTGGCTCGGGGGGTTAAGCCTCTGCCTTCGGCTCAGGTCATGATTCCAGGGTTCTGGGATCGAGCCCCGCATCGGGCTCTCTGCTCAGCGGGGAGCCTGCTTCCTCCTCTCTGCCTGCCTCTCTGCCTACTTGTGATCTATCTCTGTCAAATAAATAAATAAAATATTAAAAAAAAAAAAAAAAAAAGACTAAAGCCACAGTGTCTTTTACAATCTACTCTTGGAAGGGATGTACCATTACTTCTACCACATTCTATGAGTTACACAGACCAATCCTGGCACAGTGCAGGAGGAGGGAACCACAGGACAGTGTGAATTCCAGGAATGGGGAATCACTAGAGGCCATCTTGGAAGCTGCCTACAACAAAGCATTTATTTATTTTCCTTCTACTTGATCTCTTGTGAAACACAGTACATATCAGGAAACACTGATTCAGGACAGAGGCTGCAATAATAATGAATTTGGGGGAAAAGCTGATTAGAACTCGACCCTTCTTCCACTATGCAATGATATTAGAGAAGTCATACTCAAGAGAGATCATATAAATGTAATGAATGTAGAGAAGCTCAAACAGAGCTCAACCCTTTTAACTGAGAGCAAATTCACTCAGGAGACAAACTTCACAAATGTGTTGAGTGTGGGAGACTTTTCACTGAGAAATATTGCCTCCCATAGGTTTCAGAATTCATACAGGATAAAAACCTTATAAACGTATAAACACCAACGAGCCATTACTCAGTACGAGAGAATTTATACTTAGGGAAAACTTTATATTTGCAGTGAGTTCAGGAAATAATTTTCAAGGATGGACTGCTTTACTCTACATCTAATAATTTATAAAGAAGGGAAACACTACAATGTAATCGTTCAGGAAAAATTTCATGCTTTTCTCATTCCTTTCTCAACACCACAGAATTCACACTGGAGAGAAACCTATGGACATACTCATTGTAGGAAAGGCTTTAAACATAGCACTTAGGTTGCTATATCAGAGAACTCATACTGGGAAAACCCCTGTGTATGTAATCAATGTGGACCAGCCTTCAGGAGGTGTTCTCACTTTTTCAACACAAGAGGACTCATACTAGAGAACACTATGAATAGAGTCAATGTCGGCAGGCTTTCAACTATGGCTTTCACCTTATTTGACCCTGGGAAATTCATATAGATTTGAGAAACTCATTGATTGTAATCAATATGGAAAAGCTGTTAGTTGGAGTTCCATTTCATTTAACATCAGACATAAACCACAAAGGAGGCAGAATACACAAAGTGACAGAGGAAGAGGCCGTGGGCGAAGGAATGCACAAAGTCTCTAGAAGTGGAAAGGACAAGGAAACGGATTCTCCCCTAGAGCCTCTGAAAGGACTGCAGTTCTTCCAATCTCTTGATTTTAGCCCATTAAGACCCATTTGGACTTTTTTTTTTTATTTTAGAGAGAGCAGAGGAAGAGAGAACACAGTGGGGGATGGTTAGAGGCAGAGGGAGAAGCAGACTCCCCCCTGAGCAGGGAGCCAGATGTGGGGTTCGATTCCAGGACCCTGCAGATCATGACCTGAGCAGAAGGCAGATGCTTGACTGAGTCACTCAGGCGCTCCTATTTTGGATTTCTGACCTCTAGAGCTTTGAGATGAAAATTTTGTGTTGTTTTAGGCCACTAAATTTGTGGTAATTTGTTAAAGTAGCACAGGAAACACATACACCCCCTGATGCTGATATTTTCAGCCAAATGTTGTATGGCTCCATGTAGTGCTTGAAACTGTGATAACCACTTTGAGACCATGGGGACACAAGCCTTAGGAATAACCAAGACAGTACATTATAAGGGACAGTACCTGGCTAAGGGTGATAGTCGAGCCCAAGAACTATGCCTGGAAGCCCTTTGCCTCCGGATTATGCAGTGTCAGATAATGAATGGTGGCATATTCTGTTACCTGAAAGAGAAAACCCACAAATTTCTTTATTGTAACCCTTTCTCACTCCCAACCAGCTTCTGCTTTCCAGTCTCTTCTTTAGTCATGCTGAACCACGATATAGGGAGAGAAGTAGCCATCATAGGTAATCAAGTTCTTCAGACTCGGGTTGACCCGTGCTCATTTGATTTAGAGGCAATCCTCGGGAGGTGGACACCCCACAAAGAGCACAAATCCACTGCAATCAGCAGGAAGGGCCAAGTCCTCTCAGCTGCAGTCTCACAGGCACAGCCAAGGGGCTGCAGAAAAGGCAGGGAGACATTTCAGAGATCCAAAGGTACTAGGTGAAAACACAGAGCAGCTCCAAGCCGAGATGGTGGCTTGATCAAATTACACATGCACACATGGGTAGTCTCTCCCTCATGTCCCTTTTCATAGTAGGTGACATAAGAATGCTTGAAACAAACCATATGCCTTTATCTAAAAATGTGCCAACTTGCTGAACCATAAAATGAGTCTCCCACCACCACCATAAAAAATATTCTGTGATGGGGCACCTGGGTGGCTCAGAGGGCTAGGCCTCTGCCTTCGGCTCGGGTCATGATCCCAGAGTCCTGGGATCGAGCCCCGCATTGGGGTCTCTGCTCAGTGGGGAGCCTGCTTCCCCCTCTCTCTCTCTCTGCCTGCCTCTCTGCCTACTTGTGATCTCTGCCTGTCAAATAAATAAATAAAATCTTTAAAAAAAAATGTTCTGTGATGGGCACCTGGGTGGCTCAGTGGGTTAAAGCCTCTGCCTTCGGATCAGGTCATGATCCCAGGATCCTGGAATTGAGCCCCGCATCGGGCTCTCTGCTCAGTGGGGAGCCTGCTTCCACCTCTTTTTCTCTGCCTGCCTCTCTGCCTACATGTGATCAGTGCCTGTCAAATAAATAAATTAAAAATCCTGAAAAAAAAATTTATTGGCAAAAAAACAAGGACTTTTTAAAATTTTTTTTAAAGATTTTATTTATTTATTTGACAGAGAAATCACAAGTAGGCAGAGAGGCAGGCAGAGAGAGAGGGGGGAAGCAGGCTCCCCGCTGAGCAGAGAGCCCAATGCAAGGGCCCAATCCCAGGACCTCAGGACCACGACCCAAGCCAAAGATAGAGGTTTTAACCCACCGAGCCACCCTTGAGTGGCCACCCGCGTCACACAAGGGACATTTTTGAAGTAGTAGTTTCTGGGACCATTTCCTCTTAAGATGAGTTTGAATCCATCTTGATTTTTCTATTTTTTTTTCAAGATTTATTTATTTGAGAAAGAGAGTGGGTGGGGAGGGAAAGGGAGAATTAAGCAGGCTCCACTCTGAGCATGGAGCCCAATTCAGGACTCCATGCAGAGATCCATGACCCTGAGATAATGACCCAAGCAGAAACCAAGAGTCGGATGCTTAACTGACTGCACTACCCAATTACACCAACCTTGATTATTCTTGTGAAGAACTAGTCAGTTCCTTCCCTCACATTTTGAGGAAGAAGGAAATACAGAGTAAAGTCAAAGGTCCAGGATCCCAACAGGCCCTTCTATAATCCTGTTTCCTCTTGAATTGAACCTAGTGATCATTTTGGATTTTTTTTTTTTTAAAGATTTTATTTATTTATTTGAGAGAGAGACAGTGAGAGAGAGCATGAGCAAGGAGAAGGTCAGAGAGAGAAGCAGACTCCCTGCGGAGCCGGGAGCCCGATGCGGGACTCGATCCCTGGACTCCAGGATCATGACCTGAGCCGAAGGCAGTCGTCCAACCAACTGAGCCACCCAGGCGTCCCTGATCATTTTGGATTTTATAATTGGACTTCCCATCCTGGAATATGATAAGCGTTTTTTAAAATCTAAGTTTACTTGTAACTCTTTCCAGAAACTTATTTTCCTGTAGGTCCCCTGCATTTCCCAACAAATCAATCCCAGATATTTTATGTACATTTATTTATATAGTATTACTATTTACATAGTAATAATTTATAGGTAAAATGCTAATTTATTCCTGCTTCTCCAACCTTAAGTTTTAAAGGTCTGAGGAATTCTGAGAAGTGGCCTAGAGGCCTGTGTTTTTTCTTTTTTTTAAGTGACTTTTAAACATGTGTTCCCCTTTGCATGAAACAATCTGAGATGCTCTGTGTGATGAAAAAAGAAAAGAGAATGATGAGTGGAGATCAAATTGGGTCCATGACTGAGTCTCATGGCAGGTTTAAGACTCAACTGAATGCCACCAGCTGCCATAGAGATTTGGCCAATATACAGTTCTATATCTCTTATTCTTAGTCATATGTTGTTTAAATTAAATCAGTAGAATACCAAGGAAGCATAAGGAAGAATGCTAATATATTTCAATAATTCTGTACCTCAATAAATATGTCTTTGACTATATGGGGTATATGAAGAGAGGAAAAGTACAAATTAAACTTTGGGATGGAATGAAACAAGCATTATTGCTAATCCAGCCATTTTTACATGATCCAAATGCCCTTTCTGCAGTTCTAAATTCCCAAATCTTTGCTAATCGAGTTTCTTCCTCTATCATGTATCTGCCAAATTTATCATAAATAACCAGGGTATGTACACATTGTCTTTCTCCAGCCTAGTATTTTGCTACAGCTGTATATATATAAAGCCAGATGTTGCCTCAGACCTGCTCAGCTTGTTACATACTGTGTGGTGAATGCACCCTACCACCCTGCTAAAACCCTTGTGGGTTCCAAACTAGTCTGGCCCTGAAGGTTTGAATGAAGGATTGGGGCCCTGTGTGCAAACAGGATGCATAACATTTTTGATATATTACATGCATAATAGTTAACATTTGTTCAGAAATGCTCTAACATGGGGTGCCTGGGTGGCTCAGGATCTGGGGGTCCTGGGATCGAGCCTGGCATATGGACATTGTTAAAGTTCACTATCAAACTTGTTGGTGAACCACTACAAGCATCCCTAGTCACACCCAAAATAAAGCAATAATAACATGACTAATTAATGTGGTTCTGTTGCACTACCTAGGGCTATACAACATCAATTTTTTAAGTCAAAATATGGAAAGGGAAGAAGCCAAATTACCTATGGAATGGGGATGGTGTTTTACCTACAGTAGCCACAAAAAAAATCCAAGGAAATACTGTTAAAATGAAAAACGTCTGTATGGTCTCTGAGTAAATACTAATCAAAATCAAGACCGTTTAATTGCAACAAATAAGATGAACAATGAGCAGCCTGCAGGTGGCTGCTCTCCACAGTGACCGTAAAAATTAACAGCTCCAGGAACAAGTGTGGTAGACAGTGGGCAGGATGACCCGAAGGGATGCACAGGGCTGCTCAAATCTGCTAGGAAACTCCAAGAGGACAGTACATCAGGTCCTGGGCCTAAGAATGATAGGAGAGCCCCAAGAACATCAGCGCCTGGGCCCTGAGGAAGACAAGACCACAGTAGGCCCTGGGACCTAAGGAAGATGCATGAACATCAGATACTGGACTCTGAGGAAGATAAGAGACTATCTGGTCCTTGGCTCCCAAGGAAGACGAGAACACACTGGGCCCACACTGAGCACACATCAGATCCTGCGCAGCAGCAGACCCCTCATTTCCTGACACAGGCACCCCGCTCACAGAGGAGGAGGCTGTACCGAGGACCTTACCCACCTCACTCCTCCTCCCTGACAAAGATTCTTTGCTTACCCACGCATTAGTCAGGCTCCCCTGAACGCACTCCCTAACAGGCAAGGCCCATCTACGTGCCTCCTCCTAGGACCTAGTTTTAGCAAAAATCCTAAGTCAGTTTAATAAGACTTCTCTACCTTCGAATCCGATCAAACTTCTCATCCCCACTGTCGCCCTCAGCTGGCATCTGATCACCCCCACCTGCCTTCAGCGAGAATCTTATTGGGTTGCTTCAGCCAGCAGCCCCCAGACTGTCATTTTCCATCACCCAACAACCCCCACCTCACCCTCACACACTCCAACTGCTTCTTAGCTATGAGGTCCCACTCGATCTAGTTGTATTCAGAACGGAGCCCAGGTCCATACTGCAGTGTCTCCTTCCCTGTGGCATTTTTGTAAATAAAATATATTTCCACTGTTTTAACGTCTGTCTAGCTCTGGTTTTGACAACCTACCCCCACACCTGTCTTTAGGACACAATTAACCCTGTCCTCCCCACAGCTTGAGCGGACATTTATGCGTGCTTCTCCTCCCCACTCCTCCCCATCCCATGGAGGCCACAGAACCCCGCCAGGTGCACGTTCTGGGCAGGTGCTACCCGCCTTTCCTCTCAGAACGCAGGGGTGACCTTAGAGCCGCCTCCGGCACATTTCTGCCCTTCCCCTCCCGCCCCTTCCTTGTGGCAACCTAGACCAGGATCCACATTCGGCGCCGCCCCCACTCACTTCCGTCAGTCGTCTCATAGCCTCTTCCCTGAACTTGGGTGGACTTTACTCCGCCCTCCCACGTCACTCGCCTGTCCCTCCCCATCCCCCGATCGTGGCTGGACGTTAGCTCCGCCCCCTACGCGCTTCCCGCCTCCCCCTCCCCCCCGGCTCCTAACCCTCCTTCCTCCATCTTGGGTAGGAGTAGCAGTTTGCCCCAACCCTCTGCGCTCCCGTCCCTGCCCGCTCTTCCTCCTCCGCGCAGGGACGCAGTAATCCTCCAACCACCCACTCAACCCAACTTTAATTAACTTCCGGCCCACCCCCTGGGCGCTCCTTCCCTTTCCAACTTCCGGTTCATCCCACGAATGGTCGCCCTCGTGGCGGAGCACGATTCTGTCCTGGCCTGCCCTGTTACTTGGAAAATTGTTGAGGCCCCGCGGCCTGGCGTACCCAACTCGAGCCATCCCCCAATCCAGCTGGCCCACCGAGGGTCGCCGGCGAGGGCCCTCCACCGGGCAGCCCGGGCTTCGCCTGCTATCCGAGATGGCCGGCCAAGATGGCCGCCACCTGGGCGAGGTCGGGCGGGCACGCCGCAGGGGTGGCTGGGAGTTGTAGTCCAGGCTGACGCGCTGACGCATATCGCCGCAGGCCGACGGTCGCCATTGTGCGCCGCGCGCTGGGTGAGTGTGGCGCGAAATCTCCCGTCGGGGTTGTGCGGAAAGGTCCCAGAGCAACTCCTCGGGGTGTGTAGCCTCAGTCCATTACCAGCCAAGCTCAGCAGCCGGAGACCGGCTTTGCCTGCCGTCTTCCCGCCGCGGGGCCGGAAGGGGCGGTGTAGTTGGGGACTCGGGGCCCTGAGGAAAGCCAACTCTGCAGGCGTGGGGTCAGGGTGGCCCGACCCGCACCGAGCGGTGTGCGGATTGGGAAAGGGAGTAACTCCCTTTGGGTGGGAAGGTATGAGGAGGATCTCCTCTCAAGTAGGGGAAACGGGCCTTCTAGGTGTCGGGGAGTAAGTGGAGACGACTCTTTCAGGGCGTTTTTCTAGGTTGGGGTTATCATTTCACATTGACAGGACTGCTACTGGGCAAAGGAGGGGCCACCCCTCTGCGTAGCCCTCACACCCCTTCTACCTCCCAAATTTGACCTCAGAACTGCCAACTCCCACGAGATACGTCGAGAAGGAAGTTATGGCCTCCGGGCTTCCGACGGCCTGGCTCCGTGTGAGTAGAGTTTCTCAGTCTACCCCTGGATCTGGGTGTGGGGGCGGCCGGATGGTAGTGGGATGCCACCATCCTGAGGTAACGTTAGGCCGCAGAGCATCTTGGGGAGGGTTGAGAGACTGGCCGGGAATGAGACACTGCTGAACAGATGAACCAAAGGTTTCTTAGCTTTCCCAGAAAATGGTTAAGAGTACAGTTTGGGGTCTGGGGGATTCTGATTTATCCTTTCTATTGTGGGTAGGCATGGGTAGGTTTAAACAGGGATTAAACTCACACTTTTATTTTAGTAGTACTTTGGCGTCTAAGCTAGAGGGGATTAAGGGAAAACAGGAGGATGGATCCTTGACCTGTGAAGGAAGTAGAGAGGCAGCACAGGCAGTGGGTGGGGGCTGAAGGCTTGGGTGTGATGATTCCGCTCTCAGAATTCCCTGCTAGGGGGTATAGACGCTAAAGCCAGAATCGGAATCCCCGAGTTAAGATAAATGGAGAGGTCCAGAGAAAGAAGAGCCCTCTCTGAACTCTCATGCTGTCCTCCTTGCCGTGACCTGAACAGGGTCAAGCTTGCGTTTGCTCAGTTTCAGACAATTGCAGGAACACTTGAGCCACCTGGAATGCGTGCAGGTCACCTTGTAGACTGTGCCCTCACGTGCGGGGTCAGCCTTCCCCCTCATGTCAGTGTAGGTGATGACACACCGTGGCTGAACAGAAACCTGTGGGTTTTAGGAACCAGTGGCCTTTGAAGATGTGACCCTCGGTTTTACTTCAGAGGAATGGGGACTGCTGGACCTCGAACAGAAGTCCCTGTACAGGGAGGTGATGCTGGAGAACTACAGGAACCTGGTCTCAGTGGGTAAGGATGGTCTCCATGTCAATAAAAATATGCGCTTTGCAGCACGAATGTGGTGCCTCTGAAGTGTGTGTCTGCTTGGGCTCAGGTTGCAGGGAGGAGCGTGCACTTGTCAAGGCCCTGGGGCCTGAGGGAGAAGGCTTTAATTTGTACCTGCAGGGAGAGGGCAACTTCACATATGACTTCTGAAGCCACCTAGTCTGTCCCTCAGAGGTTTTGAACGCTAGGGAGGTAGGTCTCTCAGGGATGTAGCTGACTGTAATGGATGCTCATTTATGTAACAGGAATTCCATAGGATGTGGGGTCAAGTGTTCTAGCAGTTCAGGAGTATCACTGGAGACTGATTGCTTCCATTTCTTTGTGGTGTGAACTTTTCCACTCTTAGGTTAGTGACTGCATGGCTATGGCACCCAGCATCATGTTCATATTCAGGGCGGAAAGAAGGGGAGGGGACAGCCCTGATTAGTTCTCTTTTCCCACTTCCATATTTAGCAAGGGAGAAAAAAGCCTTAAGGTCCCCAGCCGACTTGTTTTCTCTGTACCTTGCCAGCCAGAAGTGGGTCCCATTGCTTCTTTAGTGGCAAGGGAGTCCAGGAAGGCATGTAGCTAAAAAAGGGAATGGATTGGGTTATCATCACCACAGTAGACCAGAAGTCATGCCCTTGGAGGGAAGAATTCAGGGACAGCATGTGCCACAGCACAAACGCATTTTCTTCTGAACACAGACCCCCAAGCCCTGTCTCTTTTCCCTTGGGCAGAACATCAGCTTTCCAAGCCAGATGTGGTATCTCAGTTAGAGGAGGAGGAAGCGCTCTGGTCGGTGGAGAGAGGAATTCCTCAAGACACCCTTTCAGGTGAGAACCAGGCTCACAGAGTCCTGGTAGGGAATGGGCTGACTGGTTAGTCAGGGACTGGTGTCTGAGAAAAGAAGATGGACAGGAGAAAACCCAGGTGGGGTGGTATGAGGAGTAGCTGCAGACAAGCTGAATCAAACTGTTTTCCTCTGGTCTCAAGAGTCAGGGGTGTCCCACTTGGTTAAACGTGAACTTGCTGCCAGTGGCAGGTTGGCCCTAGGGGCTCCATCTGTTCTGCTGCTCTTTCATGTAATCACCAGTAACTGGTGTGTCTTTCCAGACTTTTTCTTTATAGATCTTTGCAGGTAGGTATATGAACGTATGTTTATGACTTGGGGGTGTTATACTGGATACAAACAGGCCTGTTTCATTTATTTTAACATACTGTGTGGTCCGTATTTGATTTTTTCCTCTTGATAATCTTTCAAGTTGTTGGCAGAAAACTTCATTGCATACATTTTTTTGCACTTTCAAGTTTTTTTTTTGTGTGTGGGTTTTTTTGTAGGTAGGATTTGTGAGATAGAACTTTGGAATCAACCAAGTAGAAGCTAAAAATCTGGTAGCAACAGATTGCTGTCTAAAATTCTTTAAAATGCATGGAGCTCCTCAATTACGTGAGAGCTTTTCCTGTTCATTGCCAGAAATTTAGAATGATCTTCTTAAGGTTTTCAAATCTGATAGTATGTTCAGTTTAGTTCACATTTCCCTCATGAAGGTTTTTTTTTTTTTTTTTAAAGATTTGTTTATTTATTTACTTATTTGACAGAGATCACAAGCAGGCAGAGAGGCAGGCAGAGAGTCCGATGTGGGGCTTGATTGTAGGACCCCAAGATCATGATCTGACCCAAAGGCAGAGGCTTAACCCACTGAGCCACCCAGCCACCCATCCCTCATGAAGTATTTTTACAAGTTTACAGACCATTTATATTTTTTCTTTTGTGAGTTATATACTTTACTCCCCCTTTTTTTCTGTTAATTTTTGTTTTTTGGGGTACAATATTTTGTTGGGAACTCTTAATTATGGGCATTAGTAATACAAATATCCCAGACAAACGTTTATCACTACCTTTAAATTTAGTCTCCATAAAGAAGTTTTATGATTCAGGTATTTTTCCTTTCAAATCTGTTTTTATTCCTATTCATAACACAGAAAGGAAGATTTTATAAATACTTTCTTGTGTTTCAGTATTGGTTTTTGTTTAATGGCTGCACTTACATGGAGTTTCTTTATGTATAAGGCATGGAGCGTAAGTTCTGTCAGCACATTTTCTGACTAGATTCTTCCACTTATCAGAAACAGCTTCTTTATCATAGACGTAACTTCCACAGTCCTCATGGGTAGCAGGCCTCTGTCTTGGTCCCTTCTGTGTCCTTCATCTCGGTCTGAGTAAATACTTTTTTGCTGTATGGATGGTAGTTTTATAACAAACTCGGATAAATGGGAGCTCCCCTCATTTTTAAAAAAATTCTTTGTTGTTCTCAACCACATGGTTTACCATATGAACACTTAGCATCAGTTTGTCAGGGATTCATTGAGAAAATCCTGTTAGAATGATTGGATTTAGAATTCCTTGAGGCAGAATTGGCCTGTCTAGTCAAGATTTGACGCAAGTAGGGTGCCTGGGTGTCTCAGTTGGTTAAACTACTGCCTTTGGCTTGGGTCATGATCCCAGAGTTCTGGGATCAAGTCCTGCATGGGGCTCCCAGCTCTGTGGGGAGCCTGCTTCTCCCTCTGACCTTCTCCTCTCTCATGATTTCTCTCTCTCTCTCTCTCTCTCTCTCTCAAATAAATGAAAAATCTTAAAAAAAAAAAAAGATTTGACACAAGTATACAAAGAGATCTGCTCTCCTCACTGTGCTATGTCAGGCCTTCTGAGTGCTGTTGGGTTTTCTGTGTGGTTGCTGTCGATCTGCTCATGTTAGTCTTCCTTTGAAATACCACGTAGTTGATCCAGATGAGCCTGTCATGCTGCTAACTTCTATTACTAGTTGTCTTACTAGTTTCTTACTGATTTTCTCGGTAGAGTCATTTTATCAGCAAGTATAAAGGAAGAGGCAACTGTATTAGTGTTTTGTTTTTTTACTTCTTTTGCCCAATTACATAATGACATTTCATCACAGCTGGTACTTCTAAAACACTGAAGCTGAGAGGGTGAAGAGTGAATGTCTGACCTAAATAGGAAAGTTTCTCAGCTTTGATGAGCATGTGCTGGACTCTGCTTTAATTTAAATCAGTTATATCTGGATAAAGAAATAGTCATTTAGTCCTTTCTGATAAATGATAGCAATAGCCCCAGTTTTCCCTCATAGCCTTCCACAGTGATCATAGTGATTTTCTCCTTTGAACAGTTAACACAGTGACCTAATAAAAATAGAAGTGCCTTTGTTGTAACATGATGCGGACATCCACTGACACATCAGTATTCGTAAATTAGGTGGGGGAGGTGGGTGGATTTCTTTCTTGTGGCTTTTCTTAGTCAACTTTTATATGGGGATGTGCTGACTTTGTAAAGAAAACTTGGGATGCTCTCCCTTCCCTTTGTTCTGTGTATTCTAATGCAACTGATATTAGAACTACCAGCTTCTAGCTGTGTTCACCAATGAAATCTGCACCTGGTCCCCATCTTTGGTGATGATTTTCCATTTGCCACAACACAGACTGGCATCTCTTGTGACTCTCTGCCCTTCCTCTCCTGGAATCAGTTTGATGGCTCAGCATTAGTGTTTTTTTCTTTTCCATAATCAGAGTCATTCCTTTCATTCCCTATGAATTCCAGCCATGAGCACAGGTCACTAGACTATACCTCACTTGGAAGGTTCCCAGCAACACAGGCACTTTGTATCCACCCACTGTGGTGTCTTTCCTAGTTGTTCCCCTTGCTCTGGCCTTCCACAGCCCCTTCCTGGGTGGTGGCTCTGGTTGTGGCAGGTCTGTGTCTCATCCTCCCTGGAGCTCAAGTCCTGTGTTGGCAGACCTTCCAGCTTTGGACTTCTGGGTGATCTAGTAGTTCCTCTAATCTCGCTTCCTGAGGGATTTGGGGCACATCTTGAGAGGACTGGCTTAACAGGTGACAGGAGATTCTGAGGTGATATCCCAGAGCAAGAGACCATGTATAGGGAGGCTTACCAGGACACTTTATTACAGACTGTGCCTGAGGTAATAGGTGTTTTGTGCTTTGTCACAAAGAGTCCTTTGCTTGTTTTCCCTCCACTGCCTGTCCTGGTTACACCTCACAAATACTGTGGAAGTTCTCTTGGGTCTTACGTAGTACACTAACCACTTTGGTAGGGAACCAGAGATAACATAAGCCTTGCCATGCTGGACTTTGTAGTCTGATGGATTATGGCCTTTACAAACAGGTTCCCCAGATGCAACTCTGAACAGATAAGTAGTGGAAGGACTGAGAAGAAAAAGAATGTGATGTGGGGGTCATGGGGAATTACTACACTAGAGGAGGTGGTTGGGGGGGCACTGCAGGAGTGAAATTTTAAGCCAGTTCCCAAAGAAAAAGAATTCTGCAGACACGTGAGTGGTGGTAAAGAGAGCTTCCAGGTACAGAGACCGTATCTGGGGTGACCATGAGAATGGCGTAAGCTTGGCACACTCAGGAAACAGCCACTGAGTGGGGTGGGAGGAGGTAGCTGAGGTGTACTGACAAGCAAGCTAGGTTTGGCAACGCACACGGGGCTTCCACTGTGAGTAGAGTTTTGATTGTTATCAGGCAGGTGTGTGATGTGGCTTTTCAAGCACACTTCAGGTGGTTATGAAGAAGGAACTGTAGCAGGGCACAGATGAAAGCAGGCCAGGGAGCCGTGTAGGTAGCATCTAGGGAAGAGGTGATGACTCCTGGCCTGAGAATAGCAGAAGGGCTGGGGATAAGCCTGCATGGCCTTCTCCCAGTTCATAAGTGGATTCACTGGGGACAGGTGAGTAGTGGCCAAAGGAAAGGAAGCTGCCAAGAATTCTTCAGAGGTGAAAGCTTCAGGGATTTCCTACGACTATTTGTAATGTATGCGTTTACCATATACACTCTTTGTATGTATCACCATCTAACTTAAAAAGGAGAAAAATTACTCTTCCTGAATATTTGGTTTTAGTCAGTGACATGAGGAAATCTGGTAAAGGCATAAACTTCTGAAGGGTAGAAATAAAGGTTTTGTTTTGTTTTTTCTTTGTTGAAGTAATTTTAAAGAGAGTAACATGAATGGTACAAAGAACTCCCCTACAGCGTTCACCTAGATTCAAGTTTGTGGAACTGTCCTATGTCCTGACTGGTTCTGTTAATGAAGTGTGAATGAGAAGGGACTTGGAGACCTCCAAGTAGAGGTTTGTGAAGCCAGTGGAATGCCCTTCTCTGGACTTCAGAAGGAGTCCCGGCGAGGCATAAAAACTTGGGAATCATAGGTGTTTGAAATGGCATGCTTTATTTACTGTAAGATGAGACCATCATCTCCAGCAGTGGTCTCTGCCATCACTGGTGTAGTGGTACCTCTTCCAATGCAGGGAACGGGGCTTAAGTGGAAAGCTCAGCCTTTCTGAGGCAACTCATTTTGTGTGGCTCTGCAGCTCTCTGTGACAGCAAAAATGCCAGCACAGACATTGGCTGAAGTAGAAGGGACACTGAGTAATAAGCACTTAAGACATGGCATTCATCTTTTTTTTTTTTTTTTTAAGATTTTATTTATTTATTTGACAGAGATCACAAGTAGGCAGAGAGGCAGGCAGAGAAGGGTGGGGAGCAGGCTCCCCTCCGAGCAGAGAGCCCGATTCGGGACTCGATCCCAGAACCCTGGGATCATGACCCTAGCTGAAAGCGGAGGCTTTAACCCACTGAGCCACCCAGGTGTCCCTACATGGCATTCATCTTTAAGAAGGCACTGATTGGGGAAGATGTTGTGAATATAAGGAATGTGGACCACTATTTGATGGCACTCAAGTGTTTAGCCATCACTCTGTCCTTTCAAGAAAGTATTGCCACATGTGTGTTTTGGGAGGAAAACGATATAACCTAGATGTAATCTGTAGGAAAGTAGATCTATAGGAAAGCAATGGAATAAAGACACTATGTTGAAGGTCATGATTACATGACCTTCAGGTTTTACAACCTACAGATTACAGCTTGCAGGACATTTAATTCTTTGGACCTGTCAAGGAATGAAGCAAGAGAGATGAACCCTACAAATATGAATGTAGCAACACTCATAATTATTGTGAGCTTTAGCAGAAAAAAAATAATTTCTACAAGGAGATTATTTTGGGGGAGGATGAGAAGGAATCCTTTTTTATCTGTTCACCCTTTGTGTAGCCTGAGAGGACTCAGACTATAAAGCAAATGTGTAGTGGGTGTAGGAAATCAGTTGTTTTACACAAAGGATAATTGATTTAAGAATAAGAGTACATAAATGTGTTTAGTGTGAGAAAGCCTGTTTTCAGCTCAGCCTTTAAGGAAAGGCTAATTTGCACTAATGTGCAAAGACCTTGAATGGAGGAAATTCTTGAGTTTTTTGACATGAGAATTCAAACAGGGAAGAAAGCCCAGGAATATTATCATAGCGGGAAAGGCTTCCGGCCTAGTTCACTTTGGTCTGACTTGAGAAGGCTCACACTGGAAAAAATAAAAACACAAAAAACCCAGTTGTATCAGATGCGGTAAAGTTCTCACGCCAAATAATTAACCTCAGAACTCCAAAGCCAAGGGAATGTGACTGCTGTGGTAAGATTTCATGTACAGCTCTCTTATTCAACATCATAGCAATCATACTGGAAAACACCTGAGAATGCAATAAGCAGTGTTAGGAAGGCTTCAGAGGCACTGAACCCACTGGCAAGAAGTCCTTCAGTAGGAGTCCTCATTGTACTCAACATCAGAGGACTCATATGAAAGCAGACCCTCAATGTAATCTGTGCAGGCAAATCATAAACCTTAGTTCCCACTGTATTTGACAGAATAGCAACAACAAAACAAAAAACGTACACTAGAGAGAACCACATTAAAGAATAAAAATGAAATATCTCATTCTATTTTTATATCAGATAAGCATGCAGAAGGCAAACTCTAAATAAAACTTTGGTCACGTAAGTATACAGATACAACAAAACAGATCTTGTCTTTCCCAGCTTGTTCTGTTATCTGACCTGAACAGTTAGAACAAATACTAAACAACATGAGGGGAGTCGCCTTTTAGTTTCCCATATATGTTCCCAATTGCTAAGACAATGACAGTCTCTAGCTCAGGAAACTGTTGGGAGAAGGAATGGCTGAAGAAACTAAAGAACAAGAGGATGTGGGGCGCCTGGGTGGCTCAGGGGTTAGGCCTCTGCCTTCGGCTCAGGTCATGATCTCGGGGCCCTGGGATTGAGTCCCACATCGGGCTCTCTGCTTGGCAGGGGAGCCTGCTTCCCCCTCTCTCTCTGCCTGCCTCTCTGCCTACTTGTGATCTCTGTCTGCCAAATAAATAAATAAAATCTTAAAAAAAAAAACAAACAAAAACGGAGATTTTGAAGACAATGCCAGGCTGTGAAACAAGAGGGTGGGTAATGATACAGGGAACTCTTGAGATACATAATACTGTTAAGAACTCTGACAGGCTCACATCCTAGGGAGTGGGCCACGAGTTTAGAATCTTGAGTGACTATCAGAACATTTTTGGCAAGAATTCAGCCTGGCAAAGTGTGGTCACATACCGTGCAACTGTTATTCAAGAAAACATTCTCTGTCACCTTCCATATATTTGCTCTTTTGGACCCATGTAATCTTGATCCTTTTATCTGGAAACTGCTTTGCCTGGAGTCCAGATGTAATTCCCGGGATAATTTCAAGGCCTGAAAATGGCTTTTAATTGATAAGAAGGACAATAGGAGCACCTGGCTGGCTCAGTAGGAGGAACATGTGACTCAGTCTCAGGGGTCTTGAGTTCAAGCTCCACAATGGGTATAGAGATTGCTTTTTTTTTTTTTTTTAAAGATTTTATTTATTTTTTTATTTTATTTTATTTTTTTTTTTATTTTATTTTTATTTTATTTATTTTTTTGACAGAGAGATCACAAGTAGGCAGAGAGAGAGAGAGAGAGAGAGGAGGAAGCAGGCTCCCCGCAGAGCAGAGAGCCCGATGCGGGACTCGATCCCAGGACCCTGAGACCATGACCCGAGCCAAAGGCAGAGGCTTAACCCACTGAGCCACCCAGGCGCCCTAGAGATTGCTTTTTAAAAAAAAAAAAAAAAAGAAGAAGGAAAACAAATGAACTACGAAGCATTTGACTCCAGAAGTCCAAAGGAAGGAGGAAAGATAAATACGGTTCAAATACATGAATCAGAAATGGAGAAGAAAAAAAAAGGAACCCAAGCTAATTTTTTGGGAGGATAAAATGCAAAAACCAACTGATAAAATAGAGGATAAATAAAAGGCAGTTTAAAAACCTGCACAGGGAAACAGCAGTACATTCAACAGCATGTGTAGTTTTCAGTATAATACTTTGTACAGCTGTAACAGAGTGAGCCAGGTCTGTGTATTGATGTGAAAGTCTCCAAGATACATGTGTTTCTTAAATACATACAGTTTAAGATGTATAAAGTACATAGATGCACGTAATATCAATGTCTTTAAGAAAATACACAAAAACAATTGTGTCAGTTGGTTATCACTGAATATAGAAGCTGGTAGGCTGTAATGGCTTCCTGAGAAGAAACTGGGTGGGAGGGTAACGTTGCATTTTAAGAAATGTTGCCCATAACCATGCTGATGAATTGAAAATTGCTGTCTCCTTCCTGCTGTGTCACTAGTCCCTGACACAGTATAGGTGCCCAGTAATCGTTGAGTGTAGGAATGAACAAACAATAAAATGGAAAGATACCTGGAAAAGTGTAAGGTTGTCAAAATTGGTCACAGGAAAAATACCGAAGTTAACTTTATTAGAACAAAGTGGCCAGCTGCCTGTTACTGACTTGGGCAGTGAGTATTTTCCTACCTCTTGCTAAAAGATAATTTCCATGAACGTGAGCAGTTTGGTGACAGAACAGGTTGGAATGTTGACAGATTCCACAAAGTATACATAGCATTGTTCTCACTAAAGCATAGAATAAGAAAAATACTAAAAAGGAAATACTTGTAATTCAACAACGACTTAGAAAAAAACTAATCCTCTGAAATAGTTTTTAAGAGTTAATCAGTGTGACAAATTATAAAATAATAGACTAATAGACTTGGCTTATACCAGGAGTAGCCAACTTAAAAGATTTTAGTAGGTTTTTGAAATGGGATCGAGGAATAAATTATTTAAGAAATGATTAGGAACTGATAAGGAATAAAGTATTAAGGAATTTCTATTTGAAAAAATTGTAAGTGGGATATAGAATAGGTAGAAGCAGTGACTTCTTTTTTTAAATCATTAGTTTCAGAGGTAGAATGCAGTGACTTCTTTTTGAGGATTTAACAAAGGCTAGAAGTGTATGAAGTCCCTTTCATAAATCCTACCATCATTCCAGCCAGCAGCCTCTAGAGAAGTGTTGATGGAGCCATCCTACCAGTGGAAGCAGAAATGCAAGTCTCTGTCCTGGCTGGTCTGGGAAGAAGGAGGAATGTAAACCAGGTGTCGTCTTACCTGGTGGCCTGCACTCCCATCCTGCTCAGGCTCTCAAGTAGAAGGGAACTTTGTAGCAACAGCAATCATCCCATAATAATTTACAGGTGGGATTCAATTAAAATGCTAGTGAGATTTCCTATATTTTGACAGAAATATGGGAAAATCCAGACAGCTAAAACACTCAAATCACTCTTTGAAGCTGTGTTGAGTCAATAAACACTGCTTGAGCGCCTGGCAAAATGCCTTAGTGTTGTGCAGGGTAGTAAGGCCCCCTGTCTCCTTGGGTCTGCATTCCAGAGCAGCGGCTAGCATATGGCTGATTACATGTAAACAGAATACAGTAAACTTAAGCAGTTCAGTTCCTTAGTCACACTGGCCATCTTTCAGATGGTCACTGGTCACCTGCTGCTAAAGACTACTGTGTTGGACAGTGTATCAAGAACATTTCTTAAACAAAGAGAGCTGCATTGGGCAGTGTTGTAGAGAAGGTAGAGAGTGAGTGATAATGAAGCAGATACTTCAAACTGGCAGTCAGTGCCCTGAAGAAAAATGAAACAGTGGAATATGCTGGAGGGAAGTGGCATGGGTAGGCAGAACTACTTCAGAACTGGGCAGGAAGACAGTTCTGAGGAGGTGATACTTAAGAACTGGAAGGGCTGCCAGGTGAAGATGTCAGAAAGACTACAAGGCAGGGATGAGGGGAGTACAAATACCTATAGACAAAGCATACTTTGGCACGTTGTGAGAAGCACCCTTTGCTATAAAGGGCATAAAAGAACAGGGTTTGGATCCCAGCTGCTATGTTCCCAGTTGTGACCTGGGCAGGGCTCCTAGACTCTCCCAGCATGGATTTCCCCTTGTGTGAAGGACGGATGTTATTGCTTATGGGATTATGGTATGTAAAGCCTAGGTCTTGGAGACCTTCATATAACAGTAATTACTGTTACTCAAAGACTTTGATGTAAAGAAGATCATCAACACCTTTGGGAGGTCCTCTGAGCCTGGCTTTAGGGTTTTGAAGGCACAAGACCCGGTTGACATCCTCAGCAGTCCAGTGGGGTAGACAAACTTAGGTGATGGCATGGGGTGCCCAGCAGAGCTGAAGAGTGAATGATGGGGAGGGGAGGAGAAAGGATGATGAACAGGGAACATTCTGGACAAGGAGGAAAAGGAACAGGGGAGTGCACAGAGATGAGGGGAGCTGAGATAAGCACTCTTCCTGACCCTGACCCCCAGCAAGTGTGTGAAGTCACTATTAGTTACTGTTATATTTGTGGACTGGTAGCCTTAGGATACCAGATTAGTCATGAACTCTTGAGCACTGAGGGAGAGATGGCTTACCCTGGAAGGGAAGCAGCAAAGACAACATGGGAGAAGAAAATTAAGGACGAAGAAAACAGCAGCTCCCATCAGCCTTTCCTACATACTATACCTAATCACTTGTGTCTCTAATAAGTTAAAAAGGATTAAGCACCTTGCCTAAAGGCTTGGGAATTTGTAAACAACTCACTAAATAGTTAGTTGCAAGTGAGGGGACTAAATTACTCAAATCCCCAGCCCAGATCATTCAGCTGGGGGACTGGAAACCAGTTCTTGGAGCTGCAGTGGATAGACTGTTTCAGGTAGCCCCACGCAGACGAGCGGGTTAGTGAGTCCCACTATGCCCCAGTGAGTTAAGGATCCAATTCTAGCTCTGCCGGTTGGTAAACTTAAGAGGTTTCACTTTGTGAAGTGGGACGAACACTTCCTGGCAGAAGCAGTGGTTGAGGGACGGTCTAAAGGATGAGATTCGGAGGACTGCAGTGCCTAGAAGGATGCGTACCCACCAGCCTCCAGGCTTGAGGCCCGTCTCATTTACTGCGTAGCACCCAGTCGGTGCTCTATGATTACCCTGCAGAATGTGCTGTCCTGAAGCGCGGCTACAGCCGTGAGAGCCAGGCTGCAGATGCACTGAGCTCTCGGCACCACAAGGATCAGCACAGTTCCCAACGTACAAACCTACAGGCTCTAAAACTTAAAACGGCAAGAGTTAAACATTTTTGAATGAGCACTGAGTTCAAGATCTGGAGAAATTGCCATGGTGCCTCCAAAGATAAGAGGAGGAACAAAATTCATGATTAGGATTAGAGAAGAAATACGGGGCATGGAGTGAAATAAAAATCTACAGTTAAGAGACAAAGTACTAAATAAGCCCTGTGGTTAACCAAGGAGTAAAACAAGTTTTAGAAGTTGGAAAGCTGGGAAGCATTGTGAAGAATGAAGTTTTGTTTTTGTTTTGTTCAAGTCTAATGCACGATTATTGCTCAAAGTGGTACCCGTGGCCCAGCAAGGAGCCGCTAGGGAGCGCTACCTCCCCTCGCGCCCCAATATCCCGTATCAGGGGCACTTTCAAGGTCCAGGGCTGCTGGGAATTCGGGAACTTCGTCCCTGGCTTCCTGAGTTACTCTAGGGAAATTTCAGGCTCTAAGAGCTCTAACTGAAAGGGAATACGTGAACTCTGCCTTCAAATCAGGAGTTGGGGTTGGGGTAGTGAGCCAACATAAGTCCTGAGCACAGGAAAGTAATTAAACGCCAGACACAATGCAGGTGCAAACGAGTTGGAAAGGGAAGCCCCCCGATGAAATTAATACAGAAGTTTAGGGGAAGGGGTCTGAAAAGGGACATAAACCTAGGAAATGATGTGGATGTGGCTGTGGCCCAGATTAAAAGCGCGGCCCAGGACGGGTTTTGCAACCTCAAGCGCCCAAGGCCCGTCCTGGGCGGCGGGCGCGGCCCCACCCATCGCGAGAGACTCCTGACCTCGCGCTGACTCACTTCTCGGATAGCGCGCCAGCAGTCTCCAGCAACAGGTTTGTGAAACCGGGGAACACACAGGAGAGCCAAGGCTTGTCATCAGGAATTTGGAGGGGTTGGGGGGTGGGAAGCCCTACGGGAACGGGAAGGATTTCGAATCACGGGCACGAAGATGGACTAGGAGTCCGGGTGCGTCGCTGCCTTAAGTGGAAGCGACCGCGTTCTCCCACACTGGCCCCAAGGGGGGAAAAAGCGCAAACCAGCAAGGCGGGTGTGGAAGTTCCAGCTGCGTCCGCCCTCGCGGGGGGTCGTAGGAGGGACCAGAGCGGAAGAGGCCGCAGCCCCAAGGAGCCGCCGCCCGGGCAGGGCTTGGGCCGGGCCCAGAACCCCAAAATGGCGGCACCGGAGGTCTATGTCGCGGAGGCTCCTGGGAGCTGTAGTGCGCCCGTGTCGGGCGAGTGACGCACTTCTGGGCCCGGCCGGAAGTTGCGGCCTGCGGTCCTCCAGACCGGGGGGGGGGGGGGGGGCGTGGCTGTGCTGACATGGTGTCCCCGCGTTTCACGGGGGTGGGGGAGGGAGGCTGCTTCAGTCTCCCCAAAGCGAGCGGAAATGTATGCTTGTGGCTGCGGCCTCCGCGGGAGCCTCTTCCCCGCCAACGGGGAAGCCCAGCCGCCCAGCGCCGCTTGAAAAGTTGCTTGATGGCAGATTTGATCTGCAGGCGCTCGCGCGGGGCGGGGAACTGGCTGCGCCTGGACAGGCAGCCGCTGTTCCCGTCTTTGACGAGTCGGTGGTTCTTTCTCTTTTTCTTTTTGAATAACACAGCTGCAGTGACTCCGTACCAGTAGCTCCCTGCTCTTTTTTGCTTCCCGTGGCAGCAGCTTTTCTGCGCTGGAAGAGTCACACTAAAATAACGCTTGCACGTGAATCCACAGTTTTCTTGAGCCCTGTTTTAACACCGCCTGTTTTCCAGTTCTGATCTGTCGTGTGCTCTTGCTCAGCGATGTGTTGTGCAGTAAGGACCCCCCAGGGGAGGGTGGGCAGAGGCTGTCTTCTGGGAGCCCGCTGCGAAGGAGGCAGGGACTGGGGAGAGTTGCAGCAAGAAAGGAAGGTTCTCCCTGGAGGGCAGAAGGAGACACTGGCAGTCGTGACACAGGCTCTGGTGGTCTGGGCTTGTTGACACGGGTTCCAGTGTCACTCGCTCTGAATACTCATTCTCTTCGTGTCTTTTTTTTTTTTCTTCTTCTTCTTCAAGATTTTATTTATTTGACAGAGATCACAAGTAGGCGGAGAGGCAGGCAGAGAGCGGCGGGGATGGGGGGCAGGAAGCAGGCTCCCCGCTGAGCAGAGAGCCCGATGATCCAAGGCAGAGGCTTAACCCGCTGAGCCGCCCAGGCGCTCCTCTTGGTGTCTTTACATCTGTGTTTCTCTTCAGAAAGCTCCCGGACCACCAGTAGATTTATCTGATGAAAGTCCCCCAGCCTTCCCCTGGGCATTTGTTGCTAAGGCTTTGAGTCCACATTGTTCCAGGTAGAGTTGTGCTAATCATGTGTATTGAAAACAGCAAGGGTGAGAGGGTACATTTTTTTCTAGACATCAGCCCTGCCATTTCTGTTTATAGAATCATAAATCTAATGAAAGTAAATTATAATCCGTGGTTAAATTTTTTCTATTAACTTTTTTTTCTTTCTTAAAGCTTTTAAGTCCTTTAGTCAATTAGCATTTCTTCCTGGGAGTTGTAGAGAGCTTTCTTATTTCCTGTTGGCTCATGTTTCCTCCTTAGTATTTTAGGGCCATGCTGGAGTTCTGTTCAGTGTTCAGCAGATGCTCTTGTAAACTCTGTGCCAAGACAGAGCCCCTGACTTTCCCAGTCATCTTGGCCCCCATGGAGGCAGGATCAGATTCTGTTCCCTGTGCATGGCTGCAGACTTATACAGCATCACAGGTCTCTTAATCTTTCTTGCCTCTTCCTTTTTTCCCCCACTCTGTATTGGAATATAATTTATATACCATGAAGTTCACCTTTTGAGAGTGTATGTTCAGTGATTTTCGTTATATTCACAGGGTTCCGTAGCCATCACTGCAGTCTAATTTCAAAACATTTTCCTCATCCTCCAAAAAATCATTTTTATTAGCCAACACTCCCCAACTGCCTCAATTCCCTATTTCCTGGGAACCACTAATCTATTTTGTGTCTGTGTTGGTTTCTTCTGGACATTTCATGTAAATGCAGTCATACCATAGGTAGCCTTTGGTGTTTGACTTCTTGCACTCAGCATAATGTTGTCAAGTTTCAGCCGTACTGTAGCCTGTGTCAGTACTTTATTCCTTTTTACTGCAAAATAATATTCCATTGTGTGGGTATACCACATTTGGTTTATCCATTCTTCATTTGGACATTTTGAGTTGTTTCTGGTTTGGGCACTTATGAATAGTGCTGCTGTGAACATTCCTCTACAAGTGTTGGTGTTGACTTCTCTTTTCTTTTCTCTGGGAGGTATATCTAGGAGAATTCCTGGGTCATAACGTAAGTCTGTTTAACTTTTCGAGGAGCTGGCAGGCTGTTTTGCAGAATGGTGCAACATTCTGTGTTCCCACCAGCAGCGATTTCTCCACATAGTCACCAACAGTTGTTACCATTCATCCCTGATAATAGCCTTCCTCGTGAGTGTGAGGTAGTATCTCACAGTGGTTTGGATTTACATTTCTCTGGTGGCAGATAATGTTGATGTGCTTGTTGGCCATCTGACTGGCTGTGCTTTTTTGACTCACAGAGTATCCTACAGCTCCACTGGACCCTCAGTTGGATCCTCTTCCTGCTGGGAATCCCCTGATGAAGATTGAAGTCGTTGAAGTCCTCACACTGAACCAAGAGGTAGCTCGTCCCCGAAACGCCCAGATCCGGGCCCTCTATGCCGAAGATGAGGGCCTGAGCCCAGATGTGCTTGGGGAGCCCACTCAACAGCTAGGCAAGCAGCCAGCTGACCCTGAGGCCGCGCGCCAGAGGTTCCGGGGCTTTTGCTTTGAGGAGGTGGCGGGGCCCCGAGAGGCCCTGGCCCGGCTGCGTGAGCTGTGCCGCCAGTGGCTGCAGCCCGAGGCGCACTCCAAGGAGCAGATGCTGGAGCTGCTGGTGCTGGAGCAGTTCCTGGGCTCACTGCCCAGGAAGCTCCGGATGTGGGTGGAGTCGCAGCACCCAGAGGACTGCCAGGAGGCAGTGTCCCTGGTGGAGGATGTAACCTGGATGTCTGAGGAGGAAAGTAAGTGCAATGGAGGGGTAGAGAGAGACACTCCTGTGGGGGCATCCTGGAGGATGGGGAGAGGAGGAACTCAGGCTTCCTGGGAGAGCTTGGGGAAAGGTCATGCTGTTTCCATTTAGGCCAAGGTCATCTGCCTCCCGAACATGTTTCCGAGTCAGAGTTTTAGATGCTTCCTTGCTGAAGTACCTACCGTAGTCTCTAGGTCAGGGAATCTGAGAATGGCCTTATCCCTGGAACTCTCTGTGGAAATGGAGAGTCTCGGGCTGCACTTCACAGCTACCGAAACCTTTGGGTAGGCTCTGGGGCTACACTCTTTAACCAGACCTCCCGAGGCTTCTGAGAGAAGCTTACAGTTAAAGCCTTCATTTTCGTCCTTTTGGGATCTCTTCTGTACTACAAGCTAATAGAAAATGTGATTTTAATCACGTAGGTATACTCCAAGAATGCACTTTTTTTTTTTAAGATTTTTATTTATTTATTTGACAGAGAGAGATCACAAGTAGGCAGAGAGGCAGGCAGAGAGAGAGGAAAGGAAGCAGTTTCCCTGCTGAGCAGAGAACCCGATGTGGGGCTCGATCCCATGACCCCGGGATCATGACCTGAGCCAAAGGCAGAGGCTTAACCCACTGAGCCACCCAGGTGCCCCGAATGCACTTTTTTTTAAGATTTTATTTTTTTAGGTAATTTCTGCACCCCACATGAGGTTTGAACTTACAGCCCCCAGATCAAGAGTGACATGCTCTACCAACTGAGCCATCCAGACACCCTTCCAGAGTGCTGTCTGATGTCGTGCGCTCAGTGGGGGCTGTGGATAAAGTGGTAACCAAGACAGACAGGACTCAGACTCATGAGCTCAGTAAGCCTTAGGTCCAGCAGGACTGATGGGAATTTGACAAATATGCATGTGACAAATACGGGGTTGAGAAGAACTCAAGGGTGCCGGCGGAGCTCCAGGAGGCAAACTGCTATAGCCAACACCTGGTGTGGAGTGGAACTCAGAAGTGGGCAGGAAGGGGCACCTGGGTGGCTCAGTTGGTTAAGTGGCTGACTGTTGATTTCAGCTCAGGTCGAGAGATTGAGCCCCAAGGCAGGCTCCATGCTCATCAGGGAGTCTGCTTCTCTCCCTCTCAAGCTCCCCTTTACCCCTCCCCCAATTATCTCTCTCTCCCAAATAAATAAATCTTTTTTTTTTTTTTTTTTTAAGATTCCATCCATTTATTTGACAGAGATCACAAGTAGGCAGAGAGACAGGCAGAGAGAGAGGAGGAAGCAGGCTCCCTGATGCGGGGCTCGATCCCAAGACCCTGAGATCATGACCTGAGCCGAAGGCAGAGCCCCAACCCTCTGAGCCACCCAGGTGCCCCTAAATCTTTTTTTTTAAGATTTTATTTATTTATTTCACAGACAGAGATCACAAGTAGGCAGAGAAGCAGGCAGAGAGAGAGGGGGAAGCAGACTCCCCGCTGAGCAGAGAGCCCAATGCGGGGCTTGATCCCAGGACCCTGGGACCATGACCTGAGCCGAAGGCAGAGGCTTTAACCCACTGAGCCTCCCAGGCGCCCCCCAAATAAATAAATCTTTAAGAAAAAAAAAGAAAAAAAAAGAAGTGGGCAGGGTGTTCCAGGCAGGGGAGCATCACCTGTGAAGGGCCAAAATGGGAGCAGTAACAGTATAATCCAAAATTAGAGAGAAATTGGGTAGGTCTTTAGTAGAAGGGAGCAGAGGCAGGGCTGGCAGGCCCCTTGAAGAGATTTTTTATGTTGTCCTAAAGCAACGAGAAGTGTCACTCTAAAGCAGTGGGAACCAATCCATGAACTCTCCCTAGAGACATGCGGCATGGTCTGACTGCGTTTTAAAGACCTACCAGGTGGCAGCTTGCTCTGGATGGTGGACAGAGAAGGTCAAAATGAGAAGCAGATTGGCCACCCAGAGCTATCACTGTGCCCTCCACGCGGTGTGGTGGCTAGGGCAGGAGTGACAGTGGTGGGGAGCGGAGATGGGAGTACATGTGTAGGGTGCATTTGGGGGTAAGATGGCATGAAACTTGATTTCTGTCCGGCTGAGTTCCATGGAACACGGACACTGAACATATAACCTCACACACTGAGAGTGATTTTTCAGATGCCATTGACTAAACCGAGGGTCTTGAGACGAGGAGATTTTCCTGGATTACTTAGGTGGACCCAAATGCAATCACAAGGGTACCTATAGAGAGGCAGTCGTGAACATTAAGGGTGGAGAAGACATATGACCCCCGAAGTGGGGTGACATGAGAAAGGGCCAGAAGCCAAGTATTTTAGGTGGCCTCCAGAAACTGGAAAGGTGAGGAATACATTTTTCCCCAGAGCTTCCAAAAGGATGGTAGCCCTGCCAACACCTTGATTTTAGCCCAGTGAGGCTGGTGTCAGACTTCTGATCTCTATAATCACAAGAAAGCAAATACATACTATTTTTAGCCACTGTTGTGGTCATTTGTTACAGCAGCAACAGGAAACTGATAGAGATGCCGAGGAGATAGTTGTAGAGCTCACGAGATGAAAGCGAGTCTGTCATACGTTTCACACCTTGGGATGAAGTCAGTTTATATCATAGAGGACGGGGCAGAGAGGGCTTACAGATAATTCTAAAAATCCTGCATTTGTGATCAGCAAGTTAGTTGGGACTCTCAATTGTGATTGCCAAGGGAGGAGAATTTACTGAAAAAGTCCCATGGTGATCTACTAGCTTCAGACATGGCTGGACCCAGGGCCTCCTGTAGTGTCCTCAGGACTCATCTCTCCTCTGTCATACTTCTCCTGGCCTCTGTCAGTTTCACTCACAGGCAAGCTATCTCCATGTGGGACCTCCCCACACAGAATTTCTCTTTCCCAAGTGTTAACAAAAGCCTCTTTGGCTCTGATTGTCTAGCTGTAGGCCCTGTATTCATCCATGATCAAATCACTGTGGCCAGAAGGAAGAAGCAGCCTGGTGTGCCAGCTTGTGTCACTTAAGCGTTCCCCGTGATGCGGGGGGGGGGGGGTGAGGTCATTATAGAAGCCCATGGACCAGCTGGGGACAGATGAAGAGTCAGGCATGAAGGAGCTGTGGTTGAAAGGGGGCCGTAAGGCCAGTTAGAGCTGTTTTCTAAGGTAGAGGAAACATGATAGAATTCTCATCAAGATGGGTATGTGTTATGAGAATAAATCCAGTCTTGGGAGTCAGAGGCCAGAAGTGGGGCCTTTGCTTCTGAGGACAGATGTGAGGCCAGCTGCCGAGGCTAATGGAGAGAAGAGGCAGCTGCCTTGGAGGAGGGACTGGGTCCAGAACAGTGTCTGGAGAGGGAAGGAGTGAGATCAGGGGTCTCAGCAGTGGGGACACCAGGGCCCTATAGTCATATGGGGTGATGCATCCTGAATGATCCAGGTGTGGGGATTTGGGCACAGGCTGTGAAGAGGAGCCAGCGTGGGGACCTGAGCTGGTGAGGAGAAGGATGGGCACAGATGTCCCTGACAGCAGCAGCAACAAGATACACAACGTGTGCTGGCCCCATGGGTCCCAGAAAGAGAAATGGCTGTCATTGCCCTGTCCTGGAAGTAGCACCAAACCTGGCTGATCACTTGTGCTGATGTCTCCTCCCAGCATTACCCGGCCAGGACTCCACCTTCTCTCTCCAGACCACTGCTCCTGAGGAAGAGGAGGAGGAGCAAGTGACTACGTGGCCAGTGAAGGAACCACCCGAGGTGAGTGGGGAGTGCCACCCCTTCCTTCTCTGGTCAGAGCATTGCCTGTGAGATGACCTCCCCTTCCACCTCTCATCTCCCACCATCCAGGCCTTTCAGAGTTTCTGATTGTGAAGGGCTGGACTGCCTTGCTGCCACCATGGAGACCAAGAAAGGGCGCAGTGACTAGAAGTCAAAAAATTTGGAGGCAAAAGGGAGGGGCCAAGTATTTATAGACACTTAGGAGCCCCAGGCAGGGGCTTGCAGACCATGTCTGGATCTGGGTGAGAACAAGAGAGCTCTTGTCCTTCAGAAATGTATATTTAGGTGTTTATGACAGAAAAAATTATCTGGGATTTGCTTCAAAAATATCCCAGAGCCAGGACATAGGTGAAACAGCACTGTCCCTGTCTTGCTAACTACTGAAGCTCAGAGAGTGCGACTGAATGATGGTGTGTGTGGCATTGGTCAGGACTCTTTCTGATGCAGGTGGCTCACAGCTCGTTCAAGCATAAGGTAAACTTACTGGCTCTCACATAACGAGTGGTCTGGAGTAGGCTTCAGGCAAGGCTGTATCCAGGGGCTTCCTGGTGTTGAGAGAGGGGTATGTCTGTCTAGTCCTGGTCTAATGGTTCTGCTTTCTCCCATTCCTTCTCAAGCAGACTCTGCCCCTCATGGGCAAAAGACCTCCCACATATAGGCACAGTGCCATGGGGAGGCCCCTTCCTGCTGGAGTTCTTGCTAGCTCCCCAGAAGGACTGACCTCAGTGTAGCCTCTGGTTACCCACCCTCAAGCAGCCCCAGTCCACAAAGGCAGTTCCACCACATGTTGGGGGGGTATACCTAGTCGGGGGGCTTGTCTCAGGGGCAACCTTCTGTAGGGAGTCGTTGGGAAATGGTGAGCTGCACACAGGGGTGGGTAGAGTGGAGGCAGTTTGCTTATAGCACCTGTAGCTCTTAGTGAAGCAGGGACTCTTCCTCCAGCCTGGGCCCCACACTCTGATTTTGTGAGAAGGGACTTATTGGGCCTCTTACGGCTCAAGTCAGCATTTCTGTGCAAACAGGGGCACCCTCCACTCAGCAGACTGTTGGGAGGCCCCAGTCATCCTTCTTTCTGTCCCTGTCAATGACCCTACTGCTCAGCAGACACAGAATGTGGCATTGCAGGAACCAGTGTCCTTCCTGGATGTGGCCGTGGACTTCAGCAAGGAAGAGTGGGGGCTGCTGGACCCGACGCAGAGGACTGAGTACCATGACGTGATGTTGGAAACCTTTGGACACCTGGTCTCTTTGGGTAAGGCTCTGCCTGTGCTGGCCACTCCAGCCTTCCAGGACTGGGAACACCAGAAGCCCTGGGTTGGGGCTCTTGCCTTCTCTGGACCTAGTGTGAGAACTGGGCACACCCCGGAAAGTTCCGTGCACCATCCGTGACTTCAGCTGGCCCTGTGGACCTGGAGGGTTGGGCACTGTGTGGGCAGCAGCAGCCTCAGATCCAGTGAAGGACTGACTTGCTGCCTACCTTGAAGGCATAAGAGGAGTCAGAGAGCCAGGAGAGTGTTCCCAGTTCCAAACCCGTCCCCAGCCCCGTCCCCAGCCGCCGAGCTCATGTACTTCTCTTTGCTCCTTCATGCTCTTCAGAGTCCCCCCAGACTATCGGACTGTTCTTGGGGGGAAAAAGCAGCTTTTGAATACTTAGCTATGTCATACTCCTAGCCCATGTAGCACTTTCTCTTTACCGTATCCACACCTTTTGGGTTCTTTTAGGGTGGGAGACTACACTGGAAAGTAAAGAGTTAACTCCGAAGTCTGACACTCGTGAGAAAGAACCAGCCCATGACCTGAAACTGGAAGAATTCTCAAGGGATGACACCTGGTCCCCTATGTCAAGAGATGTCTCACAGGGTGAGGCCCAGGAAGTCTCAGACGCAGCACTGAAGGGGGTGGGGCCGACTGGGGAAGAAACCCTCCCTCAGAAAAGCTCCTCGTCGCGGGCGAACACTGGCCTTGGCACAAGCCATATTTCACTCCAGAAAACTCTCCCTACAAAACGCTTGCGTAAGCGTGGCTCACGGGTTAAGAAGGTGACACGTAGTCCAGGTGTAAAAATTCATCAGAAGGACCGCAAAGGGGAAAAAGCCAGAGAAAACAGTGGTTGTGGGAGAGCCTTCAGCCGGAGCGCTCAGCAGATCACATTCACAAGAATCCACAAAGGGAGCCAAGTCTGCCGATGCAGCGAATGTGGCAAAACGTTCCGGAACCCAAGATATTTCTCTGTACATAAAAAAATCCACACAGGAGAGAAGCCGTACGTGTGTCAGGACTGCGGGAAGGCATTTGTTCAGAGCTCCTCCCTCACACAGCATCAGAGAATCCACACTGGAGAGAGGCCATTTGAGTGTCCGGAGTGCGGGCGGACCTTCAATGACCGCTCGGCCATCTCCCAGCACCTGCGGACTCACACCGGAGCCAAGCCCTACCAGTGTCAGGACTGCGGCAAAGCCTTCCGCCAGAGCTCCCATCTCATCAGGCACCAGAGGACGCACACTGGGGAGCGCCCCTACACGTGCAACAAATGCGGAAAGGCCTTCACCCAGAGCTCGCACCTCATCGGGCATCAGAAGACACACAGTAGGGTGAGATGCAAGAAGAAACAGCCTGCCTCGCAGCCGTCCAGCTGAGCCGGGCGAAGACGTCGCCTCTTCAGCCTGACCCTGCCAAGTTACACAAACGGGCCTGATCCGAACGTGAAAGCAGCACTGAGTGATGATCTTAAAAGCAAAGGACAACCAAGGAAACTGCCCTGCACAGGAGTAAATAAGAAAACTGGTGGGGGGTTGTTGCTACTGAATATAGGTTGGGAAAACATTCAATTTTTCACTCACTTGATTTGCTGGTACAATTTGGTCATTAAAAATGATAACAGTAGGGGCGCCTGGGTGGCTCAGTGGGTTAAAGCCTCTGCCTTCAGCTCAGGTCATGATCCCAGGGTCCTGGGATCGAGCCCCGCATCGGGCTCTCTGCTCAGCAAGGAGCCTGCTTCCTTCTCTCTCTCTCTCTGCCTGCCTCTCTGCCTACTTGTGATCTCTCTCTGTCACGTAAATGAATAAAATCTTTAAAAAAAAAAATGATAACAGTAAAACTCGAAAATGCTTATAATGTAAGTTTAAAAAGCCAGGTACCAAAAAGTCTGTGCACTGATATTATATTTGTGGTAAAGTATTTATCCATATGGACAAGGCCTAAAAGAGAACAAGGATAAATAAACTATATATTTCTGTGATAGAATCTGTGTGTTTTCCTCACCTATTAAATATCTTTTCATTAATAATTTCATATTTATAGTAAACAGCGCGAAAACAAAACATTGTCAGACCAATTCTAGAAGACTCTGTGCAAGGCTGCAGTGCCTCTGGCCCAAGATTCCAAATGAAGTAAAATGAGTGGGTCATTCTGATCCTTAGAACATCATCAATATGCAGGGAATGTTAGGTTCAGGGAATGGGAGCCTTGAACAACCACTGAAGGCCTAGAGGGAAGGAAACCCCAGGCCAGTGTGGGAACTCCCTGGGAATGTTCATTCACTTTACACATCCACTTTTCCCACAGGACTCCTTCAAGGGAAGGAATTACCCTGGCTGGGTGCTCATCACCAAGTTAAGGAAACTGGCAGCATTAGGGCATGTGTTCGATGCCCACATTTCACATTTTACCTGAAAGGACAGATTAAAAGCCTTTATCCAGGTCACACAGCCTGTAACCTGCAGCCAATCCCACCCCTTGCTCTACAGCTCCACCTCGGCTCTCTTGAGTTGTGCATAATATTTCAATACATGTTTAAAATTCTGGGTCAGATACTGAACTTGTGCTTACCAGACATTGGCTGAATGCTGCTGGGCACACCTCTGGAGAGCGTGTCAGCTCATGCTGACAAGGATGAGGCACAGTCATGCCTTCTGGAATGAGAGTACCTCACTCCTTTCTCTTCCAGAAAGAGAGTCAGGAGGCCAGGTGCTTGGAGACTGGTGATGGCACACCCTCTGTCCTATTGCCCTTCATGCATCAGGCACTGCGCTCGGGGCGGCTATATCACATTTAAACATATTCACACGTTCACATCTTCGAGAGAACTATCTGGGGGCTGGAGAATTTACCAGGGCCTGCTGCCCGCTCTCCCCTGGAGACCTTTCCGGAGGGGGAGAGCAGTTTTTTTTTTTTTTTTAAAGATTTTATTTATTTATTTGACAGAGATCACAAGTAGGCAGAGAAGCAGACAGAGAGAGAGGAGGAAGCAGGCCCCCCGCTCAGCAGAGAGCCTGATGTAGGGCTTGATCCCAGAACCCTGGGACCACAATCCCAGCCATGATCCCAGCCGAAGGCAGAGGCCTCAACCCACTGAGCCACCCAGGCGCTCTGAGAGAGCAGTTTTCAATGGAGAACATCAGCAGCTCCTTTTCCAAGTCCTGGTGATGCAGGGATGTCTGTTTACCTTGGGAGTGGCCTCACCGTGATGCCCAGTGTCCACTGGTGAAGGCCATAACCTTATCCTCAAACAAGGTCAGTTCATCCTGAAATGTCATATACTGATTTGTTGCCAGAAGATGGTCTCTGAAGGAGGTAAGCTAACTGCTTTCACATCTGTGCTGGTTTCAGATATGGCTACAAATGCTTTGCCTTTCCTCCAGTCCTAGAATCTGGTTGGGCTTGTGACTGCTTCCATTCATAGCGTCGGCAGAAGTCACGCTGTGTAACTTCCATGAGATGAGGCCATTAAGGATGCTGGGGTTTTCTGTTTCCTCAGGGAAGTGATAGGCGTTGTTGTCTACTGGAACTGGGACAAGGCTACATGATGTTGGGTGGCGAATGAGGAGAGGAGAAATCATCCCCTCAGGGTGAACAGATGAGGGGGAGCTTGCCTAGAAGCTCAGCCAGGGCCCCTGAGGTTTGGGGTCACTTACTGAAAGTGACCAAGTTGGAAATCCCGTTGGCTGCTTTAGAAGGCCAGAGAAATTCCTCTCTGAAGTGAATGGGAGAATTCCCACTTTCCTTAAAGTAGGACGAGTTGATGCAGGATTCGAATATACTAAGGTGGTGGTTCCCCATCTTTTCCCACCCACACATAATTCATAGCAGCAGCACCCACAGTTACATTCACAAGTTTGTCATCAGGGCTCAGGGTGTCTGAATCTCCTGGGGGGGGTCACAGGAGGCAGAGTGACGGCCCCACAGATGTCCACTGCTAGTCCCCAGAACCTATGAAAATGGTACTTCACAAGGCCAGAGGGACTTTGCAGATGTGATCGATTATGTTAGGATTTGGAAACAGGGAGATCATCCTGGATTATCCCATAAGCCCAGTGTCATCACAAGGGTCGGTACAAGAGGGAGACAGGAGTGTCCAAGTAAGAGAGGAAGATACGATGACAAAAGCAGGGGTTGGAGTGATGCAGGGCCATAAGCCAAGGAATGTGAGTGGCTTCTAGAGGTCGGTAAAGGCAAGGAAATGGACTCCTTTCCTAGAGCCTTCAGAATGAACACAGTCTTGGAGATACCTTGATTTCAGGCCAGTGATAGACTTCTGACCTCCAGGATGGTAAAATAACAAATCTGTATCGTTCAAACCACTAATTTTGTGGTATTTTGTTTCTGCAATGATAGCAAACTAAAGCACAGGGTATATGTGATTTCCCAGTTTCTACATATGGGTGCTAATCTGCACCCTAAGGGATGGTATATCTCAGTGGAAAGCACTGGATCTGCGGGAGGGAATGGGGTAGACACTGAGCCGTGGATTGACAATCTGAAAGGAACTAGTGCTTTGGTTCAAGTGGAATGACTCTTAGTTCTCATAGAAATGCAGAGATTGGTTAGGGAGGAAGTCTAACAGTCAGAATGAGTGGGATGCTCAGACTTTTTTGGTGAGCCTGGGACAAGGACTGTTGTCTGCTAGAAAAGGGTACAAACATAACGTCTGGGGGAGAGGCAGCTGCACTTGCAGAAGTGGATGAGGTAGAATTATGAGTCATTTGAAGGCTGGAGAAAATGCTCCAGTTCACAAACTGAGACCTGGCTTTCCCCGGAGCCTTAGATCACAACATAGAAGCAACCGTATTACTCTTCAGAGCTGGCATTTAATGATAGCCAACAATCTGGACAACCATCAGAGCCCCTGCTTGGTTTTAGTATCTTCTTCGTGCCCCCAATAACCTGGACAGGTCGGCAGTATTCCTCCTGAATTGTGGGTGAACAGAAGGAAACTCAGCAAGTTGTTCAAAGGGATAGAAGTAGGAGTGGCAGACAGGGAGATCTACATGCTTTTGGTCACTTGCTCAACAAGCAGTCCTTAAATGCCTGGAAAAAAAACAATTCAAGGCCACATGAGGATCAGCCATCTGCCTCCAGGGACTTCAGTTATATTCAGAAAAATATGGCCAATGGAAGATCATAAAAGAGGGGCACCTCGGGGGCTCAGTTGGTTAAGTATCTGCCTTCGGCTCAGGTCATGACCACAGGGCCCTGGGATGGAGCCCCGCATGAGCTCACTGGTCATTGGGGAGCCTGCTTCTCCTTCTGCCTCCCCCCAACTCTCTTAAAAAAAAAAACATGGAGTGCCTGAGTGGCTTAATCACTTGGGCATCTGACTCTTGATTTTGGCTCAGGTCATGATCTCAGGGTCATGGGATTAAGCCCCAAGTCAGGCTCTGTATTCAGCATGCAGCATTCTTGAGATTCTCTTCCTCTCCCCTTGCCCTTGTCCCTGATGCTCGCACATGCATGTGCATACTGTCTCTCTCTTTCTCTCTCTTTCAAATAAATCAATAAATCTTTCAAAAAAATAATCAAAATGAGAACACAACAAAATAAATGGTGCACAGCTAAGCTGTATAACAGGAAAAATTAGGGCCTTGATTGTACTATTAAAGTAGTATTATCAAAAAGAAAGGAATCAATATTTTGCTTTAAGGAATTGGGAAAACAGTATAATAAAGTTTTTTCTATACAATAAACCAAATTGTTCAAGTTCATTGAGAATAAAGCCAAAGTTAGTGAAAAACAAAGGGAAAGGAAAGGTTAAGATGATAGACAAACCCCTCACAAGCCTGACTGAGAAAACAAAACTAGTATAAATGAGAAAAAAACGTAACCCAGGTAGAGAAAAGATTAAAGGAATTATATAAGACCTTACACAGAACTATATGAATATTTTCCTAATACAAATAATCAAAAGTGACCCAAGAAGCAGAAATAATTGTCATGGAAGTGACATGGACACAAAGCCCGGGAGACTATATAGCTGACTTTAAATCTAACATTAAGGAATAAACTATTCCAAATTGTTAAATAATTCCACATCAAAACAAAATGGACAGCTTCACAAAATATTAAATGAAGATAACATAATATCCACATCTGATAAGGATGGTATAAAAAAGAAATTTACCACCCAGAATCATCTATGAATATAAATACATAAGTTGAAAATAAAGTATCTTAAAAAGAGAGAAAAGAAGAATTTTTTTTTTAATTTTTTTTTTTAATTTTTATTTGTCAGAGAGAGAGAGAGACCACAAGTAGGCTGAGAGGCAGGCAGAGGCAGAGGGAGAAGCAGGTTCCCTGCCGAGCAAGGAGCCGGATGTGGGACTCGATCCCAGGGTGCTGGGATCATGACCTGAGCCGAAGGCAGCCGCTCAACCAACTGAGCCACCCAGGCGTCCCAGAAAAGAAGAATTTAATCAAACCCAGCAGTGTATCTAAAGAACGGCATTTTGACAATTTATTTCAAGAATACAAGAATGCTTCAGTTTCAGAAAATTTATCAATGAAGTTTATTCAACAGTCTAAAGAACTCATCCCCAAGAAAAACTATGAATAATCAACATGGGATGCCTTTCAGCTGACCTTCCCTAACTCTTAGACATTCTATAATGCATACTGGAGAGGGATCCCATGAATATCATGAATGTGGCAGAGCTTTTGGTAGGACATCTCAACTAATTAGACATCAGAAAACTCACACTGAAGGGAAATTATTCTGTTGTAATTAGTCTGGGAAATCTTTCAGTCACATCCTTTCTTTTTTAAAAAAGATTTATTGATTGATTCATTGATTGATTTGACAGAGATCACAAGTAGGCAGAGCGGCAGGCAGAGAGAGAGGAGGAAGCAGGCTCCCCACTGAGCAGAGAGCCCGATGCTGAGCCGGATCACAGGACCCTCAGATCATGACCTGAGCCGAAGGCAGAGGCTTAACCCACTGAGCCACCCAGGCACCCCCACATCCTTGATTTTAATATTTATCAAAGAAAGCATCACAGAGAGAAGCCTTATGAGTGTAGTCAATATAGGAAATCTTTTTCAGAGCTCTGGTTTATTTCACAGCAGAGAACTCACATTGTAGAGAAACCTTATGGATGTGATCAGTGTGGGAAATACTTCAGTCGGAGTTCTCACTTTGTTAGTCTTCAGAGAATTCATACTGGAGAGAAATGGCCTGTGTACCCTCAGTGCAGAAAATCTTTCCGCTGGAGTTCTTTACTTATTAGGCATAGAGAAAACACACTGGAGAGCAATCTCATGAGTGTCACAAATGTGAAAACTCTTTCAACTAGAATTCCAACTTTACTGAACATCAAAGAACTCATATTGTAGTCTATGTTCCCCAGTTACAGCTTTACCCCAGGGCCAGGGAGTGGGTGCACAGAATGGGATAAATCTAGTGTTGTAATACTGTAGCAAAATTAAAAAGTAGCCATTTGATGTTATACAGGATTTTTTAAAAGATTTTATTTATTTATTTGACAGAGATCAAAAGTAGGCAGGAAGGCAGGCCAAGAGAGGAGGAAGCAGGCTCCCTGCTGAGCAGAGAGTCTGATGTGGGCTCCATCCCAGGACCCTGGGATCCCGACCTGAGCTGAAGGCAGAGGCTTTAACCCACTGAGCCACCCAGGCACCCCTATACAGGATTTTTAAAAAATATGTTATTTATTTGAGAGGGAAAGAGAGCAAGCAAGAGCATAAGAGCAGGGGGAGGGAGAAGCAGACCCTCTCCTGAGCAGGGAACTCAGTGTGGGGCTTGATCCCAGGACATTGGGATCATGACCTGAGCCAAAGGCAGCTGCTTAACCAACTGAGACACCCAGGTGCCCCACAGAGTTGTTTTTTTTTTTTTAATATGATTTCCATTATCTTCATTACTTTATCTACCTGTGACAGGGCCATGGTACAAGACTAAGGTTTCATTGTCCTTCCATCTCAACTCTTTCTGAGTAGAAAGATTGGGGAAGAATGTCCAAGTTAAAATAAGTTGTTCTTGGGGATGAAAAGGTCAGGCCCTAAGATAACACATCCAGCTCTGGAGGGAAAATGGTAAAGTAACCAAGTCCAAGTCAGTAAGTAGAGAGGCAAGATGTTAGGGTAAGGAAAGCGACTTTATTCAGGAATCCAGAAGACTGAGAAGATAATAGCTATGTCCTAAAGAACCATCCTAGCATGAAATTTGAGCTGCGTTTGTAGCCCAGGCACCTGGGTGGTCCTAACAGAATAGGTTCAGCCACTCAACACTAACAAAATCCAAAGGCAGAGAGACAAGTGGTGGTGAAACAGGAAAGAGATTTATTCCAGTGAGGCCAACCCCAGGAAGACAGTGGACTAATATCTCAAAGACTATTTCCAAAGTGCTGAAAATACTTCCATATTTATAGAAGGAAAATGTGGGGCAAAGGTGGGTGGGTATGTGAAGGTAAACACTGAGGGTCAAATCAATCACTGTCTCAGAGTCAATCACAGGTGGGGTCTTGCTGGCTCAGGGTCAAGAGACAAGCTGTAAAGAACCCAACTAGAAAATTGGAGGTCAAAACAGAGGGACCTGAAGTCCTCTTTCTTTCTCTCTCTCTCTCTCTCTCTCTCTCTCTTTTTTTTATAGATTCTATTTATGTATTTGAGAGATTAATACAGAAATAGTGAGAGAAAAGACCACAAGTAGGTAGGAGAGGGAGAAGCAGTTTCCCCGCTGAGCAGGGAGCCTGATGCAGGGCTCCATCCCAGGACCCTGGGATTATGACCTGAGCTGAAGGCATATGCTTAACCATATGAGCCACCCAGGGTCCCCAGTCTTCTTTCATTTTTATGTTAGGAAGAGGGGGAGTTGGGAGGGGTTGGAATCAAGACGTGACTGATATCTGTGAATATTCAGGTGCCCAAGGGTCCAAGGAAGGTTGTGAAACTGTCACCTGCTGGACCACCCCCTGACCCCAAGATCTGACCTTTACTCCTTACCTGCTTGTATGTACGGACCTCTGTCCAACATTTTCCCCTTAGCTCTTCTTTCCAGCTTATCTCTTAACTCAGGCAAAAGACCCAAGCGGCATAGCATCCCATGGTGGAAACCAAAACCACTCCTCAAGCAATAACAAACCACTCTAAAAAATACAGTTTCTCAGGGCGCCTGGGTGGCTCAGTTGTTAAGCGTCTGCCTTTGGCTCAGGTCATGATCCCAGAGTCCTGGGATCGAGTCTCGCATTGGGCTCTCTGCTCGGCGGGAAGCCTGTTTCTCCCTCTCCAGCTTCCCCTGCTTGTGTTCACTCTCTTGCTGTCTCTCTCTGTCAAATAAATAAAATCTTAAAAAAAAAAGTCTCTCAGGTTGACAGGAGGAGGAGGAGCAGCAGTAGCGGCAGCTAGCACGATGGAGTTGAGACTCAGTGTGGCAAGGCAAGAAGCTCTGAGTTCAAATCCTGTCAGCAACACTTCCTAATTGGTTGATTTTGAACTTGCTCTCTCTAGATTCAGTCTCTCTGCATTTAGAATGAAGAAAATAAAAGCTACTTCACAAAGTATTGTGGATATCAAACTGTTTAGTGTGTGCATTTAGTATTTAAAAGAACACAGAGCTCTGCCAGCACTAACTTCACAGCTCTCTCAGATTTCTGCAGAGGGGCTTAACCCTGACTGCACACTGGACTCACTTGGAGCACTTGAAGAATACTCATGCTGGGACCCATGCCCAGAAAGCCCATATTGTTTACAAATTGTTGGATATTTTTGAAATTATTTATAAATTACATTTACAAATTGACCACAACCTTTGTGGATTAAAACAATACAAATTTGTTGGTGTGCCTGGGTGGCTCAGTCAGTTAAGCAGCTGCCATCGACTCAGGTCATGATCCTAGGATCCTGGGATTGAGCCCCATATCAGGCTCCTTGCTCAGCAGGGAGCCTCCTTCTCCCCTGCCTGCCGTTCCCCCCGCTTGTGCTTGCTCTCTGTCTGGCTTGCTCACTCTGTCAAATAAATAAATAAAATCTTTTTAAGAAATACAAATTTGTTATCACTCAGTTCTGGAGGTCAAAATTCTAAAATGGGGTTCATTGTGCTAAGATGAAGCTGTCAGCAGGATGGCATTCCTTCTGGAAGCTCTAGGACAGAAAGGTATTTCGCCTTTCCAGCTTCTAGAGCCTGCCTCCATCCCTTGACTTGTGGCCCCCATCAGTAATTGTATCAGTCCAGTCTCAGCTTCTGTTGTCACATCTGTTTCTCTCTCATTCTCCTGTCTCTTTCATTTTTAAGGACCTTTCATTTTTAAGGACCCTGTGATTGCATTGAGCCCACCAGAATAACCCAAGATGATTTCTCCATCTCAAGATGCAGAGCTTGATCATATCTGCCAAGGCCCTTTTGCCATCTATATAAGGTAACATATTTACAAATTCCAGGCGCTATGATAATGTATATCTTAGTAGGGAGGGGAGTGGAGGACATCATTCTGCCTATCACAGAAAGTTCCAGAGATACCACATTCCATCTGGAAGTACGTCTGGGGCAGCAGGGTCAAGGAAGGCATCCTGGCTAGAAGGTCTCTGCTGCCACTTCCCTTAATTCCAGCCCTTTTCCATGCTTACCTCTCCAGCTTTTCTTTGCCTGAAATCTTTCCAACAGGGTCCTTTTCTGCCTCAAATCAGCCACCATCAGTTTATATCTTTTGCTACCAAGGACAACCAAACTGATTAAATTGGAAGATGTGAAGAGGCATTTACTGTCCCATGTGGCATTGATTATCAGGTCCAGAAAGCACCAGAGGATTCTCCCCAACGCTAAGCTAATAGGATCCAGTTACTAGCTAAAATCAAATCCTCAGCAATAAGAAGCCCTCTGCTAGGTTCTGTACCTGCACTCTCAGGAACATCTTAGTTATTAACTTAAATGAGACACAGACTCTCAAACTCTGTTTAAGTCTAGCAGAAACCTAGAATCCCATCCCAGGCACAGTGCTGGAGGGGGTTGGGAGAGCTGGGGAAGAAGACATGGCAATAACTGTCTTTTGGGGCATAACAGTGTAAACCCTCCCAAGACTCTGCAGGTGTCAAATGAGAAAAAACCGGACTTAAAAGACTTTGTTGGGAAAAAACTACTGTAATAGAGAGGAAGCTCTGACCACAAGATCTGCCTCTCAAAGGTCAGGCAGAAAAAGGTTTTACTTTTTATAGAGTTATTAGAAAAAGAGAACAAACATTGGACAGTTGATCAAGGAACGTCTTCTCTCCTCCCTCTCCACCTTCTTCTCCTTCACCTCCTTCTCCCTCCTCCTTCTTTCCCTTATCCTTTTCCCTTTTGGTCAGCTGATTTTCCTGAGGGATGTCGTGGGGCTACTATTCTGCATTCTGATGCTGGCCCAAGCTGATGGCACCTCAGCTTTTAGAGGCTGTGGGGAGGAGAGATTAACTGAAGTTTGGTCATATTAAAGTCAGAAATATATACTTCTTACATTTTTTAAAAGATTTTATTTAGGGGCGCCTGTGGCTCAGTGGGTTAAGCCTCTGCCTTCGGCTCAGGTCATGATCCCAGGGTCCTGGGATCGAGCCCTGCATCGGGCTCTCTGCTCCGCAGGGAGCCTGCTTCCCCGTCTCTGTCTGCCTGCCTCTCTGCCTACTTGTTATCTCTCTCTCTCTCTGTGTCAAATAAAGTTTTTAAAAAGAAGCTAAAAACTCACAAAACAGGAAGAAAAATGATGATTGAGCAATGCCCTATAAGGGAGTGATGCCCCCTGGAGTTGTGTGAGGGGCTGTCCAATGGGGTAATTAATGTCAGGCAGAGTGTTTTGTTCTTGTTGCTGGGAACACATCCAAACCAGGAGGCCCAGTTGGGTCAAAGGAGAGCTGATCAGCAGCCTCCATCCAGTCCCAGGGTGGGATGCTCTGGGCTGCTTCTGCCTGTCATCTCCCCTCCTGTGTGTGAGGTGGAGTGGTTCCTGACAGGGGCACCAATGCTCAGCCTGAACACCCTGACTTTGAGGGCTCCAATTAAGGGCCCTTCCTGGCAGCAATGAGAAATTGAGGTTCCAGGAGAAGAGGAGACATGGCTGAGACCAAACCAGGAGTGGAAGAAATCCAGGATTTCTAAGTCAGTGTGGTCTAAAACTGACATACAGTGGGGAAAAACCCAAGCTCTGGAGTGAGACGGTCTCTGTTCTAATCTCAGCTTTTCCACTTATCAGCTGTGCCACCTCAAGCTAGTTATTTAACCTCTCCTGTGCCTCAGTTTTCCTAGCTATTCCACAGGGAAGTTTAAAATAGTGTCTATCTCACAGGATTGCTGAGAAAAGTACTGAGTTAATACATACGTGTGCTTTACAGGCTGACAGTAGGTCCTTAATCTATTACTATTGTTATTATGATTATTATTAGCTCCTTTTCCAACCCTCCAATTTATAAGCCCTAAGAATAATAAAAAAGTGAGAAGAGCCAGAATCACCCTGAAAAAGGACAATGAGAGAGGGTGAGCTCTACTAAATAGTAAGACATAAAGCATCTATAATTTTAAAATTGTTAATATAGGCACATGAATAGATCAACTCAACACAAAATCCAAAAATACTCAAATGCATGTGGAAATTTAGTGTATGATAAAAGGGGCACCCCCAAACAGTGAGGAAAATGTAAACTATTTAGTTAGTATAACTATGGAGCCATATAGCAAAAGATAAAATGAAAGTCATTCCTCACACCATACACTAGGTTGAAGTACTAACTATTCATCTAGTACTACACAAGTACTAGAAGATACATGGGTAAATTCCCCCATAACTTGAGAATATTTCTTGTCTGTGAATCAAAATCCAGAGGCAATAAAGGAAATAAACTTTTACATGGAAAAAAAACCCACCCACAACACTATTCGCAACATAAAGATTATAAACTGAAAAACTGCAATTTGTAATTTAAACCATTTAAAATATTGCCAATCAAGAACTTCTAAAAGCTAGAGTAAAAGACTAACAACCCTACAGAAAAATGGGCAAAATATGAACAAGAAATAAAATCGCTCTTAAACATATTAGAAGATGCTCATAATTAGAGAAATTCTTACTCATAAAAATATGCCAACCAAAACTACACTGAAATAATGTTTCTTACCTATCAGATTTGCAAAGAGTCAAAAGTTTGATGCCACATCCAGCTGATGAGATTGTATGCACTGCCATACATTGTTTGTGGGATGCAAAAAGGCACAACCCCAAAGGAGAGAAATTGGGCAAAATTACATATACATTTACCTTTGACCAACCAACTCCACTTCTACTCTATTCCAAATATACTGTTGCAGAAATAAAAAATGACCCAGACACGGGAGTATCCACTGCAGCACTATTTTTTTTAAAGATCTATTTATTGTATTTTAGAAGAGAAAGGGGGGGGGTCAGAGGGAGGGGAAGAGAATCTCAAGCAGACTCCTCCCTGAGCACAGAGCTCAATCATGATGTGAGCCAAAACTAGGAGTCTAGCTTAACCAACTAGCCAAGCAGTTGCCCCATGCAGCACTGTTTTTAGAGCAAAAAAGCTGGACACAGCTTATATGTCATCAATAGAGGACTGATGGAAGGAACTGCCATCCTGCTGCTCAACGGTGCCAAGGGCAACTGTCAGACAATGGTCTCCCCAGCCAGTTGGTTAGATGGAACAACAAAGCACATCACAGGACTATGCGTGGCATAGGACCTTTACCTAAGGAAGGGGATGTACTACACAAGCAAAATGTTATTTGCATATGGAAGGAGTGGGGAGCAGGGATGGGGAAGAAAAATAAAATGGAAGGATAACCCAAAACTTATATAAATGGTTACCAGTGGAGGAGAGCAGGAATAGAGGGACGAACAGGCATAGACTCTAGGCTTCTGAGTGTAAGTTGTTTTTGTAGTTTTTTCTTTGAAGCCATGAAAGTGTTCTGTATTAATATAAATTAGGTTTTTAAAATTTTTTTAAATTTTGATTTTTTAAAAGATTTTGAGAGAGAGAGAAAGAAAGAGAGAGCACAAGTCAGGAGAGGGGGGGAGGGATCGTGATGCCTGGCTTGATCCACGACCCCGGGATCACGACCTGAGCCGAAGGAAGACATGTAACCAACTGAGCCACCCAGGTGCCCCAAATTAGTTTTTTTTTAAGTGATCTCTAAAAATTTAAAGTCTTCAGTGAAAAGGTTACCACATTGATAATAATTATTTCCAGTAACTTTAGAGCGCAGTAATCTCACTGTGGAAATATAGTCTAAGGGCAAAAAGAATTGCAGAGAAATCTTGAATTCTCAGTAATAATATTGAAGATAATTTGAAACATAAACCAAGTAATTCTACTGATGTAATTAAGAACCAAGATTTCAGCAATAATAATTAGTCCTGTAATCCTAAATTTGAGCGAGAATACTATCAAGATTAATCCAAAATGTGTTTTCTCTTAAAAATATATATCCTAACTTTGTCCAGTGAAGAGGTTTGTAACAATAACTACCCTAGTAGTAATGGTACTCTTAGTGCCCAGATCTCTAAAACACACTTCCCGCTAAAAAATAACAAGGGTTCCTCAAGGATGTAAGTAATTCCAGGGCCAAGGCAGGAAATTTACAGAATGAGCCTTATAACAGCTTCACTGACTGGAAAGCAAAGAAGTTATCAAAACCTACTCAGATCATGTCAAAAGTACCCAGAAGACAGCTTGAAAGAGATGCTCGTGGCCACCATTTGGACAACCAGAGCATTAAATTATTCACTGCAACTGATTAAAACACACAGAATGTATTAAAAATCCATGTATATAAAACATACTCACTGGCTACCTTTGGAGATTGCTAGGACATCTGATTTCTCAAAGCAAAGGCAAAGAATGCCTTTATTTTTTTATCCTGCTTATCATGTTTTTCCTGAACTCTACCTCCACAGCGTAACCAAAAATTTAGTAAGGGAAAGTTTTTCCTTATGGAATAATTCCAGCAAAAAGATGCAAAAGAAATGATATAATTAGAAAACTACCATTTTATAATTCCTAATGAAATAATGGGTATAAGCAATGATGGCTAAAACTGTTCTGCAAAAAATGTTGGACAAATCTATGATAGATGAATCAGGCTGTCAACACTTCCTCAAAATAAACATTACAGAAGTGCACCAGACATTATGTACTTTCGCTTTCTTCCTTCATTTTCTCTTTTTCTTTTTGTTTAAAGATTTTATTTATTCATTTGAGAGAGAGACAAAGCATGAGCAGGGAGGAGTTGGAGGAGCAGGCCCCCTCCGAGTAGGGAGCCTGTCACAGGGCTCAATTCTAGGACCCCAGGATCATGACCTGAGCTAGAAAGCAGAGGCTTAACCGAATGAGCCACCCAGGTGCTCCTATGCACTTTCGGCTATGATGCAAAAGAACACACATACACCATTATGAAGGATTGTCAAATATACAAACTTGAATCTAAGCCTCTAGATCCAACTACCAGTTTACTGGAAAAACAAGGCAATGAGAAATGACATCATAAGGATACCATCACCAAAATCCAGAAGGTAGTAAATCCTATGGGAAAAATTTACCTGGTTTCAACAGAAACAAAAGGGAAAAGTACATGTCAGGGAAACCCATAAATTACAAGACTTAAGCACACATTAACCAAATGCAAAGTGTGAACCTTGTTCAGATCCTAATTTAAATAAATAAAATGTAAAAAAATGGACCCACATAAACACTGGATATTTGGTATTTAGGAATTATTGCTAATATTTTTAGATGTGTACTTAGTTATGTACTTAAAAATCATCTGTTTTCGGGCACCTTCGGCTCAGGTCATGATCTCAGGGTCCTGCGATCAAGCCCTGCATTGGGCTCTCTGCTCAGTGGGGAGCCTGCTTCCCCCCTTCTCTGCCTACTTGTGATCTGTCAAATAAATAAATGAAAAATCTTTAAAAAGAAAAGTCATCTTTTCCCCCACTGTATCTTCTTTTCCCCAATAGATGCTGGCACCCTTATGTACTGTTTTTTTTTTTTCAAGATTTTATTTATTCATTTGAGATAGAGCATGAGCAGGTGTTAGAGGGAGACACAGACTCCCGCTGATCAGGGGACCAAACTCAGCAATCTCAACATGGGGCTCCACACGGGACTCAATCCGAGTCCTGAGATCATGACCGGAGCAGAAGACAGATGCTTTAACCAGCTGAGCCACCGAGATGCCCCTTTATGTGCTGATTTTTTTTAAGATTTTTATTTATTTATTTGACAGACAGAGATCACAAGTAGGCAGACAGACTGGCAGAGAGAGGAGGAAGCAGGCTCCCCAGAGGAGGAAGGAGGAGGAGGCGGAAGGATAGGAGGAAGAGAGAAGGAAGCAGAGCCCCCGACACAGGGTTCCATCACAGGACCCTGGGATCACGACCTGAGCCAAAGGCAGAGGCTTTAACCCACTGATGCACCCAGGCGCCCCATTATGTACTGATTTTTAAGTAGCCTTAGTGAGACATAATTCACACATACCCACATAAATTGTACAACTCAATGGTTTTTAATATGTTTTACCATCACAACTTTGTATAACATTTTCATCAAACCCACAAGAAACTGATATCCATGTAGCAGTCCCTGATGTTTTCACTCAAACTTCCCCAGTGCTAGGCAACCACTATTTATTTTCTGTATGGATTTTCGTATTCTACCAAAAATCATTCTTGGGCTCCTGGTTGGCTCAGATGGTTAAGCATCTGCCTTGGGCTCAGGTCGTCATTTCTAGGTCCTGGGATGGAGCCCCCACATCGGGCTCCCAGCTCAGTGAGGCATCTGCTTATTCTTCTTTCTCTGCCTCTCCCCCTGCTGTGTTCTCCTTCTCTTTCAAATGAATAAAATCTTTTTTTCAAAAGTTAAAAATTATTCTTTTTTATAGATAGAATCTTAGATATTTATGAGTGACACTATATGGGATTTGCTTCAAAATAATGCAGCGGTGGCTGGGATCAAGTGGGGATAAGATTAAGTTTAAAAAGCCGAATGAGGACAGTAAATGAAGTTGGATAAATGCATGGAGGGAAGCATGGGTTTTCATCACACTATTCACTTTTTTACATTTGAAGTTTTCCATAATAAAAACAAGGTCATATATGATAGAAGGAAAAGTCCCCAGGGGGACACAGGCAATATTAGTTGATTCGGTGATGCAAGGAGGATGCCATTATTGACTCTGGTTTTTTCCATCTTTCTGCTCTGCCATTCTCAGCATGTCGACTTTGTTTGCCTCTTGGGCTGGCTTCCGGAAGGTGCTGACATGGCCATACCATTCTACACACTACACAGAGATAGCACTGCCCAGAGACAATGAAAGGGGACACACTAGTGTCTTACGTCCGTTTTTGAAAGAGGAACTTCCCCAGAAGCCCCCGGCAGCCGTGTCACTTCTCCTTGGCCAGAATGCCCTTGCCTAATTCAGCAAGCAAGAGGCGCGAGCCCACTCCACCAAGAGTCTCCCTTTGGAGCCAGATTCCAGACTTCCTGGAAGAATCTACAAATTGCAGGGTCGTGTTAACGAGCATGAAGGAGTCAAGTGAGAAGATGATGGCTGTTGGGTCAGCCTCTGTAAGATTCCAAGCAAGGAAGGCTGGTCACAGGAGCATCCCAGACACGAGGAAGTACCAGTGCAGGAGTTGACGAGGTTCGAGCAGAGCCAGAGTCGCGGCCGCCGGTCGCCCGGCCGGGGAAGGTGAGTGAGAGCCGCGGCTGGTCAGCCGGGGGCGGGTCTGACTCGACCCCAAGACGCGGTGAGACCGCACACACGGCCACCGATGGCCCCGCACCCTCTGCAGCCGCAGGGCCCAGTCAGGACTTGCTCACGAACTGCCAGCTTCCCTTTTTGCCCCGTCCCTCTCAGGGGCGACCTTTCTGCGGTCAAAGCCAAATATGCTCCCCTAAGCAATCCTAATCCTGGGAGGCCCGCCTAGAGTTAGCCGGTCCCCGGCTTCCACACTCGACCAAGACCGTCGACGTGCAGCGAGGCCGCCCCCTGCCTGCCTCGGAGCCTCCGCGGACAGCACAGGCCGCGGGCGGACTGCCTCGCTTTAGCGGGTTCCGGGTCGACGGCTGCTCCTTGCCCCCTTCAAGGCGTCCTCGTTCACTTCCGCGGCGGGTCGGCGGGCGAGGAAAGGGTGCGGCCAAGCGCAGTTCGGACGTCAGCCCAGGCGTCGATGCCGGTCGCAGACGTCCGCCACTGTGGCGTCGCGGCCTCGGTCGCCGGCCTCAGGGAATGCGTCGCGTCCGTGAGCCCGGGCAAGGGCAGAGGCACGCCACGGAACACGCCCAAGGGAAACAAGTGTCGAAACCATAACACGAGCCGCTGTAGAAGGGAAAAGGTAGCTTTTGCGCTTCTCTCAGGCCGCCACCCGGGCGCAGACAAGTCCCCGCCGCCGCAGGCGGGGAGCAACGGTCGCCGCCGCGCTGCCTTCTGGGACTTGCAGTTGTTGCGCGCGCACTTCCGCCGTCCACCGGAAGCGCCGCCATTGCCCCGCGAACTCAGGAGACCCTGAAATCCGGGACCCGCGCGGAGGCTGGGCTGTGGGCCGGGCGGGGCGGGATGGCGCCGCGTCTTGGGCGGTGCCGGGGGAGCGAGCGGGGCGGGTGGAGGGTCCTTCTGAGGGGCTGCGCAAGGGTCTGTCCGATGCGAGCCCCTCCGGCTGCAGAAAGCGGGAGGAAGCTGGTCCCGCGAGGACCCCTCCTGTAGCAGAGCGCGGCTGGGTGTGATCGTGTCTGAGGTTCTACTGCTCCGGGACAGAAGCTCTCCCGCTGCAGAGGAGGTCCGCTGTTGCGGGTTTCGGGCCGGCGTGTGGGCATCTGGGGCCTGCCCACCCAGACGCGTCTTTTTCCCCTCCCTGGGTTCGACAGGGCCGCCTACCGTGGAGGCGCTCGGTGCCGCAGGTGGTAACCCAGAGTCTCCGGGGCGAGCGAGGCTTGCTTTCCCCCCGGAGGCCGCCCCCGCCTCAGAGCTTGGACACGTTTTCTTCCACCGGTACGTGCTTTTGAACTCAGCTGGAAGACAAAGTGCATTGTTTTCCCAGTAAACAAAGAATGAGAGGAAGTCCAGGAAGAGCAGCAGCAGTCTCTGGGTCTGTGGTGTTGTGGCGCCTGCGTTGGTTGTGTCTGTTCATGCCCGGTGTTAGGGGCTGCGGGAGACGGGGCCTGGAGGTGTAAAGAGCCGGGACGTGAAACCGCCCTGTGCGTGAGGGTTTCGAAGTGGATGTCAGAGAGCCTCAGAGTAGGAGCATCTGGCTGTAGAAATAACTCGGCGCAGGAGAGAATGCGAAGTGGGAATAGCCGAGGAGGCCGCTGAGTTTCCATTTCTAGTGCGGAACCCGGGTGGAGGCCATGAAGAGAATTTCTGGTCACCCAGAGGTGTCGAGTTGAGGAATGTGTAGGATGTAGGGCTGGAAATAAAGGAGGAAGTAGCAGTGGCAGGGAGGTCTGGGCAGAACATGAAGCCGGGGGCAACACTTGAGACCCCATCCGACAGGCAGGGAAAGAGCAAACTGCCCTAGACCTGCAGCCCCAGAGAACCTGCCACACCAGCCCCCTCTCAGGTCCAGCATGAGGAATGGAAAGGGAATTTTCGATGTGACTAGATCTACCGTGTCATGTGTGTCCGCATGACATTAAGCTCTATAAATGCAACTCATTAATCCTCATAGTAGCATCATGACACCAGGCCTGCTGTTCTCCCACATGTCTACAGAGGAAGAATCTGAGGCCTAGAGAGGGTAAGGGGGTCTGCTTAGGGGCTAGGAACTACAGAGGCAAGTGGTGGAGCTGGGACTGCGAAAGCAGGCAATCTGATGGCAGAGTGGCATTCCCAGCCCTTGCCTCCAGTCAAGGAAGGAGAAGATGGGAGGATGGAAGTGATCACGGGTAATAGGAGACTGCCCAGGGGTGGGCAGTGGTACCAGAACAATATAAATGGATGCAGAACCTTGGTCAGCTTTCTTGGGTGTGGGGTGCATTTGTAGTGTGTGTGTTTAGGAGTGAGAGGGCAGAGAGAGGATGGACAGGGTGAAGTGGGGGAGACCGGAGTGCTGGCTACTCTGAGGGCCTACCTGTGAGGAACAGGAGCATGGAAGTAACTGGAAGGGAGGGCTGAGCACTGGGATGCAGGAGTTTACTTGATCAGAAGGAAAATCTCTCCCCTGAGAAGTTGAAGAGAGCCATTTGGGAGGGTGTGGGCTTAGGTGTGTGTGCCAGGAAGGTGGTGGAGTCTAGGGTCACTGATTGGAGTGAATTAAGAGGCAGTTTTATTTGCACAGATCAGATAATAGTGAGACGGCAGGAAGGGTGAGTGAGAGCATGGGCCAGTAGCTGTGGGGGCAATAGAGATGGTCTCATACCAGCTAGGACTCAAAAACCATCAGGGGCAGGCAGAGAGGGTGGCCAGTAGTCCGAGGCAGATTGCGCAGAGCTCCTAGGTAAGAGAGGCTGAGAGGTGGGTCCTTGATGGAGGATGCTAAGAAGGAGGGTGGTGGGGGGGTCTCTGGGTGGCTCAGTTGTTAAGCATCTTCCTTAGGTTCAGGTCATGATCCCACATCGGGCTCCCTGCTCAGTGGGAATTCTGCTTCTCCCTCTTCCACTTCCCCTACTTGTGTTCTCTCTCCTGCTATCTCTCTCTCTGTCTGTCAAATAAATAGATAAAATCTTAAAAAAGAAAAAGAAAAAAGGGGGCAGTCGGGTGGGCAGGGCTGTATATACAATTCAGCTTGACATTATATTTTAAATAAATTTATATAAATTTTATTTTGTATTCTGTCTTTTTGATCAGTCACATTCTAAATGTAGGTGGGCATTTCCCGTGTGGTTTTCTCATACTTCTTTGAGGTTACCAAGTTTTTGCTTTATATTTTTGCTATAGTATCTGTTAGGCAAATGAATAGTCAAGATTATTATGTCTTCCTACGGCCTAACTTTTATCCCTAAAAAATGTCGTTCTCTTAGTGATCTTGCACTAAAGTTTAGGCCACATCCTTTTTTTTTTTTTTTTAAAGATTTTATTTATTTATTTGACAGACAGAGATCACAAGTAGGCAGAGAGGCAGGCAGAGAGAAAGGAAGGGAAGCAGGCTCCCCGCCGAGCAGAGAACCCGACGCGGGCCTCGATCCCAGAACCCTGGGACCATGACCTGAGCCGAAGGCAGAGGCTTTAACCCACTGAGCCACCCAGGCGCCCCCCCCCCTTTTTTTTTTTTAACTATCCTTTTATCACCATCTTCATACTTTGAATTTTTTCCGTCTTTTGATGGTGGGGGATTTCTGCTCTCGTGCTCTTGATAATTCAGACCACTGTTGGACATTGCCAGGCTGCTTTGCATTTGTAACAATTCCCTTCTCCACCACACTTCCGTCTTCCCTTCTGGTGAGGCAGGGCAGCTTCCTGACTGTTTGTTCTCTTGTTTGTGCCTTCGCTATTCTGACCCTTTGCATTTATCTGTTGGTGACTTTTTAAAAGAAAATAATGAGTTAAGAAGGCCCTCCTAGAGGTTCTAAATGCTCAGCTTACACATTTCTCAGACCAAAGCACAGAGATCAAAGCAATAAATGAGAAAGGTAGCAGCAGAAAAGCTTGTGGCCTCCAGAGCTGTAGGAGACTAAATTTCTGCTGCTGTAAGGTGCCGAGCTACTTGTAGCAGCTACTTGTAGCAGTTCCGGCAGCCTCGGGAGGCGGTGTAGCAGGCAAGCAGCTTGCTCATCCGTAGAAGGGTTCTTCAGCAGATTTGTCAGCAAGTGGCGGAAAGGGGACTGTGGCTCTGGTTTAAGCTTACGGCCTTCACTCTGGCAAAGCCCAGCCTAGAACATAGTTCATGCTCTGCTGCTGTAGAAACCAGACCCCACATTCACCACTACTTTTCTTTCCTTTCCACTCATTCATAGAAATATCAGTGCTGCTTTTTGTCCCTGCAGTGTCTCTTACATTTTTAAAAAAATTTTAAAAGATTTTATTTATTTATATGAGGGAGAGAGAGATCGATCACAGGTAGGCAGAGAGGCAGGCAGAGAGAGGGGGGAAACAGGCTCCCTACTGAGCAGAGAGCCCAATGCAGGGCTTGATCCCAGGACCCTGGGATCATGACCTGAGCCGAAGGCAGAGGCTTAACCCACTGAGCCACCCAGGCGCCCCATCATTGGGATATTTTAAAATTGTCCAGTTGTCTTAACACTCTGCTCCGACCTCCCCTTATTTAGTCTCTTGAAATGACAGGAAAAACTGGCCGGTCTTTTATTTGGGTGTTGAGGGATGGATATGTATCCGTGGGATCACCGTTCAGATATACCCGCATGTGGCGGGGCATTTTCCTTGAGCCTGGGATAGCCCAGGTCCATCCCTAGACTCAGATCTGGGCAGGCTGGCCCATTCCACATCTGGAAAGCTGGCTTGGTTGCCACAGAGGACCTCAGAGCCTTGGACTTTTTAAGGTACTTGGTCAGAGCCCTGTCTCCCAACTCCCCATACCCTAAGGGAATGTTCCTCAAAAGGTACCGGCAGCCCTTTCCTTTGTCTGGGGTTGGGAGTGGGCTCAGTCTCATGGGCTTACTGAGGTGGGGCTGAATTCCTCATTGTTCCCTTCTTCACCAGCCCTGCCTTCTGAGGACCTCTGCTCTTTTCACCACAGCTTCTTCAGGTATGAGGAGGAGATGGAAGCACATTCTCACGAGGTCCCATCCCAGGTGAGTTAGGGACCTTTTTTAAACCCTCTCTTTGCCTCAGTCTTGTCAGCTGTAAAAATAGGTCTAGGAATACCATCCACCTTCTCAGTCCGGCACATGAGAGCACTGTAATGCTGCCCTGTGCCTTCATGTGAAAGCCAAAGGGTCTCTGTAGATAAAGCACCTGCCCTGTGTGGATGAGCCAGGACCTCCTAGGACCAGACCGAACATGAGTCTCCCACGCCTGGTCGCCTGGGACAGGTCTCTGGCTCAGACTCTGTCTGTGGCGGCTACGTGGCAGGATCTTGAGGATGGGCAGAACTAAGCCTCCATAACCCATTCAGCCACCCTGTGGATCTCTGAGTGGGGTTCCTGTTGTTTCCTACTACCAAAAATCAGAAGCACTAGTATGACCAGTGATAGATGAGCCCCTCAGAGAGAAGTGAAAACAGAATGAGCCTGATCCCAAAGGTGGGAACCCCATGAGTGCTCATTGATATCATCTAAAACACATGTCCTCTCCTTCCCAGTGCTGCCCCATCCCCCTGACCCAACCTCCGCACTGGGGAGGCAGAGCCCCATGGTAACATGGGTGATATTTCAGCCAGCTGTGAGCTTCAAGGACGTGGCTGTGACCTTCACGCAGGAGGAGTGGGGACAGCTGGATCTGGCCCAGAGGAGACTATACCGCACCATGACTCTGGAGACCTGCAGCCACCTGGTCTCTCTGGGTAAGGCGAGCTCTGCCCATCACAGCAGTTTTCTGCTTCAGGGACTCAAAGATCTGGCTCTTCTTATAGATGTGCCTGGGTTGAACCTGAGCATTCCAGAAATGGATTCCCTTGAGATACAGATCCTGGATATTGCCACTCATTCTGTCTATAATGAGCCAAGAGTTTTGCTGGGAGTTTCCTTGGGATGTGCAGGGCCCTCCTAATACTTCCACATCTGACCCTAGGGACTGAGGGCTAGGCCAGAGGACATGGTTCTCCTACTCTCTGAGCAGAGCACAAAGTCCTCTATTTTTTCCCCATTGACCAGGGCTTCTGCTTTCCAAACTGGATGTGATCAGCTGGATGGAGCAAGGACAAGACCCATGGAGGGCAGAACAGGGACCTCCCCAAGGTGAGAGCAGGCTAGTGACCTAGTGAGTTAACCTGGTGAAGTTGCTCTCCACAGGAGCCTGGGTCCAAGGAGGGAAGGAGGTACAGGGAGCTTTCTTGGGTGTTCTCTGCTGCTTCCTTGCATCCAAGGCAGCCACATTCTGACCCATGTAGGGCTGTCCCTGTATCCCCAATCCATGAAAAACACATGTCATTCTTGTCCCAACATTTCTCATGTGTGCGTTCATTTCTGTTCCCAACTTCCCTTTGATCTTCACCTCTCAGCTCCTTCATCTATTCCCAGGTGCTTGTGCCCCCTCTTTTCCTCGAGTCCCCCACCCTCACTTCCACCCGGGGCAGATGGATCTCTCCGTCATGCCTTGTCTTTACCCTGTAGTTGGGTGTCCATCCCTCCTCATGTTGGACATTCCTACAACTTCTAGATGATCCAGAGATGTGGTGAGAACTTCTGCATCCTAGGAAATGGCAACAACCTATTCCTTCCAGAAGGATTCCTACTAAATCAGTTCCTGGACTTGTTTTCCCACCTCTCCTCATCCCATCGGTCCACCTCCTTGTATGTCCCAGTGTCTAAGCCTGATTGGAACTCCTTTTTTTCTTTAATAGTGGTATCAAGATATAATTCACATGCCATATGATTCATTCATTTGAAGTATGCAAAGGATTGTAGTATGTTCACAGCATCTGCATCTATCACTATAATCAATTTTAGAACATGTTCATTACCCCAACTAATTGGGCTGCTTCTGATATTTGTTTTTGTCTTGTTTTTTGTTTTTTTTTTTTAAGATTTTATTTATTTATTTGACAGAGAGATCACAAGCAGGCAGAGAGGCAGGCAGAGAGAGAGGAGGAAGCAGGCTCCCTGCTGAGCAGAGAGCCCGATGCGGGGCTCGATCCCAGGACTCCGAGACCATGACCTGAGCCGAAGGCAGCGGCTTAACCCACTGAGCCACCCAGGCGCCCCTTGTTTTTGTCTTGTTTTAATTAATAGGTTTTATTTATTAGAGTTTTATGTTTACTGAAAGTTTAGCAGAAAGTACAGAGTTCCCATTTTATCACCCTTCCTCACCACATACACACACACTTTCCTCTATTATTAATATCCTGCATTCTGTGGTACATTTGTTACAATGGGAGCAGCTGTATTCACACATTACCAGTAGAGATCAGTTTACATTAGGTTCACTCTTGGTGTTGGACATTCTGCGGGTTTGGGTAAATGTATAATGCCACATCTCCATCTTTATGGTATCAAGCCAAGTAGTTCTACTGCCCTAAATATTTTCTGTGCTCCACCTGTTTTTCCCTCCCCCCACCCTAGCTCCTGGAAACCACTGGTTATTTTACTCTTTATAGTTTACCTTTTCCAGAATGTCCTGTAGTTGGAATCACACAGTAAGTGGCATTTTTTTTTTTAAAGATTTTATTTATTTGTTTGACACAGAGAGAGAGATCACAAGTAGGCAGAGCAGCAGGCAGAGAGAGGAGGAAGCAGGCTCCCTGCTGAGCAGACAGCCTGATGCAGGGCTCATTCCCAGGACCCTGAGACCATGACCTGAGCCGAAGGCAGAGGCTTAACCCACTGAACCACCCAGGAGCCCCAGTAAGTGGCCTTTCTTAACTGGCTGCTTTCAGTTAGCTGTAAACATCACGTGTGTCCTTCACACCACTTTGGACCTTCACAGTATCATCGAGACGTTCCCCTAGCCAGAGGTGTTGGGTTTATCTTGTGTTCTCCTGCTCTTTCTTACCTTGTAACTCTCACCTACAGCCTCTGTTACTTTTCCCTCTGAAGTGTCACCTGCTTTTACTTGTCCTTGGTCCTTCAAATGATGCCATTCTGAATTCAGTATGTGGACAGCATCTTTCTTCTCCTCAGTATGTGGACAGCATCTTTCTTCTCATCTATCATAGATACTTCTTTCTAGCTGACCCACACAGTCTGTTTTCCTCATTTTGCAATCTTGATGGAGACACTGTGTAAAATGTCTGGCCTCCTTTACCCAGTTTCCAATGACCAGGCACAACTCAGTCACATCTTAACCACCCTGAGACTTCTTTCCTTCTTCCGGTCTCAAAATACCCTTTTACTCCCTTTCACTGGGCCACTGTTTCATTTGAAAAAGTTCTCATCATCAGGGATTCCAAGACAAGACCAAAAAGGAACACAGCTGAGTCTTGGGAAGGAGAACATTGTTGGTTGTGGAGGGTGTTAGGCTTAGAGAAGGACTTTGTCCAAGAGGGAAATGCCCCCTGGAAGTCAAAGGAGGGCCACAGTGTAGTTAATACTTTGCCAAATGGAGGAGACTTGTCTCCTTAGCACTCCTGGAGAGTGAAGCATGGGGACTTGATCAGAGGCCTTGATAGTACTAGATGTGGGTGGCTACATGACGAAATGGGAAGAGTGACAAGTAAAGAGGGAATTTTGGAGGACCCAGGCAAGGTCCCAAGCTGGGAACCTACACCACTCATCAGAGACCCAATATTTCAACAGAGGGAGGAGTCTCCATTAGGACAGTAACAGGGGAGGCCATATCAATGGCACCATGTACTAACAGTGCACCACAGGCCAGGCACCTTGTGGGACTCATATAGCAGTTCATTTGTGCATCGAAGTAAACCTTGTAAGCTAAGGGTTTTTATTCCTGGCTTACTGTCGAGGAAAATGAACTTTAGAAGTTGCTAGTTAGTTAGGGGCGCCTGGGTGGCTCAGTGGGTTAAGCCTCTGCCTTCGGCTCGGGTCATGGTCTCAGCATTCTGGGATCAAGCCCCGCATCGGGCTTTCTGCTCAGTGGAGAGCCTGCTTCCTCCTTTCTCTCTGCCTGCCTCTCTGCCTGATCTCTCTCTCTCTCTGTGTCAAATAAATAAATAAAATCTTTAAAAAAAAAAAAAAGTTGCTAGTTAGGGGTGCCTGGGTGGCTCAGTTGGTTAAGTGTCTGTCTTCAGCTCAGGTCATGATCCCAGGGTCCTGGGATTGAACCCTGTGTGGGCTCCCTGCTCAGTGGGAAGGCTGCTTCTCCCTCTCCCACTCCCCCTGCTTATGTTTCCTCTCTTGCTGTGTCTCTCCATGTCAAATGAATAAATAAAATTTAAAAAAAAAAAAGAAGAAGAAGAAGTTGCTAGTTAGTGAAACTCAGTTGCAGCCCAGCCTAGCCAACTACTGCTTCAAGGACTACAGTGCTTTTCTGGGAAGTCTGTGGCATTGATTACAAAGTGGGTAGAGAGTTTTTCTTCTGTGGCTAGCCTGAAGAAATAGTTGAAATGGTGCGTTAAGAATATTAAGTCTGTGTTGGTGTTTGGGATCATTTCAAGATGCAGAATCAGAAAATAGATAGACTGGGTGCCTGGGTGTTTCAGACATTAAGCATCTGCCTTCAGCTCAAGTCATGATCCCAGTGTCCTGGGATCGAGCCCCACATCAAGCTCCATGCTTTGTGGGAAACCAGCTTTTCCCTCTCCTGCCTCCCCTGCTTGTGTTCCCTCTCTCGCTGTGTCTCTCTCTCTGTCAAATAAATAAATAAAATTTTCTTAAAAAGCGGGGAGGGGGCTGCACCTGGGTGGCTCAGTGAGTTGAACCTCTGCCTTCGGCTCAGGTAATGATCTCAGGGTCCTGGGATTGAGCCCCACATCAGGCTCTCTGCTCACCAGGGATCCTGCTTCCCTTTCTCTCTGCCTGCCTCTCTGCCTACTTGTGATCTCCCTCTCTGTCTATTAAATAAAGAGATAAAATCTTTAAAAAAAAGAAGAGATAGACTAAGATTCTGGGTCAGTAATCTAGGTTGAGGTACCAGTTAGTCTCTTTATTAATTTCCTGCGGCTGCTGTAACAGATTACCAGGTGAGGGGCTTAAAACAACACAAATTGATTCTCCCATGATTCTGGAGGCCAGAAACCTGAAATCAATACCATTGGTCTGAAATCAAGGTGTAGAGTCATGCACCCTTGGAAGGGTCCAGGAAGAAATCTCTTCCTTGTCTCACTCACCAGCTTCTGGTGGCTGCAGCATTCCTTGGTTTGTGCCCATATCACTTTAGTCTTTAAGGCCAGCATCTCTAAATCTCTTTGTTCCATGTTCCTATCACTTCTGTGTATATCATATCTCTACTTCCCCATTATAGGACACTTCTGGTCACAGTTAGGGCCTACACAGATACTCTCCCTAGCTCAAGTTCCTTAATTTATGCAAAGACCCTTTTTCCAAGTCAGGTACCATATTCATTGGCTTCACAGGCAATTATATTGTAGGTATCTTCTGTGGCTATGAAGGCTGTATATCCTTAGGCCCAATTCTTTCTGGATCTCTCCTTTAATCTTTACCCTCCCCTGCTTGTTCTTATTCCTCTTCTCCCTCTGCAGACCAGGACAGATTAGTCTTCCTGGGTTACCTCTTCATTATCTTTGTTTTTTATACGTTATCACCACTACCCTGTTTGCTGTTCCATCCCTTTTTTTTACATCCTGCATGAAATTACAGTGCATGGATTAGAAACAAACCCAGAGAACCTCTCATACTTGGTGGTCTCCTCCATCCCATCCTCCCCCTCTAATGCATCTTCAGTAATTCAGGTATATTGGATTTCTTTCAGATTGGAAGAATATATTTGAAAAGAAAGAGTCAGCTTCCAAAGAAGATTTTGCTGTGGAAGAACCATTCCACCACATAGAAATGAAACACTGCCTACAGGAGGAGGGCCCCTGGTTGGTGTCATTAGGAGAAAGGCAGGATTGGAAGAACCAGCTAAGGGAGCACCAGGAGGACTCCTGGAATCAAATGGTACTTACCACAGAGACACTGTTTGCTCAAGGGGACCATTGTGAGCATGACCTTGGGGGAGGTTACCTGGGTATAAGCCTTCTACCTCCAACATTACTCACAAGAACACATTTCTGTACCCTTGACTCACAGGTTAAAAAGTTGAAACAGAATTCAGTTTTCATGAATCATGAGAAAGGCCAGGCTGATCGGAAGGCTTATGAAAATCACCAAAGTGCTGGAGCCTTCTGTCAGAGCATTTATTTGAATAAACTTGGAAATGTTGAAATGAGAAATAAAAAACTTTGTGAATATACTGTCACTAGTGACTCTTTGAGCTACGGTACCTCCCTGCAATTTCATAATAGATTTTTCTCAGCAGAGAACAAAAATAACTGTCCAAACTATGGAAACATTATCAATCATAGCAAGACTCGGAATGAACACAAGCCAATGCATCTTAGAGAATGTCAGTATGAGTGTGATGACTGCCTCATACGAACCGAAATAAGTGATTGTAGAGAAGCACCATTTAGGTGTGGGGAGGAACATAATGCCTTCCACGCAGCCTCATCTTTTACTGACGGTGACATCATTCAGACTGGAAAGAGGCCACATGCATGTAGTCAGTGTGGAAAATCTTTCAGCTGTTGTTCTAAGCTTGTTGTACACCAGAGAACACACACTGGAGAAAAGCCCTATGAGTGTACTCAGTGTGGCAAGTCTTTCAGCCAGAGCTATGACCTTGTCGTACATCAGAGAACACACACTGGAGAAAAGCCCTATGAATGTAACCAGTGTGGGAAATCCTTCACCCAGAGTTCCAAACTTATTAGGCGTCAGCGAACTCACACTGGAGAAAAACCATATAAATGTCACGAATGTGGAAAATCTTTCAGGTGGAACTCTAACCTTATTTATTGTACATCAAAGAATTCATACTGGAGAGAAGCCTTATGAGTGTACTCATTGTGGAAAGTCCTTCAGTCAAAGCTCAGACTTCGTTGCACATAAAAGAACTCACACTGGAGAGAAACCCTGTGAATGTAACCAGTGTGGAAAGTCCTTCATTCGAAGCACTCAACTTATTAGGCATCTGCGAATTCACACTGGAGAGAAGCCATATAAATGCAATCAGTGTGATAAAGCTTTCAGTGGGGGCTCTCACCTTATTGAGCATCAGAGAACTCATACTGGAGAAAAACCTTTTGAATGTAATCAGTGTGGGAAAGCCTATACTGGGAGCTCTCACCTTCTTTCCCATCAGAGAATTCATTCTGGAGAGAAACCATATGAATGTAATAACTGTGGGAAATCTTTTCGGCAGCGATCACAGCTTGTTGTGCATCAGCGCACCCATACTGGAGAGAAACCTTACAAGTGCAGTCATTGTGAAAGAGCTTTCAGCCAGAGGTCTCCCCTCATTGTGCATCAAAGAACACACATTGGAGACAAGCCCTATCGGTGTAACGTGTGTGTGAAAGCCTTCAGTCAGAGGTCACGCCTTATTGAACATGAGAGAACACATACTGGAGAAAAACCCTATGAATGTATTGACTGTGGGAAAGCCTTTAATGATCGGTCAACACTTACGAAACACGAGAGAACACACACTGGCGAGAAACCTTATGCATGTAATCATTGTGAAAAGGCCTTTAGTCAGCGATGTCAACTTACTAGGCATCGGAGAATTCATACTGGAGAAAAACCCTATGAATGTAATGAATGTGGGAAGGTTTTCAGTTATAATACATCCCTTATTCAACATGAAAAAACTCATGGGAGAGAAGCTGAATAATCAAGATGGAGACACTCACTGCCAAACCTTTATTAGACATTAAGTAACAAAGGTGTGACACTCAGTGTGGTCTAATGACCATGGATTTCCTTGGAGTGTTCATTGAAACCGCACATTTCCAAGCTTACCTTGATCTACTAAATCAGAATCTCTGGGAAAAAAAAAAAAAAAAAGAATCTCTGGTGGTAAAACCCAGGAGCCTGCAATTCCTAAAAGCAGCACAAGTAATTTGTATGTACACTAACATGCATTTACGTCTGCATTTAGATGAGAAGCTGTGAACATAACACTGATTTGAAACTTTTGTCAGAGCTCTTAGCAGGAGTTAGGGAATTCAGTATGTAGCTATACCCATCAAATAATCTTTTCAGTGTAAGCAACCACCCAAACTTAATCAGACATTGTCCCTGTGACGCCTTCCTAGAGACAATGGACTGGAAGATATTCTCTTTTTTCTTTTATTTTTTGGACTGGAAGATATTCTTAATGCGAAGCCCCAAACAATCTAAGAAGAAATCTTTGCATGACGACGTTGGCATTAAGTGATGAAATATGAAGCTGGCCAATGTAAACCAGCAGTTAACAAACTGGAGGACTGAGGTTGGAAAGTCTTCTGAAATGGTTTTTATTGGAATTAAAAGTAGACTCTATATCAAGAACTCCATTGTGCTCTAATTTAACTTTGTTGTTCAGGTTGACTATAATCAGAGCTCACTGTATAGCAATATAGAAAATATTTATCAGGTGAAGTGAAAACAGGACCCAAAGTAGTATATAACACAAAATATTACAACCGCATGAAAACATGCACACGGATGGTTAAGAAGGTCAGCTCAGCAGCACGTTCAAAACAAAGGCTGAATCAACAATGGTGAAGAAAGTGGGAGAGGCCGTAACTGCAAATTTGAGCAAGGTGACAGCAGGTGTGAGAGCATGACCTGGAGATGCAGAGTGGAAAGGCTGAAGCCAGGATCATGTGAGGAGAGGGCTGCAGCAGTAGAGGCCACAGCCCCCAAGCAGAGCTGTACACCAAGAGGTGGGGGAGAAAAACAGGGTTATGTGAAGATCTGTGAAACTCCACATTTTCTCTCCTTTCTCCCCTACTTTTCTTGTCTTAAAGTGACTATCCGGCTGTGGGTAAGCAGAAAATAAAGTAGGAAGGAAGTTACATACTAAAATTGGTCTGGGGAACTAGGAAATTTGGTGGATTATGTTTCAAAACAAGGGCTTCATTGTTTGGGCATCATGAGAACCTTCACCCAAACAGCTGGTTCTTGCACTTTTCACCCTCTAGCAAAGCATGCCATTAAACTGGTCTCACCCACCTCTTTGAACTTCCCATCTTCAATAGCCTCTTCAATATGGATGGGAACCAAGGTGTGAAAGATGAAGAAAGCCTTCAACTTGAAAGAAAAAAATGTATGATAAAACAGAAGCCCCAAAGAGAACAGATATTTGGGGAACCAAGTAGTTAAAGTTTTATTCTAGGAGTGAGTCAAAAAGTAATTGCAAGTGAAAAAATAAATCCAAGATGCTTTTTTTTTTTAAAGATTGGGTTTTTTTAGAGAGAATAAGTGGGGGAGGGGCAGAGAGGACAGAAAATTTCAAGCAGACTCCATGTTGAACGCAGAGCCCAATGCCAGGCTGGATCTCATGACCCTGAGATCACAACTTGAGCCAAAGCCATGAGTCAGATGCTTAACTGAGCTACCCAGGCACCCCAAGAGCCATGTATTTGACCCTGATGATAATACTACTACTTAGAAGAAGCAGAGCACTCATGAAATTGGAGTAAGAGAGGGGGGATATACAATCAGATTGTTCTGATTGGCCCTTCATAACAGTATTTGCATAGATACAATATATACAGTAGGTACTGAGTTTTTGTTTTTGTTCTTTGCTTTTCCTAAGGAAGAAAGCCAGAGCTGTGACATGAGGATTTCGTAATGTCAAGAGCATGAGGGACGCCTGGGTGGCTGAGTGGATTAAAGCCTCTGCCTTCGGCTCAGGTCATGATCCCAGGGTCCTGGGATCGAGCCCCGCTTCGGGCTCTCTGCTCAGCAGGGAGCCTGCTTCCCTTCCTCTCTCTCTGGCTGCTTCTCTGCCTACCTGTGACCTCTGTCTGTCAAATAAATAAATAAAATCTTAAAAAAAAAAAAAGAGCATGAGATTCCCAGCACTTTCACCAACAGTAATGGTATAGTCTCTAGCTGTTGTAAAGTAGAAGAAGAAAGAGATAGTGGGGAAAAGAGTATCCCTGTATCCTTATCTTAGGAAGCGACCTCTTAAATATAATACGATACATAGGTTATTTTAGGAAACCAAAATTGGAGCATAGAATGGTAATATGACGAAATTAGAAGCAAATAGAGGAGCAAGAGTTGAGCCAAATCTACATTCCACATCAGAGCAGGAAGTCAGTAATTCTACAGACCATAGAAGATCAGAATTACAGACATGGCTTCAGGAAGAACCGGAATAGAAATGGTTAAGTCGTTGATGAGATGTGTGACTGTTGCATAGGTTGGGGAAGGAGATCACTGGTTTTCATTTTATACCTTCGGTAGTAACTCTTTCCCTGGTAGTTCACTACTTATTTGGGTAACATTATTTCCAGTGTGTACCTATAAGTGAGCAAAACAACAGTACATGAGGACATCTGCGGTTGATTTGTGGGATTATATACAATTTTCTTTCTTTTAATTCAGTGTTGCTATAATAGTAGATTGACAATGTAAAAAGCAAGACCAAAAAAAAAAAAAAAAGCTGTCAGACTTTTTTCTATCTGGCCAATTAGACTTTATTCAGAAGGGTAGGAAGGCTCCTTGACTTTTTAGAAGTCCCTGATATTAAAGATGGGTGCTTAGTCTTTTAAGACTTGATTTTCCAGAGGCCTTACTACCAGGAAGTCAGAAGTCCCCTGAGATGGGACCTGGAGAGGTGCTGGTATCCTGGAATGGAATGGGGCAAGACAGTTATGTGAATTTGCATAGCCAAGTACTGAATGTACTTCCCACAAGATCACTCTGGCAATTACCTGGTATCTGTCATAAAACCCTTTAAGTAGTATAGCTCTCATGGTTCATGAGACCCTGAGGCTGAGGTGAAACACGTCTTGTCTAGGGCAGCCCACACGTAACAGGTGGGGACTTTGCTTCCTGGTTGGATAGTTGCTTGTGTTGCCTGCACCAGTGTTACCATATAGCTCTCAAGAGACACCAGAGCCTGGAAGAAAGAACCTGCCCGACAGATCCCGCAAAGTGCGTGTTTTCTCTTTGTTGGTTTTGTTTAAATTTGTGACTTTTTTTTTTTTGTAAACCCTAAATGATACCTCATCTATTACATGTGACCCAGAACCTCCTTTTAATAAGAAACAGAGGGGCGCCTGGGTGGCTCAGTGGGTTAAAGCCTCTGCCTTCAGCTCAGGTCATGGTCTCAGGGTTCTGGGATCGAGCCCCGCATCGGGCTCTCTGCTCAGCGGGGAGCCTGCTTCCTCCTCTCTCTCTGCCTGCCTCTCTGCCTACTTGTGATCTCTCTGTCAAATAAATAAATAAAATCTTAAAAAAAAAAAGTTTAAAAAAAAATAAGAAACAGAAATCCATCCTCCCTCCCCCTTTCAGAATACAGATAACAATATAATCCACATAATTTTGAACAAATAGCAGTGGAACTGTTGGGGGCCCACAAGGCCCCCCCACATCCAGAGATTTCTAAATGAATTCTTGAGACTTAGCATATTGTACTCACAGCTAAGATTTATTAGAGTGATGTAGCAAGGATGGGAAAGCCAGGTGATGTCTGGGGGAATCTACATGTTGGCTTCCAATGCTGTCCCTGCCCTGAGAGGGTCATACAAAGCTCACTGAGGATTACACAAGTAGGTATTTCTGTCTGGCATGTACCAAATTCCAGACTCCCAGAGGAAAGCAGGTGCTCAGTGCAAATCACATTGTTTGCATAGTCTAGGCACAGTGAGACGTCCTTATCAGTTGGGTTACAGACCACACTCTAAATGCCAAGTTGCCAGATGCCAGCCAGAGGCCAGCCTTGCAAACAGTACCTTGGAACAGCTGAAGCCTCAGACCTGCTGTGTTAACCCTTATTGTGTAAGCTTTCATGCCTCGTCAAACATGAATATACTTAGCAGTTTTAACAGTACCTGTTCCATTAAACTGTTTGGACGGTGGCTCTGGCTGCCCAGGTGGGTGAAGCACATGGTTCATATAATTCCTTCTTGAGACTGGTTTTCAGAATCACACCTTTGTGCCTCCGAACTGAGGTTCCTTGCCACGATTCCCTTTTGTAGATGTGAATCCCACTTGGACTGCTCCAGGCTTAGCGTAAATGCCAGAGTACCCTGATAAGATAACAAAAAATGATGCTCTTTCTTTTTTTTCTCTTACAAATACCCTAAACATAAAATGTGAATTTGTGTGAACACTCCTTTAAAAAAAAAACACAAAAAACATAAGCTCTATGTCCAACATGGGGTTTGAACTCATAACTTGAGATCAAGAGTCAACTGAGCCAGCAAGGTGCTCCGGTGTATTAAACATTCTTAGTAATGTTCGGGTCAATTTTACTAGCTGGAACTTTTGTTGTATCTTGGTAGTTAATGAAGACAGCATGAGCAGAATAGTATTGACCTAAGATGACTCTGAGATCCACTAACTAATTGTACTTTTGTCTTTCTGGGGGCTGTGGAAGCTTCTGGTTTTCTTTCAATATCACCGGCTGTTAGCATCTTAGCTCTTAAGTGTATGATACTAAGGCTGTATGAATTTTGCCAACTGGCTGTCAAATGATGTGTTCTGTGTATATAACATTACCAATAATTATTTATACTGTTCATATTCATTAGTGTAAGAAATGTGATGGAGGAGTTTCTAGATATTTAGATCCTTGTTCCACCCTTTTTTTTTTTTAAGATTTTATTTATTTGTCAGTGCACAAGCAGGGGGAGCTGCGGGCAGAACAGGCAGAGGGAGAAGCAGGGTCCCCTCTGAGCAAGGAGCTCAACGTGGGATTCGATTCCAGGACCCTGGGATCATGACCCGAGCCAAAGGTAGGTGACTAACCAACAGAGCCACCCACGTGTCCCCTTGTTCCACTTTCAGGTTGTATATTCTGTTTTCATAATCTGCCCTCTTGGCCCAGTACTCCTGCCTGCCCTCCACGTAAGTATCAGCGCTGTTTCCTCCTCACCACCCCAGCTCACTATGCTCCTTTTCAGTCTTCAAATTCTCAGTGTGGAAATCTCAGGAAACAAACTGCCATGGAGATCATCATCATCTCAGCACCTGCATTTGTCACCTGCTCCCCTACCACTGAAGTGGGTGGTCGCAAATCTCACAGAGAGCAACTCAGCCCCATACAGTGATTGTTGCTACAGGGGGTAGAGAGAGTCAAGACAAGGAGACTTGGGTAACCAGCAACACCCACTATGGTTATGACGAGCTGGAAACACCCCCTACCCCACCCACCCAGCTACCAACCCCAGGGCACAGGGAGGCTGTTACTTCAACAGAACCTAGCCCATCCTGATATCACCTGACATAAAAAAATAGGTAGAACCCACCCACCCCACCTCTCACACACACAAAAATATCAGTTTATGAGGGTAGAGCTTTTATTTTCTTTGTTGCCAAACAGTTCCTGGCTGTAACAGCCAATCTTTGTTCAGTGAAGAAATGCTGGAGAATAGTTTTATTTTATATTGTTTTATTTTTACTTGAGCACTGGAGGTACAATGGAGGCAATAGAGAAGGGCAGATCTGGGGAGAAATTAGACAAGAGTAAAGACTCATTAGTCATATTCAGTGAGTTTTCCTTATTGAATGTGCTGTGTGACCTCGGGGGGGGGATTTATGCCCACCTCTCTGTCCCTCAATCCCCTCCCCTCAGATGAAGGATGTTCTCCAGGTCCCATCTCCTACTGCACAGGCTGGGACCAAGCTCCTGATTACCAGAGAAGAGGTTGACACATGAGATGTTAATCTTACTCTCTCAGGCGATGCGGATCAAGCAGTCATCATCCTCTGAAGGGGTTTTCAGGGACACAGAGTGTGTTACTGGTCAAGTCTAGGCTGGAACTAGGATCTCTGGAGGGGAAAAGGAAGCATCACTTCAAAGTGTAGAGCCATGCCCAACTGTGTTCTCAGACACAGGATGGGGCATGGAACATGTGGAAAGAAGCCTTTCAGTTAGAGAAGAGGTAATAGCTTGATGGTGACTTCTGTGTGTCCTGCACACATAGAAACCCTTTCCACTTAGCTGCGCTCAGAGAGTGGCAAGGGATCACCCTTTGCCTACTGCACATTGAGGCCACACATCTAGCCATCCTAGGTAGAAAACAGCTTGTGCATCAGTCCAAATTTGAGGATTGTACACCTGGCTGCTTCACAACAGTACCTTTTCCCTTGTAGGTCCGGGGATTCCAGTCACCCTGTATCGTGGCCTTGGAAATGCTCTGCACCAGTGGGGTTGCCTTCCCTAGCAATCTTCCTGGTGTTTGGCCACAGCTGTGCTAAGCTACCTAGGAAGATGCTCAAAGAAACCCAGTTGTGTAAAAGAGTGAAAAAATATTTACACATAATTTACTTGTGAATGCATAATACAGCTACAAAAGGACCTCCAAGAAACTAGAAATAGTAGTTGCTCATGAGGAGGAAGGTTGGTGGTGGAGTCAAGGAACAAAGGAAGATCTCATTAAATGCCCAATTGTACCTTCTGAATTTCAAGCCATGAGAATATATTACTTGTTAAAAAACATATTTTTTACATTTTAAAAAATATTTTATTTATTTGACACAGAGAGATCACTAGTAGGCAGAGAGGCAGGCAGAGAGAGAGGGGAAAGCAAGCTCCCCGCTGAGTGGGGAGCCTGATGTGGGGCTCAATCCCAGGACCCTGAGATCATGCCCGGAGCCGAAGGCAGAGGCTTAACCCACTGAGCCACACAGGCACCCTTATTTTTTACATTTTTTAAAATCAATGAGGGCCTGAACTAAAGCCCTTGTGGTGGAGATAGAAAGGAAGGAGCAGGACAGATTTTTAGAAGAGAAAAATCCATAAGCCAGAGATTCACATTTCTTTTTTTTTTTTTAGATTTTATTTATTTATTTGACAGAGATCACAAGTAGACAGAGAGGCAGGCAGAGATAGAGCAAGGGAAGCAGGCTCCCTGCTGAGCAGAGAGCCAGATGCCGGGCTTGATCCCAGGACCCTGGGATCATGACCTGAGCCGAAGGCAGAGGCTTTAACCCACTCAGCCACCCAGGCACCCCAGAGATTCACTTTTCTAATACTATGTACATCCTAAACATAGTGGTTTAAAACAATGATTTTGGGGCACCTAGGTGGCTCAGTCTTAACATGTCTGCCTTCGGCTCAGGTCATGAGGCCAGGGTCCTGCAATTGAGCCCCGCATTGGGCTCCCTGCTCAGCGGGGAGCCTGCTTCTCTCTCTCCCTCTGCTGCTCCCCCTGCTCATGCTCTCTTGCTCTAAAATTAAATAAATAAATAAATAAATAAATAAATAAATAAATAAATAAAACAAACAATGATTTCTTTCTCACCATTCTATTATGGATCAACCGACTTCTCACTTACTGGCCTCTTGTGCAGTGTCAGGTAGATACAGTGGGAGCTGGACTCAGATTATGATACAGACAACCGAGGTAGGCTGGGGTGACATGGAGGATTAAGGGTGGAGCGCAGGAAGAGTAGGTGGCCTTTGGACAGGTTAGATTGAGGTGCCCAAGGACATCAAGCTGGAGCTGCCCAGTTCAAAATGTTAGCGAAGGTAAGGATAAAACATCATATGTACCTGTATTTGTTTAAAGTTTACGAGGGAGCTATGAAAGTGTGTTCTTTGAACATCTAGAGTCTCACATTTTCTGTGATTTCTGCCTGAGACACTTTCCACCTAAATATCCCCATGGCTCCTGCCCTGATCTCCTTTAGGCCTCCTCCCACTTGTGGATTTTCCCTCTGTAGGGAATGGATTTTTCAAGCACATGGGGGAATGCTGTGAGAATGCTCTAAAGGGGTGTTATTTTGATTTTTATTCAAAGAGTTTATTTATTTGTCAGAGAAAGAGAGAGGGAAAGTACAAGCAGGGTGAGTGGCAGGCAGAGGGAGAAGCAGGTGCCCCACTGAGTCCTGGGACTCAATCCCAGGACCTTGGGATCATGACCTGAGCTGAAGGCAGCTGACAAAACAACCCAGGCACCCCGAGAACTCTTCGTATCTTAAAAATCACTGAGGACTGCAAACAGTTTTTTTGTTTATGGAGGTTCTATCTATCAATATTTGTCATATTAAGAATTAAAACCAAAAGATTATACTTTAATTCTTAAAAATCCATTTAAAAAATAAAAATAAATTAAAAAAATAAATCCATTATATGTTAACACATGAGATAGGCTGAATTGTGTCCCCTGGAAATTAATATATTTAATCCTAATCCCATACCTCAGACTGTGACCTTATTTTGACAGGTCTCTACATAGGTAATTAAGTCAGACTGAGGTCACTATGGTGAACCCGGCTCCAAAATGACTGGTTACTTTATAAAAAGAGGAAAATTGGAGACAGACATGCACACAGGGAGACATCCACGGGAAGATGAAAGGCAGCATCTACAGGCCAAGGGATACCAAAGACTGCCAGGAAACCCCAGAAGCTGAGAAAAGACGAACAGAGCAGTCTCTCTCTCAGGCCCTCTGAACAACCAAACCATATAAAAATCTTGATCTTGGACTTCTAGCCTCCATAACTGAGACAAAAAATTTTTGTTCTTTAAGTCACCCTGCTTGTGGTACTTTAAAAAAAATTTTTTTTGAAGATTTTATTTATTTATTTAACAGAGACAGTCAAAGAGGGAATACAAGCAGGGGGAGTGGGAGAGGGAGAAGCAGGCTTCCTGCTGAGCAAGGAGCCCAACAAGGCTTGATCCCAGCACATGACCTGAGCAGAAGGCGGGCACTTAAAGACTGAGTCAGCCACGCACCCCCGTGGTGCTTTGTTATAGCAACCCAAACAAATGACTACATTTTGTTTCATTTAAACAAAAAACCCCACAAAATCCTACTTTATGGAAAATAACTACATTTTCCAAAACAAATACATATTAGTGAAAAGAGTAGCATTGCATTATATTTTGCAAATCTCTTTAATGTCTGGCTTGATGGAAAGCAGCTGGTTTCCAAAGCTGCCTGTGCTCTTGAGAATGGCAGAACTCAGTCCAAACTGCTACTGTACATTTGTGAGAGAATGGAAGTGGGAGGGAAAAGCTATTATTGTGCACTTAGTTTTTTTTTTTAATTAAAGATTTTATTTATTCATTTGACACAGAGAAAGATCACAAGTAGGCAGAGAGGCAGGCAGAGAGAGGCAGAAGCAGGCTCCCTGCTGAGCAGAGAGCCCGATGTGGGGCTCAATCCCAGGACCTGGAGATCATGACCTGGGCTGAAGGCAGAGGCTTAACCCACTGAGCCACCCAGGTGCCCATATGCACTTAGTTTTGAACTCACCAACTCAGAGGAAGGGTCTCAGGAAACTCCAGGTGTCCCTGGCCCACAATTTGAGAACGACTACAATACACAAAACCCCTATAATATAATCAAGGAGAAAACAAAACTACAAGTAGTAGAAAATTCAAAATTAAAACGACAGGGAAACATCATGCATTGAAGATTCAGCACCATGAGAACCAGGAGGAAAGTTGAGTCCACACAAATACATGGCGCTGCTCCCAATAAGATAATAGACCCAACGGCCCCCACCTTTCCCATCCTTTGGGGGTCTGGGGCTAATGATGGGCCCATAATCAAAGGAGCGAGACTGATACAAAGCAAAGGTCAAGCAAAGCTTTATTTTGCACCAAGCATCGATAATCAAACTGACCGATCGGGGCCGCCTCTTACAGAGAGAGCGACCCCTTTCAGCCTTACAGATGAACTTTCAAAGGGCAAAGGCCATGTGGTTGAGCCTGGCCACACACAGGTGGCCAATGAGATTGTAAAACACAGAGAAAGTTGCACAGTCATGCTAGGTCACACATGGGGGACTAATTGAATTACAATTTACCCTAGAGTAGATATTTGAACTAGCCTATCACCTTGGTCAGAATTGGTCCCCAAAAGGCGGGGCCCACACTCCTTGGTAGCTAGGGAGACAGTATGGGCGCTCCACTAATTGAATGTCTCCACTTGGCCTGACCGCCCTTGTATTTGGGCTCTGTTGCCTGGGACTGGTTTCCGGGACTTGCTTCTAAGTAAGGGCAGGGGGGGGGGGGTCAGTTTAAGTTTTACTGTATAAACAACAAAATCACTGTTTTACCGGATGGAATCGCTCTGGCTAAATAGGCCCTTACACTAAGGGGAAGGCAACAGTTCCTCTGGGACCTTCTCCGCACCCCCAGAAAGGAATACTGCTAGGAAATTGTGTTGGTACCCAGTAGCGGCCAAATTCAGTCTCCTGGAGCCTGCCCGATTCATGGTTCCCACAGCAGCCACTGCCGCCTGCTCAAGTGAGTGAAGATGCCTGAAAAATTCGCATCCTGGTACTGCTGCCCTTGTCGCGATGTGTCCTGGGTGGAGTGGCAGGAGAGGAGGTCCAGCAGAGAGCAGACTGGTCGCTGTCCTGGGGGCGCAGGGGTCGGTGGCCAGTTGAGAGAGAGATGCGGGGAGGAGAGGACAGAGATGGGAGAGAGTGTGAACTTTGCCAGCCGCTCCATCCCAGCCGGTGACCACTGTCGCTTGCCCTTTTACCCTGTTCCTGCTTTGTTGTCCGTCCCTCCCCACTGGGCCTTTTCCATTCCTAGAATGTTCCTAGAACACAATGCTCAAATGTTTGCTCTGGTTCGACTGCAACCTGGTGAACGTCTGCCTTTTTTTTTTTTTTTTAAGATGTATTTATTTATTTATTTGACAGACAGAGATCACAAGTACGCAGAGAGGCAGGCAGAGAGAGAGGAGGAAGCAGGCTCCCTGCTGAGCAGAGAGCCCGATGTGGGGCTCGATCCCAGACCCCTGGGATCATGACCTGGGCCAAAGGCTGAGGCTTTAACCCACTGAGCCACCCAGGCGCCCGAACGTCTGCTTTTTTCTCTCTTCTTTATTAGTAACAAATTCAATGGGCTCTAAGGACCCGCAGAAATGACGCATCTCAGAGGGAACGCCCCGAATCGAGAGAACGCGGTCGGCTTTCAGAAACCGCCCCCCCCATGATATTACCAAATCGCTTAAATATTCGTGTGGTTCTGGTGCGCAGAAAGAGGTTCTAGGTACAACGGCGGTATATGCTCGGAAGAGCAAAGCACCGCCCGCCAGGACGCTCGGGCCCCGGTTTCAACGCAGCGCAGCCCCACCAGCGAGGACAGACGGGCATCCTCAAGCGGGGCCTCCGCAGCAAAGCCTGGGAGCGCGGCCGGCCTCAGGGCAGTCACGGCGCCCGGGCGCGCGCAGACGCGACCCCCCAGCGGCTAGGCTGGGAGGACGATCCCCCCAAGACCCGGGTCCCTCGGCAGCCCTTCGCTCCCCTCCGCGGGGCACGGAGACGCCCAGCCGCCCAACACCATGCCGTGCGCCGCAGCCCACAGCCGCCGGCGGCAGCCAGCCGCCACCACCGACCCAACACCGCCTCGCCGCGGTCTGTGGCAGGAGCGCCCCCAGTGGCCGGAGGCCTAACCGATGGACTGTCCCATTGGCCCGAAGCCAAAAGGCTCTCATTGGTGGGAGGCTCGACGAACAAAGGTTTTCATTGGTAGGGCCATGAGGCGCGCCGCACTGTCTTCTGGGAGTTGTAGTCGCAGCGTCACCAGTGCGGCCGCCATTGTCCGGCGGGCGGCGAGTGGAGTGGTCCTTGAGGCCGGGGCGGCTCCCGGGTTTACGGCCACTTTGGGCTCCGGTGCTCGACCTGTCGGTCCAGAATGAACCCCGAAGAGGAAGCGACAGAACTGGCGATGGCTACGGGGCTGCCAGCGGAGTGGCTTCAGGTAACAATTATAATAACAACGATGGCAGCGGGCCGAGCGTCTCCCGCAGGTATCGACCCTTTAACCCCCAGCGCAGGGTGAGCAAGGCCCGGGCCTTACCCTCTACATAGGAGGACACTGAGGCGCAGTCCGGGGCGCGCCCACTGTCCCTGCTAGGAAGGGTGGAGCTGGGATTCGAACGCGGGCCCTTTGGTCCCCGACTGCGCATGCTCCGCTGCTACTCCGGTTTCCCGGTTCTGGGATTGCGCTTGGGTTCGTTCCCTAGGACAGGGGGGCCCGGCTCCCGCCGGTGGCCTTCCCCGCGTCCGAGGGCGACTGCTGCGTGAGGGGTGACGGTCCCTAGTGTCAGCACAGCGCGCAGACGGCAGGCATGAGACACGTCGGGATGCTCCAATTCCTGAACACGCACCGGGAGCCCTGTTCGCGAGGCCCCGTCCCAGCCTGAGGGGAAGGACGGTCCCCACGCAGCGGATTGGCGGGAGCGACGTCCCCGCGGGGGCTGTGGAGGAACCGCAGCGGTGGGCGGTCCGCGCTTGCAAGGCCATCGGGGAAGCTGCCTGGTTGAGAGCTCCAGCATTTCTAGACAAAGTGGCCGCTGCCTGTGTTCTCCATAAAGTGCTGTCTCCACGCGGCAGAAACCGAAGATAATTCATAGCTCCACAAAGATGTGTACCTCCAAAGATGTGAAGCGCCACATCTTTGACGTCCTGCACTTACTGTCTGCCGCTCGTTGCTGCTGACGAGTATTTGCATGATTTCGGATTTAGTATGCCACGCCAGACTATTGCTAACCTTGGCTTTGCATGTTTTCCGATGTGCGTTCTTGCAGATCGCCATGAGGTGCACCCACGCTTCAGTTTGCCTTTGCTCTGGATGGGTGGACAGGGAATGAGCAGTGTCAGAGTAAAACAGCTGGATAGTGCTTAAAGCAATAAAAAGAGATTTTATTCAGAAACTGTTGGCATGCGGGAAAGAGACTTCAGTATAGAACTGGGCTCAAATTCCAAATACAAGGAGGGGAAGTGGGAATTTATACCTGGGGTCTGGGATGGGTGTAGTTCTTGCTAAACTGACCTAACAGGATCCTTTATTATTATTATTATTATTATTATTATTATTAAGATTTTATTTATTTTATTTTAAAGATTTTATTTATTTATGACAGAGAGATAGTGAGAGAGGGAGCACAAGCAGGGAATCTGGAGAGGGAGAAGCCCCACATGGGGCTCAATTCCAGGACGCTGGGGTTATAACCCAAGCCTAGGGCAGATCCCTAACAACTGAGCCATCCAGGTGTCCCAAGATTTTATTTATTTTAGAGAGAGCATGAGCAGGGCAGGGGTTGGGGAGAGAATCTCCAGCAGACTCTGCACTGAGCACGGAGCCCAATGTAGGGCTTTGTCTCATGACCCTGAGATCATGACCTGAGCTGAAACCAAGAGTAAGATGCTTAACTGACTGAGCCACCGAAGTGCCCCATGACCTAAGAGGATTCTTGTCGAAGGAAGCCAGTTGATCAGATACTACCTGGAGGATTTTGGGGGATGAGGACTTGGAAAAGACATGGAGAGTGATCAGATATGGTGGGTGGGTATTCTGACTAAACCAACTCTATATGAATCTGGGTGATGCAAAATGGACACAGAGCCCAGAGGTCAGGGCCTAGTTGAGAAGAGGGTTTGGAGGAAAGAGTCTTTGTCAGCAGCAAGAGAACATGTATAAGTTATCTTTTGCTGTGTAACAACCCCAAAACTTAGTGGCCTAAAACAACACTAAATATTACTTCAGTTTCTGATGATAAACGTCCTCAAATGATTTAGCTGCTGGTTCTGGCCTGGGTGCATGAGGTTATGATTAAGGTGTCAGTCTGGACTGTTGTCATCTGGAACTTGACTGGGGCTAGAGGATCCATCTCCAGGACGCCTCACTCACATGACAGTTAGCAGTTCCTTCTCATGTGGGCCTCTCTGTGGTGCTGCTTGGCATGAAAGACTTATGTGATGCTATTGAGAGGTCTTATGGCCTGGACAGGTCAGTACACAGTGGACCTGGTGCCCAGGCTGTCACTGAGAACCCGTGCAGACGGGGAGACAGGAGGCACAGGGAGCATGTGTCAAGGTTTGAGGACCTTCTGAGTGGGAGGTGATAACATGGGGACATGAACAGAGACCTCTGTTCCTAACCAAAGGGTTCTTCATACTTCTGCACAAGTTTAATCAGCCATATGCCACCTATACTATAATTTCTTTAATATTTTAAAATATACTTGTGTTTTTCTTAAAGGAAACTACCCTGGGGTGCCTGGGTGGCTCAGTGGGTTAAAGCCTCTGCCTTCGGCTGGGGTCATGATCCCAGGGTCCTGGGATTGAGCCCCGAATCGGGCTCTGCTCAGCGGGGAGCCTGCTTCCCACTCTCTCTGCCTGCCTCTCTGCCTACTTGTGTTCTGTCAAATAAATAAGTAAATAAATCTTTAAAAAATTTTTATTAAAAAAAAAGAAACTACTCCTTTATAATTGAGGTATTTATAACTGATTTTGATTCGCATTTCCCTGGTGGCTAATGATGCTGAGCATCTTTTCATGGGCTTCTTTGGTGTTTGTATATTTTATATTTTCTCTGAAGAAATAACCTATTTAGATCCTTTGCCCATTTTAATCGGGTTGTTATTATTGAGTTGTAAGAGGTATATTTTCTGGGGGCGCCTGGGTGGCTCAGTGGGTTAAAGCCTCTGCCTTCAGCTCGGGTCATGATCCCAGGGTCCTGGGATCGAGCCCCACATCGGGCTCTCTGCTCAGCGGGAAGCCTGCTTCCTCCTCTCTCTCTCTCTGCCTGCCTCTCTGACTACTTGTGATCTCTCTCTGTCAAATAAATAACTAAATAAAAATCTTTAAAAAAAAAAAATAAAAGAGGTATATTTTCTGGATACAAGTCATTTACTAGGTGTATGATTTGCTGTTGCAAATGCGGATGTCTTTTCACTTTTTTTTTTTCTTCCACTTTCTTGATAGTGTCCTTTGGAGGACAAAAGTTTTTAACTTTAATGAATTCCAACTTACTTATTTTTTCTTTCCTTGCTTATGCTTTTGCTGTCATATCTAGGAATCCTTTGTCAATCCCAAATCCTGAAGATTTATTACTATGTTTTCTTATAAGAGTTTAATAGTCTTAGCTCTTATGTTTTATCTTTTATCCATTTTGAGTTAACTTTTTATATGGTGTGAGGTAGGGGACCAACTTTATTCTTTTGCATGTTGTCCTGTAGAAAGTGTTTTACAACGCTTGTTCCCTATCACAGCCCCCAAAGCATGATTCTTTGTAGACAGGGAAACAAAGTAGAAATGTGAACCTGCATATACTTCTTCTTTTTTTTTTTTTTAAAGATTTTATTTATTTATTTGACAGACAGAGATCACAAGCAGGCAGAGAGGCAGGCAGCGAGAGAGGAGGAAGCAGGCTCCCTGCTGAGCAGAGAGCCCGATGCGGGGCCCGATCCCAGGACCCCGAGATCATGACCAGACCCGAAGGCAGCAGCCTAACCCACTGAGCCACCCAGGCGCCCCCTGCGTATACTTCTTAAGGAGGAAGTGGCAGAGTCAAAACTCAGATCCAGAAATACCTAGCTTTTGACAGCAGCCACACCCAGCCCATGGAAGGGTTTGATTTGTGGGATGTGTTTTATTTATTTATTTATTTTAAAGATTTTATTTATTTGACAGAGAGAGAGAGTGAGATCACAAGTAGGCAGAGAGGCAGAGAGAGAGGGGGAAGCAGGCTCCCTGCCAAGCAGAGAGCCCGATGCGGGGCTTGATCCCAGGACCCTGAGACCATGACCTGAGCCGAAGGCAGAGGCTTATTAACCCACCGAGCCACCCAGGCGCCCCGGTTAGCTTTGATCTTGCTTGGATACTTTCACATGCCCCCAGTGAGACCTAAGTCGCATTCTCAGAACATACAGTCTCTCAGGACACTGGCCCGTCTGTCCTCTGCATCCTCATTCCTCCTCCTCTTCCTGGGAGCACTGATGGAGACAGTTGAGCTGTTCAGGAGTGTGTGTGATGTTTCAGGAGCCGGTGACCTTTCGGGATGTGGCGGTGGACTTCACCCAGGAAGAATGGGGACAGCTGGGGCCTGCCCAGAGGACTCTGTACCGTGACGTGATGCTGGAGACCTTTGGGCATCTGCTCTCTGTGGGTAAGGCCTGCTTCCCCAGCTGATTGCTGCACTGACTTATGCTTCAGGGGGTATAGGTCACAGGGCTTCTAGTATGAGGATTTGACCTTGGGCTGGGGATCAGGGATCTTGCCTTCTCACTCCCTGTGGAACAAATGAGCAGAAGGATTTCTGCACTCTTCTGTCCCAATGTAAAGTTTTCACCTTATTGTGAGATGTCCTCGTGCCCTATTAGGAGTCTAGGGCTGCATCCTGAGCTGGTTCTTTCTCTCTTTTTAGCAGACTCACATATCCTGTTTCTTTCCCTTTTTCCAGGACCTGAGCTTCCAAAACCTGAAGTCATTTCCCAGCTGGAGCAAGGGGCTGAGCTGTGGGCAACAGAGAGAGGAATTGCCCAGGGTTACTGTCCAGGTGAGATCTGCCAAATGGCAACCCCTAATGGGAGCAGCCCAGGAGGAGACTGCAGATGTGCTGGTTGGAAAGGGTGGTGTGTCAAGGTCCCCAGCACCACCCAAAGATCCAGTGAAAGAACCTAAAGGAAAGTTAGCAGGAAGAAAAGGCTGATGGGGTGAAGTCCAGAAGCAGCCAAGACTCCAGAGTCCTCTCCCAGTGGAGGCACATGCAACATGCTTAACTCCCCCAGCCATGAGCTGTGACAACACATGAGAAATCTTAGCTGCCAGGGAAGCTTGTTAGACACTCAATGCCAGATGGTTTCATTGGGGGCTAGCCATAGGCATCCTGTGTCTGGCACAGACCAAGATGCTAGACTTCTAGGAGAAAGCAGCTGTTCACCATAAAACATACTATTGGCACAGTTTGGGCACAGTGAGCTACTCTTATCAGTTAGAGTGGTGGGAACTCCCCTGACACACAAATTTCCACACCTAGCCCAGGGCCAATCTTAAAAGCTGGCCTTTCTAAGGATGGCAGCCTCAGGCCTGCTCAGTTAGCTCTTTTCTGAACAGAGGTCTGCACACTGCTCCTGTACTCTCTGTTTCCTCACCTATGCTCCCCATCTGCCTCTTCTCCAGTGGTCAGAATCCCTCCCCTTCCTCCCTCTCATCTTCCCTCTCAGCAGCCATCTGAGCATGCCCTTTCCATAGGATCATTTCTTTTTCCTTTTCCTTTTTTTCTTTCTTTAAGATGCTATTTTAAAGTAATCTCTACACCCATCATGGGGCTTGAGCTCACAACCCCAAGATCAAGAGTTACATGGTCTACTGACTGAGCCAGCCAGGCGCCCGGCCACAGGATCTTTTCTAATGTGTGAGCTTGCCCTCCATCTTCTCTGTTTTATTCTTTCATGTCCATATTCTATAAACCTGTTCTCCACACCCTTCTGTTTTCTTAACAAAAAGGATTGTGTTCCTCTGTAAATCTCTGAAAACTGGGCTAGAGCAGCTCAAAAACAGAAACTTTTTTTTTTCTACAAAGCAACTGCTGCTGCCTCTGGTTCAACATTCCAGTGGTGCCAGGGCTGATGGTTCTGATTCTTCTGGCTTTTCGTTGGGTTGTGGCATGGCTGCAGCAGCTCTGCCATCACATCAATGCTTCAGGCAGAGGAAGAGAGAAGCAAAAAGAATAGTGCCAGTTACGTTGTCCCCTTCTATCAGAATACCAGATTTCATCCATTGGGGTCTCCTTGGTCAGGACTGTGTCACATTCATCTACCCTTCTTCAGCAATAGGGAGGCTAGAAAGGAGGGCCTGACACCCTCTCTGTGTTTTTTCCATCAACTCCCTCAGAGCTCTTTGGTATTCTTTTAGGCCAGGAGTCTGGACCTGAAAGCCACGCGCCACCCAAGGAGCATGGCCTTCCTGAGATGGAGCCATCCCGTGTCACCGAAAGGGAAGGCTTCCTGAGGGATGCTTCCTGTCCCACCATATTAGGGGAAGACTGGAAATGTGAGGGCCAGGTGAAGTTGCCTGAGAAAGAACAGGATAATTTGAGGCAGTTGGAATTTAGCCTTGAGGAAGCACCAATTCAAGATAAAAGCTATGAAAGTCTCAGACTTGGGGAAAATGGTGTCCTGAACTCAAACCTAAATGCATCCCCAGAGGTTTCTGGGCGAGAATATCTCTGTGCTTACAACTCACAGGTTATAAACTCGGAACATAACTCAAGTTTAATCAGTCAGCAGACTGGGTCCTCAGGAAAAGAGCCGTGTGACAGCAGTGACTGTAGCAAAACTTCTGGTCAAGCCATTCCAGTTACGGAACTCACACGAAGCCAGGTACAGGATAAACCCTACAAATGTACAGACTGCGGGAAGTCATTTAACCACAATGCACATCTCACAGTGCATAAGAGGATTCACACGGGAGAACGGCCTTATATGTGCAAAGAATGTGGGAAAGCCTTCAGCCAGAACTCCTCCCTGGTTCAGCATGAGCGAATCCACACAGGAGACAAGCCCTATAAGTGTGCCGAGTGTGGGAAGTCTTTCTGCCATAGCACACATCTTACAGTCCACCGGAGAATTCACACCGGAGAGAAACCTTATGAATGTCAGGACTGTGGGCGGGCCTTCAACCAGAATTCATCCCTGGGCCGGCACAAGCGGACACACACTGGAGAGAAGCCATACACGTGTAGCGTGTGTGGGAAATCCTTCTCACGGACCACTTGCCTGTTCCTGCATCTGAGGACACACACAGAGGAGAGGCCCTATGAGTGCAACCACTGTGGGAAGGGCTTCAGACACAGCTCCTCTCTGGCCCAGCATCAGCGGAAGCATGCTGGGGAGAAGCCCTACGAGTGCCGCCAGCGGCTAATCTTTGAGCAGACTCCAGGTCTAACAAAGCATGAATGGACAGAAGCCCTCGGCTGTGACCCACCTTTGAATCCAGAGGAGAGCGCTCACCGGAGCGACAGGCCTTTCAAGTGTAATCATTGTGGGAAATGTTTTATTCAGAGCTCGCACCTCATCCGACACCAGATAACTCATACCAGAGAGGAGCCCCAGGGACGGAACCGGCGACGGCTTGAGCAGTCCTTTAGCCGGAGCTCTCACCCTGGCCGCCATCAGCACACACACTCAAATGAGAACCCTGGGGGCGGAACAAAGGCAGGACAGCCTGCGAACCGGGCACTTGCATTGTTTGACATCCATGAAATCATGCAAGAGAAAAACCCAGTTCACGTTATTGGGGTTGAAGAGTCTTCCATGGGTGCTTCCGTGTTATTCGACATTAGAGACTCCTCATAGGAGAGGAGCTCTACGGATGACTTTTGAACCACAGGTACAAAACTGTGGTAAGTCCACACAGTGCATTCATCTAAAGGGGTCTGGGGGTAGAAATGTCTAAGGTGACCTCTGATTTCTTAAGAAAATGGTGCTTTGCAAATACCTGAGTTTGATGGTTCTCAAATCTGTCAAGCCCAGTGCCCCCTTTAACCATAGATGTTTTCTGCTGTCCCCTCTATTACTCCGAAATGAATTCACAGGTAATGTAACCTACACATGTGTACTGTAAAAAATCGATCTACAGTTCCTTTTTGTAGAGCATAATTAAAACAAAAGTAATTATGGTAGAGTAACGTGTACTAAGTGGGTGCAGTATCTTTCCATGTGACTGTGTGGGCCATTATGCCTGTACATCTGGGGTGTTGGCTGTTGTCATCTGGTATATGGGATATAATGTTGGCCATGGAAATACCTTGACAGGCATTCCTGTATGGGATGTGATTTTCTTTCTTTTTTTTTTTTTTTGACAGACAGATCACAAGTAGGCAGAGAGGCAGTCAGAGAGAGAGAGGTGGAGGAGGCAGGCTCCCTGCTGAGCAGAGAGCCCGATGCGGGACTCGATCCCAGGACCCTGGGATCATGACCTGAGCCGAAGGCAGAGGCTTTAACCACTGAGCCACCCAGGCGCCCGGGATGTGATTTTCTTAAGTGGTGACTAACTCTTGCAAAAGTGGAACAAAACAAAATGCCACTGTATTTCTGGAAAATTCTGTAGAAAATTCTAAGCATGCAGGAGTTAATACGTGAAGTTGACTTAGGATCTCATTTCAAACTGGTTGTTTCACACATATACATACAGGGTCTGCAGGGGCCTGTTCTGCATGTCACAGTCATTAGAGCACATGTGGCCCCCATGTACATGTTGGCTGCATTCATGGCCAGATCAGTGACCAAAAAGCCCCCGTGAAATTCTACTACATTCCCTGGTGGTGTCACAGCTCCTACTGAAAGCCATTGCCTTGAAACTGTCAGTGTTACTTAAGCCAGAGGTTCTCAGTTGGGGTAGATTTGTCCTCCAGGAGACATTTGGTGATGTCAGAGACTTTTTGGTTATCCTAACTGGCAGAACAGAGGGGTGCCACTTAGCAGCTAGTGGGTAGAGAATGCTGCTCAACATCGTGTATTGCCCAAGACAGGCCCCCAACAAAGAATTATCTAGCCACAGATATGCCAAGGTGGAGAAACCATACCCAGCACTACAACCAATTTTTTGCAGACTCTAAATTGATGAAGGCTCTACTAACAATCCCATGTCTTCGATTTTAACAAGTGATATTATTAATTGATTTATACACAAATGTTTCCTAGTAATTTTTTTGACTGTTTTGCCACATTCCTAATTGGTGTGAGAAAAGGAAGAGAATCTACTTACTTTTTTTTTTTTTTTAAGATTTTATTTATTGGACTGAGAGAGATCATAAGTAGGCAGAGAGGCAGGCAGAGACAGTGGGGGAAGTAGGCTTCCCACTGAGCAGAGAGCCCCATGTGGGGGCTCGATCCCAGGACCCTAAGATCATGACCTGAGCTGAAGGCAGAGGCTCAACCCACTGAGCCACCCAGGCCTCCCGAGAATCTCCTTTTCTGAGTAATCTAAATTTTAGCATTTTACTGTGGACATTGTAAAACATGGATAAGCCCCACTTTTGACCATTCCTCCTGCCTGCCGTGTGGGGTACAGATTTGGGAGTGTTCCACCTATCATTGCCCTCTGGCGAGGGGACACCCAGCAGTAACTTCATGGCTCTAGACAGCTCTAGAAGCCAGTCTTGCAGTTGCCCCTTTCCTTCCACCTTGGTCCCCAAAATGGCAACTCCTGAAGGGTCATGTTTCCACAGCCTCAGTATTTGCTGGGTGGGCTGAGGTTACAGTGGCCTCAGTGGGTAAGGTGGAAACAAGCTTGTCACTTGCCTTCCTCTCCAAACAGAGATCTTTACAAATTTTCTATTTCTCATTTCAGGTTACATTTTCTAGGCATAATATTCCTACTCATTTCCATACAGATATCTTGAAACAGTCAAGTAAACTCGTCAGGGGAGGTTACTGTAAACTACAGAATACCTAGTTTTATCAGTTTGTAAAAGTGATGTAAGTTCTTCACTGCAAATGTGGAAAATGCACAAAAGTAAAATTTAATTCCTCATACTTCTGCCCAGAGATGGTCACTACCATTAAGATTTTGTTAATTTTGGGGTGCCTGGGTGGCTCAGTGGGTTAAAGCCTCTGCCTTTGGCTCGGGTCATGGTCCCAGGGTTCTGGGATCGAGCCCCGCATCGGGCTCTCTGCTCAGTGGGGAGCCTGCTTCCTTCTCTTTCTCTCTGCCTGCCTGTCTGCCTACTCATGATCTTTGTCTGTCAAATAAATAAATAAAATCTTAAAAAAAAAAAAAAGATTTTGTTAATTTTCCTGTAACTTTTTCTTAAAAATACACACATATACATATAGTGTACACTAGATCTTATACACAAAAAAATACAAAAAAAGTATTGTTGTGTTTAGAAAATTGGAATCCTTTCTAGTTCTCTTGTAACACATGCTTCTCAACTATATTTTGAGCATTTTCCTCTGACAATTTCACGTAGCTTTCATTAAAAAAAAATTTTTTTTTAAGATTTTATTTATTTATTTGACAGATCACAAGTAGGCAGAGAGGCAGGCAGAGTCAGGTGGGGGAAGCAGGCTCCTTGCAGAGCAGAGAGCCCAATGCGGGGCTCAATCCCAGGACCCTGAGATCATGACCTGAACCAAAGGCAGAGGCCTTAACCCACTGAGCCACCCAGGCACCCCTTCATGTAGCTTTTAAATTACCTTTCAGGAAGATTGTAGCAGTGTGACCACCCAGCATTTTATCAGCCTTGACTTTTATCCAAAAGGGGGGCGGGGTTCCTACACATTTCCAGGGAGGGTATAAATTGATACAGCCTCTGTGAAGTACTATTTATTACTTGCTATCCAAGATTACAAACACACAACTCTTTGTCTCCGTAAACCTGTTGCTAGGAGTTAATCCAACAGGTTTATTTGTATGTTGTAGACTGTTTGAACATGGTCTCACTGTGGTATTGATTTCAGAAGTGAAAATTTGTAAACAAACTCAGTGTCCACCATAGGGAACTGCGTTAGTGTTTTATGCTGGAATGGAGAACTACACAGCTTTAAAATTGGGGACTGTCTTTATGTAATCTTAAGGGAAAGAGCTCCAAGATACACTGTTAAATGAAAAGGTGTAATAAGTGCAAAGTATGTTTCCATTTATGTAAAAAAAATTTGCTTATACACACACACACACACACACACACACCCCTAAGGGTACAAAGTAACCAGGCATACTAGTTGCTCTTGGGGAGGAGAACTGGGGGGAAAGGGATGAGGAATAATTTTCACTCTATATCTTTTGATATTTTGGGAATTTTGAAACATGTGAAAGTATTACCAGTTCCTAAAATAAATTAAAAAATCTCAACTCTTGCAAATTAAAGTAAGTTTGATCATTGGCTTCATTTTCTGTTGCACCTACACACACACACAAAATCCTTAGCCACACTAAACTACACACCAACTCAATGCACACATGTCTGAGCATTGAAATAATGGAACCAGTTAGGTGTAAATAGCTTTGACTCCATGAATTTTCCTGCAAGCTATAAACTAGCACCTAAATTTTAGTAGCACATAAATTTTCAAGTTATTATTAAATTCCCTGTACCAGCCCAGATTTTGAGAGCCCACTCATGAACGAGCCAAGTTGCCCATTTTCTTGTACATCTTCAGCAATATTCAAGTTGTTTGTGCAAAAGGTAACTGGGAAGGAATCTGCGTCCAGTCTGAAAAACAGTCTCCCATAGGTCTCTTGTAAGGAGAGCCAAAGTGAACATCTTTCAGATGTTCTAAGTTGTTCAACGTGGTAATCACTAGTCACATGTAGCTATTTAAATGTAATTTTAAATTCACCCAAAATTAAAATTGAGTTCCTCAATCACATCAACCGCATTTCAACTGCTCACTAGTTACAAACAGAACATCTCCCTCATCTCTAGAAAGTTGTTTTGCATAATGCTGTTCGAAGGTAAGTGGCTGATGGGATATTTTTAAATCTCTTGTGATCAACTGATCAGTGAGAAGGGTAGAGAAGGCCAGACTGCACATCAGGGGTCAGCAGAGTAGCAGTGCGTGGTTTTTTATCTGGGCTTGGATAAAAGAGGAAAAAAAAAGGTAGGTAGGACGTCACTGGGAGAAATTAGCATACAGACCACGGAGTCGGTAATCGTGAGTTTCAGTGTCCTTTCTTGGGTAGGCGGAACAATGCTCCAGTTCTTTGCGAACATCTGCTGAAACTTCACAGGGAAGCAGAGTTCACTGGAGAAAATTCCTCAAACTATGTAGACATGTATGGATTACGTGCATTTGCGAAAACAAAAAAAGGACGCCGTATATGAAAAAACAAATAGCCTACGCGAGTGGGTGTCCGTTGGGTCCCACACGCCAGCGGCGCAGAACAACCACGTTCCCACGATCCCTCACCGGCGCCGTCGCCGTTTAGACTTCATTTCCCAGAAGGCCATTCATCCCGCCCCCGGCCATCCAGCCTGCAGCGTGCCCTCTGGAAGATAAAGTCTCGAACTCGGCGTTCGGGCCATCGGCGGAAAAGCGGACCGGAAGTGGCTTTGGCGCGTGTGCGCACTCCGGCGGCTGGCGGTGCCGAGCCGCTCTATGAGGGGCGGTGCTGGTGAGTCCGCGGTTTCGGCCTGAGGGCTTTTGTGAGTGTGAGGGGCGACGAGGTCCGTCTGTGCACGCGGTGGTAGTGAACTGTGTAGCTGGGCGGGTCCCGGAGGGCATCGCGGACCCGGGGATGGGTCGCGGGGACGCCGTTGGGGGATGGGGGAGAAAGGAGGGGCCGTGGGCGCGAGCGCATGCGGAAGGCTGCGAAGTAGAGACCTGCGCGTGCCCATGAGACCTCAGCTGTGTATGGCCAAATGTGGCACTGCACGTGTGCGTGTCAGAGAGGAGAGGTGTTTGGTATGTGAGGTACGACCTGCGTGTGGATATGAGACCTCAGGTATGTGTGGGAACCCAGGGCGTCAGTGTTTATGTGTGCAGGTGTAACCCTAGGTGTGTGCGTGTGGCCAAGTGTGTCACCGCGTGTGCGTTTCAGAGGGGAAGGGTGTCTTGCTGGTGAGACACCACTTGTGTGTGCAGATGAGACCTCAGGTATGTGTGGGTGGTCAGGTGTGTCACCATGCATGTTTGTGGGGAAGGGACGCTTTGTATGTATGACACCCCCTTTGTGTCTGCAGGTGTGACCTCACGTGTGTGCCTGTGGCCTGTACCCCTTAGCCATCACTCCCATTCCTCTTTTCTCCAGCCTCTGACAACCATTAATCTACTTTCTGTTAATCTGTCTCTGTTCTGGATATGCGATATAAATGGGATCATAACAGTATGTGGCTTTTTTGTGTCTGGCTTCTTTCACTAAGCAAAATGTTTTTCAAATCCATGTTGTGCCATATATCAGTATTTCATTAAATTTTTAAAAATTTTAATAGCTGAATAATAATCCATTGTGTAGCTATACCACAGTTTGTTTACCCAAATAATGGTACTGTGAACATAGAGATTTTTGTGTGGACATATGTTTTCCATTTGGAGGAAGGAGGCAGTTGGGTCTTTCCAGGAATGGTCATGTGTATGGCCACATGTGCTCCCTGGTGCCTTGGCTCATCCAGCAGTATTTCATTTTCCAGAATCCCAGCCCTGAATCCTGAAGTGAAAGCCAGGAGTCTGACCGCTGTATGGGAGTAGATGGGAGGAGGCAGTAGCTCTGGGAACTGGAATCCATCTCTGCAAGACTCACCCACAACCTGGGATCTCTGTCTGGGACTAAGACCACATGCTGCTTATCCTGTAGCTGCTGAAGTCAAGCAGCCAAGAGACAGAGCAGAGTAGCAGGCAATGGAGCCTGAGGAGGCAGGTGAGGCACATGTCAAGGTGGTGGTCACAGGGCTGGACATTTTCAGAAACCAGATTTTCCCTCAGAATATTCCCTGCTGCCCTCACTCTACTGCCCTGCCATCCTCAGCCTAGTCCAGACGACCACCTCTTCACGGGTCTCCTGCCTCCCCTTCCTTCCTCTGTTGCCCTCTGCACTGTACCAGAGAGGTTTTTAAACCCTGAATGGTGAGGCCACCTCTCCCTTAAGCCTTCTATCCCTGCCTGGTTGTCACAGCAGCGTTGGCAAACTCTCCCTGTAAATACCAGGTAGCTAACATTTCAGCTTTGTAGGCCAAGAGGCAAAACCCAAGATGTCAGGTAGGTACTTAATCTAACAAGAGAGAAAACACATACCCACGTGTTTTTTTCCCCTGATGAAATCCAGAACTTTATCAAATACTGAAATCTGAATTTCATGTAACATTAATCTTCTGATGATTTTTCCCTCCCAACCACTTAAAAATGGAAAAACTCTTCTTAGCTCACAGTCTGTACAGAAATGGGCTGTGGGACTGACTTGCTAAACCCTGATGTGACCAAATCCACACTCTTCCCATGCCTTCTGGGCCCTGCATAACCTGATTCCTGCCTGTTTCCAGGGCTCACCCTTTGCCCACCCTCTGGGCACTGAATAGCATTTAAACGTAAATTTAAACATTTAAACTATAAATTTCATAGTGTGGTGCACAGTCCATGGCATATTTGTTAAATGAATGAGTGAACAGTCACCTTTCTGCAAAAGATACTATTACTCAGTTTTACAGATAGAAAACCCAGGCCTTAGGTGAACTCAGTAACCCAAGATCACCCAGCAGAGAGTGGTGAGATGGATTTGATCTTAGGTCTGACAGATTCCACTTATCCCTCATGTTCACTCTTTCCAGTCTAGGAATGACACTGGGAGGAAGGGGTGGGCACGCGGTACATCAGGGCCTCACGTGAGCCCTTCACTCCTGGGAGTCTCACAGGACTTGAATTCAGGATGGCTGGGACTATTGCTTTTCCCTCAGAGCACTTTCCTATCTGTATCTCACTTTGTCCCCAGACAGTCCCTGTAGAGGCATCCTGACAGGAGTCTGCTGCCAGTGCTGTCCGTAAACCTGAAAGCATAGGGCAGAGACTACAAACTGTTACACAGCATATAATTTACTTTGTGTGAAGTTCAAGAGTAGGAACAAGTTGTGTGTTGCCAGAAATCCCGGCAGCAGTCACTCGGGCCAGGGAGAGCCTTTCCCGGAAAGGATGCACGTCAGGAGCTGTCCACGGTGCTGAACGTCCTAGTGTGAGCTGTCCGAATGGTAACTAAGAGCCCCATGGAGATATTAAAATGTAAATCAGGTGGCTCAGTGGGTTGAAGCCTCTGCCTTCTGCTCAGGTCATGATCCCAGGGTTGAGATGGGGTTGAGCCCCACATCAGACTCTCTGTTCAGCAGGGAGCCTGCATCCTCCTCTCTCTCTGCCTACTTGTGATCTCTGTCAAATAAATAAATAAAATATTTTTAAAAATGTAAATCAGTTAAACTTCAAATTACACATCCAGGGGGCGCCTGGGTGGCTCAGTGGGTTAAACCTCTACCTTCAGCTCAGGTCATGATCTCAAGGTCCTAGGATCCTGAGCCCCACATCGGGCTCTCTGCTTGGCAGGGAGCCTGCTTCCTCCTCTCTCTCTGCCTGCCTCTCTGCCTACTTGTGATCTCTCTGTCAAATAAATAAATAAAGTCTTAAAAAAAAAAATTACACACCCAGTTTCTCAGTCACACCACCTGTGTTTCTACCATTCGGTAGCCACTTGGAGCTGATGGCTGATCAATTAGACAGTATAGCTCCAGAACATTTCCATCCTCACAGAAAGTTCTAGAGCTTGATCTGGACAGTGGCTATACAGGTGTGTGGATTGGTCAAAACCCATTCAACTATGGGGCGCCTGGGTGGCTCAGTGGGTTAAGCCTCTGCCTTTGGCTCAGGTCATGATCTCAGGATCTTGGGATCTAGTCCCGCATTGGGTTCTCTGCTCGGTGGGGGGCCTGCTTCCCCCTCTCTCTGCCTGCCTCTCTGCCTACTTGTGATCTCTCTCTCTGTCAAATAAATAAATAAAATCTTAAGAAAAAAAACCTCATTCAACTGAGCACTCATGAATCTACTAAAAGCATATCTTTTTGAAACCACAGACTCAGGTATCACTGTGTGGGTTCAGATCCTCACCCATCACTTGCTTTGTATCTTTGATTTAACCTCTTTCTGACCCCCTGTCCCTTCCTGTAGAACAGTGATGATAGTACCTCTTTTTCCTCACATTAGGGCACTTGGCCAGAATTGCACAGCCAACCCTTGAGAAGTTTGCGCCCTGGGGATGACATGGAGCTGCAACACAGACAGCTGCAGCTGCTCTCAGGGACTTGGTCTTGGCTCACGTGAGCCCTTCCCGTTTTAGAGGCAGGGTTCTGAGGCCCAGCCTCCAAGGATCATATCAGATGATATGGGGCCCTGACTTCAGTGACCCCCGGCCCAGCTTAGGAGCCAGGACAGGATGAAGGATATAAAGGTGGTGTGGCTTCTGGCAGCAAGGACACCATGCGGTGGTCCTATGTTATGTTGTTTTTTTTTTTTTAAGATTTTATTCATTTATTTGACAGAGATCACAAGTAGGCAGAGAGGCAGGCAGAGAGAGAGAGAAGGGGAAGCAGGCTCCCCGCTGCGCAGAGAGCCCGAAGCGGGGCTTGATCCCAGGACCCTGGGATCATGACTCGAGCTGAAGGCAGAGGCTTTAACCCACTGAGCCACCCAGGCGCCCCCCTATGTTATGTTTTATTTCACAGAGACTTTCTAAGACATAATGCCATCCATCCTCCCTGGAGTCTGTGCTTTTTGTACCCAGGAAGAAATTGGCCCAGAGCAGGGATATGGCCTGTTAGTGGCTCACAGTGGAGCTGTGGGTCCAGGGCTTCGTACTCCAAGTATTTTTCATCCTCTGGGTCACTGTGGACCCATGGTGGCTGTGTAGACCCCTTTATAAGAGTCCAGGTAGGCTGTCACATCCTCGACTAATTCTGGGGTGTGTGGGTCACCCCATCTGTCTATGTGGACACAGCCTTCTCCACAGGACTCACTATCTTGGCTGGTCATGGATGGGGACAAGAGTGGGGGTGCCTCCATGGAAAAGTTATACTGCAGCAAACATCTTACCCCTCGATGCCTCAGTTTCCTTCCTGTAAAATGGATCAGGTAGTGTCGATCCTAACTATCCCCCATAGGGACAGAATGAGAATCAAGCAAGCCGATGAAAGGTGCCCACATCATGACTGGCATGTAGTAAATGTTGAGGGCTGTGGTTCTGCCAAGTCCTGGAGGATAAGCAGGAGGGAGCAGACCCAGGGCGAGCAGTGCAAGAGGAAACACCTATGGGAGGGTCTGGACCAGGAGGGCCAGAGCCCCTGGGAAAGAGTTTAGCAGCTGGCAAGGGGAGGGATGTGAGGTGAGGGGACTTTGGGGCTTGGGTCTCTGGGGCCTGAGGGCAGATCTGGCCTCCCTCACATCCGCTCCCCTCCACCAGCTCTTCCTTCTCAGGGGAGCATCAAGGAAGACAAGCCCAAGGCCCAAGATACTGCATTGCCAGCAGATGCCTTCCACATGAGTTTCCAGAAATGTCAGTCATCTCAGCAGGCATCCTCCTTTCTATTCTTGATTCTGTGGTGCTCGACCACTCGCCACTGGAATGGAGCCACAGCTCCCAAGGAGCATGAGTCCTGGGGCAGGGCCCCTTCCTCAGTGGCCAGGGCTCTCTTCCTACTCTTCCTCTCCTTCTCCCTTCACTCTAGGGTGGGGCTGAGTGAGCCTGTCAGTCTAGGGCACCTTGGAGGAAATTCATTCCTGGACCAATTTGGGACACAGGCTCTTTATGGTCACCCTGTTTACCTGCCAACATCCAGGAAAAGGACAGAGCAGGGACTGGCATATGCCGACACCAGGAAAATGTTAATGGGTAAATGAGTGAATGGGGGCACTGAGCAGCATTTAGAAAGGTGGTTGGGGGCTTTGAGTATTGATGGTAAGTAGTTCTTCTGAAATTGATGGTGCCTGTTGACAGGCCCTTTATTCATGGGGTCCCCAGGGAGACAGCCACACAAAGGCAGAGGGATTGTTGCCATGGTCTCAGGGTGCTGCCATGGGGCAAAAAGTCCAGGTTGGGGACACTTACTGGTCCCAGAGCACATGTGGCTGGTCTTGGATGCCATCACATCCTCCAAGCCTCCCCTGCCCAGCCCTAAAGTGGATGTAGACCACACAGGTGTGACAGATGGCTTTGTTGGGGGCTGACAGGGGCCATCCAGCTGTCTCTCTAAGGCCACAAACCTGAGTGCTTTGGGAAGGGATGAGGCATCACTGTGTCTTAATCTGCTTAGGTTCCTATAGCAAAATACCGTGAAATGTGTGGCTTAACCAACAAATTTATCCCTCATGGTTTTGGCGACTGGAAGTGCAAGATGAGGGTGCCCACAGGGTTGGGTTCCAGTGAGCGCTCTCTTCCTGGCTTCCTGATGAGCTACCTTCTCTCTGTGTCCTCACACACTGAGGGAGGGAGGGAGACGAGAGCACACATGCTTTGGTCTCTCCCTCTTCTTATGAGGTCACTAGTCCCATTGTGGGGCCCCGTCCTCATGACCCCATCTAAACCTAATTCTCCTGCCAAAAGCCACATTTCTCATTACCTTCTTGCTGAGGAGTAAAGCTTTAACAGGAGTTTGGAGACAACACAATAATTCAGGTGAGACCACAGTACCCAGTGTCAAGGTGTTAACAGCGCCACTCACAGCATGAGCCACGCCCCTCCCCCATGACAAGAGGGTGTTTCCCAGAACATTCACATCCTACTGTTCCCCATGGGGCTGGCCCTGCTCAGATGGGGTCCATGGCTGAGCCAACGTATGTGGGATGTTTCAGAAGCCAGTGACATTTAAGGACGTGGCCATAGACTTCACATGGGAGGAGTGGGGGCTGCTGGGCCCCACACAGAGGATCCTGTACCATGACATGATGCTGAGGAACTATGGCAACTTGGTGTCCCTGGGGAGGCCTTCCTGTCACTTCTTCATCCATGTCCCATGTGTGTGCGTTTCCATGTGTGCTCACACATACATGTACATATTTATCCCCTGCCTTGTCCCCAGTACCCCACACCCAGGTATGTCCTTGCTCTGACCTGTGTCCTCCAGTTGGTTCCCGTCTGTGCAGAGTGGACGCCCTACCCCATATCACCAGAGAGAGACCTCCTGTGCCTGGGGCACACACGCTGCCCTGTTGGGTCTGTTGGGGTCTGGCTGGCTTGTGACAATAGCATCAGTATTTCCCTCCTACTTTCTAACGATGCACAGGACTTCCCGATTGCAAACCAGATGTGATCTCCAAGCAGGAGCAGTGAGAAGATCCCCGGACTATGGAGAGAGGTGTCCCAAGAGGTCCAGATGAGTGAAGTTAGCATCTATCAGATCAAGTGTTTTTTAAAATTAACCTTCCTCCCTCCAGTTGTTTTTTTTTTTTTTTTGAGGTATAATAACAGACAAAAAGTGTATATATTTAAACTGTACAACATGATGTTTTGGTATACATATACATTATGAAATGATCACCACCATCAAACTAATTGATATATCCATCACCTCACATAGCTGTGATATTTTTTCTGTGGTGAGAAAGATTACAATGAACTCCTTTAGGAAATGTGAGGTACACAATACAGTTTTGGAACTGTGGTCACCATAGTTACTATAGTTCAGATCAGTTTATTTCTCCTCCTGGGGCAAAGAGGTGCAACGTATATCGACCAGAAAAGAGCCAGTAGGCAGAAGCCTGAAAACAAAACCGACAGTCACTTAGGGATCACTTCCCGAGACCCGACAGCCACTAATCCGCCTCCTGTCTCTGTGATTTGCCTGTTCTGACATTTCATATAAATGAAGTTTATATAAATGTATTTGTATAAATTCATTTGTTTTTCCTATAGATACAGGTCATACTATGTGTGGTCTTTTTGTGTCTGGCTTCTAACCTCTGGCAATAGTGGTCTATGAATGCTCATGTCCCGGTTTTTGTTTGACTGTTTTCCATTATGTTGACTAGGCCATGTTGTGGTAAGGGTGTGGTTGTAAAACACCCCCACTGGCAGCTGACAGGTGGGGTGGCTCTTGGTGGCCTTGGCCCCTAGCCTTTCTGTGTTCCATTCTGCCATTTTCCTTCCTTACCATGCAGAAGAGGCTTGACAGCAGGCCTGTGGCCACCATTCTTGGAAAGGCCTGGTGCAGGGTTGGCCTTTGACTGGCCTGGGAACATGGATCGTGGGAGGATTCCCACCGTGTCTTAAATGGAGAGTGTCTCACTGCGCCCAGACTATTTGTCCAGACAGTGTCGTTTATACTGAATGCCTATTTTACTTCTGAGAGTGTGGAATTTGGGTAGATGCCACACAATGGGTGCATATGTGGCCAGCCCCCAGCCAAACCCTGGGCACAGAATCTCGAACAAACCAGAGACTACACTTTGTATGTTCACATACAGTGTAGGAGGGGTTTGGTGCACGCTGTGTGGCTCCACTGGAAGAGGGCTCTGCCCCCTGTGCCTTTTCCCGTCATGGATTTTGCCTGGTGTCCTTTTGCTCTAATCAGTCACAGCCACAGTGTGGTTCTTTGTTGAGTCCTATAAGTCCTAGGGAGTCACCAAGCCTGTGGTGGTCTTCTGGACCTTGATCTCTTCAATCTTCTGTCCTCAGCTGCAGGAATGCCACTGAAAGGCGCAGGTCTGTGTGTCCCAGTCTGACTGAGGTTCTGTCCGTCCCCTTCAGACTCAGTGCACAGTCGGGTTAGGACTTGAGCATGTTTTTTTGCTTATTTTTCAGACACAGAGCCTGGGCCCCAAGCTGCACGGCTGCCTTTAGAGAAAGGTGCTCTGCTTCAGGGGCCGAAGACAGTGGGACTTACAGGGCAGGATTTCTGGCACACCATCCAGAAAGAAGCCACAGAGTAGGAAGGCCAGGTGGTGGAGAGACAATGCCAAGCAATGACACTCAGCCAGGGGAAGAGGAGCCCAGAGTGGAGCCTTGCAGGGACTTTCTCCTGGCACCCATTCCTCACTGAGCACCAGTCCTTTCAGTGCTCAAGCTCCCACAAGCCACGTTGGCAAAAAGGGCCTCACCTGCCTTTCAGTCCTAGATCAGGGGCACCCTGCCAAGAAGAGAGTGTATGTCTGGAAGCCCCTTGCTCTTTTCCAGACCCAGTCACCCACAGGGAGCTCACACTGTGGGGGACACGCTGGTGTGTGGTGGGTGGGGAGATGGCTTTGGCAAGAATACACACCTTGGGGGCGCCTGAGTGGCTCAGTGGGTTAAAGCCTCTGCCTTCAGCTCAGGTCATGGTCCCAGGGTCCTGGGATCGAGCCCCACATCAGGCTCTCTGTTCAGCAGGGAGCCTGCTTTCCTTCCCCTCTCTCTGCCTGCCTCTCTGCCTACTTGTGATCTCTGTCAAATAAATAAATAAAATCTTAAAAAAAAAAAAAAAAAAAGAATACACACTTTGTGGGCTCTCCACGGATTCCCAGTAAACGGAAGGCCTACACGTGCGAGGAGTGTGGGAAGGCCTTTGGACAGAGCACACATCTCATTCAACACCAGAGAACGCACACCGGTGAGAAGCCATACTGTGGCGGGAGTGTGGCCGGCCTTCCAGCAAGAACTCATCGCTTGTTAAGCACCGGCGGGTGCACACGGGCGAGAAGCCCTTCAGCTGTGGGAAGTGCGGGTTCGCCTTCAGCCGGAGTTCGCACCTCGCGCAGCCTCAGCGAGTCCACACCAGGGAGAGGCCGTTCGCCCGCTGTGAGTGCGGCAGAGCCTTTGCCGAGTCTTCAAGGCCTCCTGGTCTCCCACAGGACCCACGCAGGGAGAGGCCTTGTGAGTGCCGCATGTGCTGCAGGGCGTTCGGCCTCCACTCCTCGCTGGCCGAGCACGAGCGCAGTGCTCCGGGAATGTGGGAAAGGCTTCAGCCAGAGCTGCTCCCTCCACAAGCTCCTGAGGACACGCACGGGTGAGAAGCCGCACCCCTGCGGGCACCGCCGCCGCTCTTTCAGCCAGAGCTCCTCCCTGGCCAAACACCAGTGGGTGCGCACGGGCGAGTGGCCCTACGCACGTGGAGAATCGTGAGGACCTTCAGCCAGAGCACGCTCCTCACCCGGCACGAAGGGATCCACACTGGGGAGAAGCCCTCTGTGTGTGGGGACCACGGAAGGGTCTTAGTGCAGAGCACCGCCTCACCCTCCACCTGGGACGCACACCGGGGAGGAGCCCCACAAGTGCAACGAGCGCAGCAAGGCCTACATCTAGATGTCGCACCTCACCGAGCACTACCGGGTGTACACGGGGGAGCGGCCCTACGTGTGCAGTGTGCGCAGCAAAGCCTTCAGCCGCGGCGCACACCTCATGCAGCGCGGGTGCGTCCGCGCGGGTGCGTCCACGCGGGCGCCAGACCCTGCATACGCCGCCTGAGCCGGAAGACCGTCCGCGAGCCTGCGGTCCTCCTTCCCCGTCGGAGGGTTCAAGCTGGACAGAAACCCTTTAAGTGTCACAAATGTGAGAAAGTCTTCAGCCAGGGCAGATCTCTGGCCCGGCACCGGAAAGTTCTTTCCCAGGGGACACCACGTGAGTGCAGCAGGTATCAGAAGACCCTCAGCAGCTCTTCCGCGCTCATCCCTCAGTGACCTGGGCGCGCGCCAAACATGGCGGCGACCCGTCGTCCTTGGTGTGGTGTTTCTCCTCGGCAGAGGGCGCCGGGAGGATCAGCAACCCCAAGCCGGTGCAGAGCAGCCCCTTGCCGTCATACACGTCTCGCTGCAGGGTCAGCCGGTTGGGTGAGAAAGCCAGAGTAGCCTTCAAGGGGAGCAGCAGCCCCTCCCGTGCTCCATCATGCAGGTTCCCACAGATGTCCACCAGGTGGTGGGAGAGACCAAGGTCCCAGCAGGTCTGAAACAGTCGTTTCAGTTTTTGCCAAGGCAAAAATGAAATTAAAAACAAAACCCAAAAAACATGAAACTTAAAAAGATGCTTTTTCAGGGCACCTGGGTAGCTCAGTCAGTTGAGCTTTTATCCACTTTAGAGAGAGTGCACAAGCTCTCTCTCTAAAGTGGATAAATAAAAAAATTTTTTTGTAAATATTTTATTTATTTGACACAGAGAGAGAGATCACAAGTAGGCAGAGAGGCAGACAGAGAGAGAGGAGGAAGCAGGTTCCCTACTGAGCAGAGACCCCGATGCGGGGTTCGATCCCAGGACCCTGAGATCATGACCCGAGCTGAAGGCAGAGGCTTAACCACACTGAGCCACCCAGGCACCCCGGAATATTACTTTTTTAAGATTAATTTATTTTAGAGTGTGAGAACATTTCCATGAGAGAGAAGACTGGGCATGAACTAAGACAGGACACGGAAACACACACACAAACGTCACAAATCACAGAAGTGCACAAGACATCTGGCAAAAACCAGCCACCCAGGAGCCCCCATCCTTGCTTTTATTTATTTATTTTTTAAGATTCTATTTATTTAACAGAGAGGGAGATCACAAGTAGGCAGTGAGGCAAGCAGAGAGGTGGGGGGGAAGCAGGCTCCCTGTCAAGCAGAGAGCCCGATGCGAGGCTCAATCCCAGGACCCTGAGATCATGACCTGAGCCAAAGGCAGAGGCTTAACCCACTGAGCCACCCAGGTGCCCCAATAAATCCTTAAAAATTTAAAAAAAAAAAAAAGATGCATTTTCAGTTGTTGGTGCCTTGTATTAACTCAGGCCATATGGTTTTGTTTTTTTCTTCGGCCAGAAAGTAAAGTTTGTAATGCTGAAATGTGGTGTGTCACAGTCATGGTATTTTATTTTATTTTAATTTATTTATTTGGCAGAGCACAAGCAGGAGGAGCAGGAGAGGGAAGAGCAGGCTCCCTGCAGGGAGCCCAACGTGGGACTCAGTCCCAGGACCCTGGGATCATGACCTGAGCTGAAGGCAGATGCTTACTGACTGAGCCACCCAGGCGCCCAAAGTTGCAGTCTTGAAAAGACATTGTGTGTCATTCATCAGCTTCAACACAAGGACTTCATTAAAATAATTTGAGCCGGTGACATTCAAGTAAGACCTTAGCACTTGGTAAGTACTTATACCCATTGTTCCATTCATCCTCTCAGCACCCCTGGGATGCAGATATTTTTATCCCCACTTTAGAGACAAGGAGCTGAGTTGTTGTTGTTGTTATTGTTGTTGTTTTAAGACCTACTTATTTGAGGAGGGTAGGGGTAGAGCAGACAATCCCAAGCAGACTGTGTTGATCATGGAGACTGACACAGGGCCCAATCATGACCCCAAGACCATGACTTGAGCTGAAACCAAGAGTCAGACACTTGACCGACTGAGCCACCAGGCGCCCCAAGGAACTGAGATTTTGAGAGGTTAAACCACTGCCGGAGGACTCCGGCTAGAAGCCACTCACTTTTCAGGATAAAAATATATGAGTTAGCAGATGGGGACAGAGAGGGAACAGTCCCTCCATCCCGTTCTGCAAATGCAAGGGGTATTTACTATAAGGAGGCAGCTCTAGAATTTGCCGTTCTCTTGAGACTCAAAAATGGCAGGGTGATTGGGTCCCACCTGAAGAAGCAGGTTGAACCATCCGCTGACTTAGGTAAAGGCAGAAAGTAGGAGCTGGCAAGCCACTGCTCAGTCTAGATGTTGGTTATGTGCCTGCTGGAGCCATTCCTTCATCCCGTCACAGGTGTGAGCCTTTCACTTTCCCACACAGCTTCACTCAGGGGTTCTTTGTGGCCGTCAGGATGTGGTCTGGCCTTGAAGCCCCTGCACTTACCCACCATACCCCATCTTTCCGGGTTCATTTCCAGTCATCCCTGTGTTGTCCAAGCCCAGCTTGGTTTGGTCTCCTATCCTCAGCATCAGCTCCAGGGCCCCTCCTCACTGGCTGAATCAGAAGCAGCCTGTCTTCCCCTCGTGTCCCCCGTGGCAGTATGAACATTGTGTTGTCATTGTCCATGTCCTTGTTCAGAGCCCAGTCTGGACCCAGAGCCCCTTCAGCACACACCTGTCTCAGGTGCCTCCATAGACCCATCCCCTGGCATGTGGCTGGGACAAAATCGGGAGGGAATGAGTGAGTGAACCAGGGAGATGGGGCGGGCTTGCCACAGACCCCCCACTCAGCCCCTGTAAAAACAGGGACTGTGTCCTGGCAGCAAGGTAGAAGGACAAGGAGGGATGGGCCAGCTCTCAGCAAAGTCTGCTTCCTTCCTTCAGGGTGGTCGGGCCTAAAGAACCAGTTAAATCCAGGTCCATGGGTTTGAAGTCCAGCATGACCCCAAGGCACTCTGGGTCTTTACTCCCTGCCTCATATTCTTGTCTATGAAATGGGGATGGCGAACGCCTCCCGACAAGGATTGAACGTGTTAACTTGGAGAGAAAATATGTGCAGTGTGAGTGTCGTTCCACCAGGAAGCACCTTCCACCTGAGGCAGGTCAGTGACAGTTACAGACTGGCTGCGGTTGGGTGATGAGAAAGAAGTGCCACCAACAGCTGGCACGAACAGCCCCACCAGGGGAGAGGGCGGCAGGTGGGAAACACCCAGCTCTTATGGGATCTGATGGTCAGGGCAAAGGCTGGCACAGCACCACATAGGAGCAGGATGGTACCCACAGAATGTCCCTGGGCGATTCACTTTCCCTAGAAGGCCAGTCTTCAAGTTCTCTGCCCATTCCTATTGATGGTGCACCTGTGTGTGTCTCATATTGAACATCTGTCTGCAGAGAGCTGTTCAGACACTGTGCAGAGGGCAGGGGAGCTGCGGGCACTGGCTGCGGGAGGCAGAGACTGGGCCTCCCAGCCCAGCTGGACTGTCCTGGGATAGGAGGCAAGGGGGAGTTCATGGGGCCTCGAGGCTGTCACTTCACTCCTTGGGTGGTGTGCACCTGCACTTAAACACATCCTCACAAAACATCGCACGCTCACACACTGACAGAAGACACTCTCTCTTTTTTTTTTTTTAGATTTTATTTATTTATTTGACAGACAGAGATCACAAGTAGGCAAAGAGGCAGGCAGAGAGAGAGGAGGAAGCAGGCTCCCCGCCAAGCAGAGCAGAGCAGAGCAGAGAGCCAGATGCGGGGCTCGATCCCAGGACCCTGAGATCATGACCTGAGCCAAAGGCAGACACTTAGTGACTGAGCCATCCATGTGCCCTGATGTGAGAGTTTATCTCCAGTTCTCCATGTTATAGAGTCAGGTTTATTATCTCCATGCTATGGAGAAAGTAGAGACCCAGAGAAGTAGAATCATCTGCCTGAGCAGGAGAGAGTAAGAAGCACAACTGGGAACTGAGATCTGCCGGGCCCCTCCCGATAGCCTGTACTTCCTATTGCATCCCCCCCGCTCCTTAGCCAGTGGTTCCCAGCCTCACCTACACGTGAGAATTGCCTGGATAAAAATCTGGGTGACCAAACCAAACACCAAACCAGTGCAATCTGGATCTGTGGTAGGCAGAATAATGCCTCCTCTCCCTGCTTAAAGATGCCCACATCGTAATCCCCAGAACCTGTGAATATGATACCTTACTCGGCAAAAGAGAATTTGCAGACAGGGAGGGGGAAGAGAATCCTGGGTCACCAGGTGGATCCAGTGTCATCACAAAGACCCTTTTAAGTGAAAGAGAAAGGCAAAGAGGGTCAGAGTCAGAGAAGGAAATGAGATGACACTGACGCAGATAGGAACAAGGAATGTAGAAGAGACAAGGAAATAGTTTTCCCCTGGAGTCTCAAGAAAGAACTGCCCCTGCCACTAGGGCGATTTTAGCCCCTTGAGACCCATTATAGACTTCTGACCTCCAGAAAGATCTTTGTTGTTCTAAACCACTACATTTGTGGTAATTCGTTAGAGCAGCAATAGGAAACCAACACAGCCTCTCTAGACACAAACCAGACCAGTGGAGTACAACCAGTTGTACCCGGGGGAAAACAGGAACAATGGTTTATGGAAGTGATAAAAGAGAAATCAGGAAAAATGTGGGGCTCTTTTCCCTGGTAGGTGGGTGGAAAGGCAAGTTCTGCTTGGAGGCAGGGAGGCACCAGTGATGTGAAGCTGGGCTGGAGAGAAGACAGGGCTGAGAGCTGGAAAGCAGAAGCTGCCAGAGGTAGGGCACCTGGGTGGCTCAGTTGGTTGAGTGACTGCCTTCAGCTCAGGTCATGATCCAGGATCGAGTCCTACATTGGGCTCCCAGCTCCATGGGGAGTCTGCTTCTCCCTCTGACCTTTTCTCCCCTCTCCTGCTCTCTCTCAAATAAATAAATAAAATCTTTTATAAAAAAAAAAAAAAGCAGCAGCAGCTGCCAGAGGTAAAGCCTTCGGTGGTGCAGAAAGAGATGGTCACAGCAGAGCTGGGAAACTGGATTAACCAGCACCGCCCAGACAGTGCCTGGTGCACAAAAGGGGCCCAATAAAAATGTGGTCTCTTGTTATGATTACTGGGGGTGAGCATCCTGGGGTTGTTCCTTTGACAACAAAAGGCAGAAAAGCAGAGAGGAGGCCAAGAAGACCCAAGGAGATGAGGGCAACCAGTGCCACCCACGGGCCAAAGCCCAGTTCAGTGCTTGACAGGGAAAAAGCACAGAATTTCTTGGATTAGGACCCCTGTGGTGTGTCTACCAGTGGTGAGAAAACGAGAAGGGGCCATGTGCACAAAATACCAGTGCAGGCAAATCTATGGAGGCAGAAAGCAGATTAATGGCTGTCAGAGGCTGGGGATCGGAGAATAGGGAGTAACTGCTAATGGGTATGGGGTTTGTTTTTGGGGCTGAGGAAAGCGTTCTGGAATTAGACAGGGGTGGTCTTTGCACAACCTTGTGAATATATTAAAAAGTGAACTGCATGGGGCGCCTGGGTGGCTCAGTGGGTTAAGCATCTGCCTTCAGATCAGGTCATGGTCTCAGGGTCCTGGGATTGAGCCCCACATTGGGCTCTCTGCTCAGCAGGGAGCCTGCTTTCCAACCCCCACCCCTGCCTGCCTCTCTGCCTACTTGTGATCTCTCTGTCAAATAAATAAATAAAATCTTTAAAAAATAATAAAAATAGGGGCGCTTGGGTGGCTCAGTGGGTTAAGCCTCTGCCTTCAGCTCAGGTCATGATCCCAGGGTCCTGGGACTGAGCCCCGCATCAGGCTCTCTGCTAAGCAGGGAGCCTGTTTCCCCCTCTCTCTCTCTGCCTGCTGCTCCGCCTACTTGTGACCTGTCAAATAAATAAATAGGGTCTTTGAAAAAAAATAATAAAAATTAAAAAAAATAAAAAGTGAACTGCAGGGGCGCCTGGGTGGCTCAGTGGGTTAAAGCCTCTGCCTTCGGCTCGGGTCATGATCCCAGGGTCCACATCGGGCTCCCTGCTCGGCAGGGAGCCTGCTTCCTCCTCTCTCTCTCTGCCTGCTTCTCTGCCCACTTGTGATCTCTGTCAAATAAATAAATAAAATCTTCAAAAAAAGGAAAAGTGAACTGCACACTTTAGAAGGATGAACTTGAGGTATGTGAGCTATAGCTTAAAAAGAAGAGAGTTAATTTTTATTTATTTATTTATTTATTTTTTAATATTTTATTTATTTATTTGACAGAGAGAGAGATCACAAGTAGGCAGAGAGGCAGGCAGAGAGAGAAGGGGAAGCAGGCTCTCTGCCGAGCAGAGAGCCCGATGCAGGGCTCGATCCCAGGACCCTTAGATCATGACCTGAGCTGAAGGCAGAGGCTTAACCCACTGAGCCACCCAGGCGCCCCAGGAGTTAAGTTTTAAAGGGAAAAGAATATGGAAAGAGAACCAGGTAAAAGGGCAAACTCTGGCAACGAGGAGGGAAGCAATGAGAGTGTAGGTGTAAGATGAGAGAGAGGACATGCCTTAGGCCTTCTGGACGATGGGAGATAACGTGGGGCATGGAGAGAGCATAGCCACCAGGGCTCTTCCGCAGGTCCGAGCTCCCCGGAAAGGCTTTGCCACACTACTTGCATTTGTACCACTCCCCTCTGGGGTGGGTCCTCTGGTGTACTTTTTAGTACACTATATACCAGGAAAGGAAGACTTTTCTACACTCGTGGCATTCATAGGGTTTCACTTCAGTATGGATCCTCTGGTGATCAACGAGGTTAGACCAGCACCGAAAGACTTTCCCACGGGTGCTACATGGACAGGTGCTACATGGATAGGGCTTTTTCCCAGTATGAGTCCTCTTGTGCACAGGGAGGGCCAAGTGCTGCCTGAAACTCTTCCAATACAAGCTGAACCTGCAGGGACTCCTGTCCACACAGGCAGCCTAGGACACAACTGCCTCTGGCATGTGCTCAAAGCTTCCTCCATGTGCACCTAACATGTGTGGTTTGTTTTCCACAGCAACGCTCTCTTTTTTTATAGAGCTGGAAGGTATCCTGACACTCCTCACAACTTTTTTAAAAAAGATTTTATTTTATTTATTTATTTTTTTTGTCAGAGAGAGAGAACACAAGCAGGAGGATCAGCAGGCAGAGAGAGAAGCAGGTTCCCCGCTGAACAAGGAGCCCCATGCGGGACTTGATCCCAGACCCTGGGATCATGACCTGAGCCAAAGGCAGATGCTTAAGTGACTGAGCCACTTAGGCGTCCCCCCTTCTCACAACTTTACTGCCTATAACCTCTCCCCATACTAGGAGATTCTAGTCTATTGACTATCCCCCAAAGGTCTACTGGGGAATGACCTTTTCTTAAAATTTTTTTACCTGGAAAAGTCTCCTCAGTAGCATCTCTGTTCTGGTTCCCTGAGGAGGCCTCAGGAGCATCAGCATCTTGAAGGCAGAGCCCTGTGAGCTCTCTTTTCTGATGACCTCCCTTGTTACCGCCATGATGAACTGCAGCAGCTCTTTGAATATCCTCTGTGGTCACCGTCCTTGATCTGAAAGAAACCAAGATCACAAATGTCAACTCTGTTGACTTTCTAAGCTGAAAAAAAAAACAAAAGTATTGATGAAGTGGACAGAATTAACGGCTCAGTTTTCCACCCCTCCTTGTGTACATACCCTTGGCCATATTTGTGGTTCTCACTAAAGGCAGCATGGATGCCTCTTCCTTGACTTTGGGTGTGGCCATGTGACTTGCTTTGGCCAACAGAATCTGAGTGGAGTTGCTAGTATGTTAGTTCTGAGCCTGGGCCTCAAGCCGGCAGGCATCTCTGCCATCACCATGAGATAAACTTGCCCTATGAGCCATACAAGACAAATGTAGCAGAGATGGACCCAACCTATAGCCTGGAGCGCAGCCCAGCCCGGATTAGCCAATTCTTAGACTCATGAGAGAAATAAGTGCTTACTGCTGTCAGTCAGTGAACTGTCGTAACTGTTCATTACAGAGCAATAGCTGACTGACATAACTGCCAAATTAAAAGGAATAAAAGATGGGGTTTGAATTCTGGGGAGAAGATGAGAAAGAGAGAGAGGAAGAGAGGAGAGTCTATTCAGGAAAACCCAGAGGTCTAGAGCACTGGTCCAGTAATCAGAGAATAAGCATAAAGGTGTCTCCCAAAGTCTGGGGTGTGGAGTGGAAGGACCACAGTGAGGATGGAAAGTAAGACAGAATCCAGATAAGCAGCTTCAAGAAAGGAATACTGTCACTCCGCCATTCATTCTTCACAACTCTTCTTGGGGCTCTGACCTGTGCTAAGCACCAAGGATGCCCCGGCCTCAGGTCACAGAAAGGGCAAGACTCCTCTCTGCTCTAACAGCACAGACTCCTAATCTGGACAGAGACGAAGGCCCTGAGGAAAGCTCCCGTCGACTTTCCAGGTCACCCCACACCTACTGTCAATCCAGGCTTTATTCCCTGGCACCTGGGTCTCCTCTGGCTGTTGCCCTCTCTCCCCTGCCCTCAGAAGCCTCCCAGAAAGTATCCCCACACTCATACCAATGTCCCTTCGTCCCATTACAGGCTGAACTGCGTCCCACCAAAATTCACACGTTAACACCCTAACCTAACACCTGGTATATCCCAGAATGTGACTGTATTTGGAGACAGGACCTTTAAAGAGATAACAAACATTAATCAAAGTCATATGGGTGGGCCTAATGCAGTGACTGGGAGGGAGAGACACCAGGGGTGTGCTAATGAGGAAAGGCTAAATGATGACAGAGCAAGAACGTGGCCAAGGAGAGAAGCCTCAGGAGAAACCAACCCTGCCAACACTTTGATCCTGGACTTCCAGCTTCTAGAACTGTGAGAAAATAAGTGTCTACTGTGTAGGCCACCCAGTCTGTGGTATTTAGTTATGGCAGCTGTAGCAAACTAAAACACTCTCAGGCTCCTGGGCCAGCCTTGCTCTCCCCTTGGATGCTGCACTTCAACCCATTGAGCTTGTCTGTTCCGTCTTCAAAACAGATCTGTATCTGACCACTTAGCAATACCTCTACCTCTACCATCCTGATCCGACCTACCCTGCTCCCTGGGATTCCAGCAGCACTCACCTCCTAGGTCTTCCCACCTCTACCCTCACCCCAGGAGTCTTCCCCTGTAACAGCCAGAGGAATCCTACAAAGACCTAAATCAAAGCACAATCCTCTGGCCAAAGGCTTCCCATGGCTCCTACCTCTCTCAGGGTAGACATCCAAGTCCACACATGGCCCATAAGCTCTGCACCATCTGCCCCCACAGGACTCCCGATTCCATCCCTATCCTTTGCTGTGTCCTTCCCTCAATCCACTCCAGCTGGACCTCCTTGCCTGTACCCGCCTCGGACTCTTGGGATTAGCATTCCATCTACTGAAACACTCTGCCTCTTCCCTCTATTCAGGACTCGGCTGGGATGCCACCTCCTCAGAAGCAGTTTTTGCGTCTTTGATTACTGTCTGCCTTCCCAACAACAACGTCCGCTCCATAGAGGCAGGCGGTGCCTGTCGTCTTCTCTGCAGGTCCCATCTGGGATGGCATTGGCCCTTACTGCTCAGTGCACATCTGTGGAAGACACAAGGTGCTCATTCTGGCTGCAGGCAAAGGTCTGACGAGCAGAAGGGGCCATGATCGCAGGCTGGGATCAGTAAGCATGGGCCAGGCCAACCTCAAAGCCTCACCACACAGGCTGGGCCCCTACCCACCCTGTCCTCCGCCCCCAGCCGGAGTCTCCTGCTCAGACTCTCCACAGAGGACATGTTTTCACATATAGTCACACATTCAGGCATCCACACTATCACACAGTCACATCCGCGATCACAGTCACAGTCCCTGCACCATCACAGAGCAATTCTACACAGTCTGGGACCCTCCTGCTGTACCGGGCCCTCCTGGGTACCACCACCAGACACCCTCTTTCAATGTGACAGCCACACCGTGCTGCAGGATTATCACATACGGTGACTAACACAGAGAGCACACGCACAAGTTACACACACAAGAACTACCCACACACGTGGTCACAGCGAATAACACATTCACCCTAGATTGTGGGGCACCTACAGCCACAAAGGACAAACACGTGCAATCAACTGTATACCGTCACAAAAAGCAACACATGCTACACACGGTGACAACCCTCACACCGATACCGTCACCCCTCACCCCCACGCACCGTGCACGCTTCCACCTCCCGCACAGCCCCTGGCCCAACTCTCCACTCACGGCCGCCACAACCCCACAGTGGGCCAGCCTTCTGCCCACTACCCGCCCGCACTGCAACTACCGTCGTGCCCCCACGGTGCGCAGGAGGGGACGCGGGGCTTTCTGGGGCTTATAATCCGGGAGGGCGGCGTGCGGGCTGAGGCGCTTGAAACGCGAGAACCCTGAGGATTGTGGTTCCGCCGAGTCCACGCGCCCGCAGGACGGCGAGGCGCATTCTGGGAATTGTGGTCCCGGCGGGCGGGCGGGCGGGCGCGCTGCCGGACAGCGCGGCGCATTCTGGGAGTCGTGGTCCCGACGAGCGGGCACCGCCCGGTGAGCTCCCGGAAGTGGCTCCCGCCGCGCGGGTGAGGTGAGTCTTGAGGCGGTCCGCTGGGGTCGCAGCGGGAGAGGAACCTTCCACGCCCCGAAGCTGCCAGCTCGTGCGGCGGCCTGTGCGAGGCGTGAGGGACCGACCCGCCGGCGGGAACTGAGGCGCTGACCACGAGCGGCGCGACTGGAGGGCCGCGTGATGGCCGCCCCAGCCGAGTGTAGAACTCCCTGCCCGAGCGTGGGGCCCCCGGACGGGGATGCAGCCTGAGAGTGGGCTGCAGCGGCGCCACGCCGCGGGCGCGTGTTTCTGACGGGCCGCTCGCTGTGGTGTGTGGCCGACGGGGCTGGGGGCTTGCGCTCCCGCGGCTTGTGTGCGGTCAGGAGTGGGAACGTGGGGGTGTGGCTGCGGGGCGAGCGGCTCAGAGCCGCGGAATGAAGGGGTTCGCGGGGGCGTTGGCGCCGCTGTGAGGACCTGTGGCTCCTGCCCTGACTGGGAGTGACACAGAGATTGGGAGTGCCCGGGTGGATTCGGGGGTGTGGCTGACGCCGCGCCTGAGGTAGGCTGTGTGCGTGCGACCGTGTGGCTAACACGTTGCCGGGCCCGCTGGAACGGGGGTACTAAGCAGAGTTTACCGAGTCTGTGCTTCGCCGCGCCCGCAGCTGCAGCTCTTGGACGGCGGACACCCACCCGGGTTTGTGGATGTGTCCCCAGCAGCTTCTGTGTGCTTAACCCGGCAGGAGGCTGTGGAGTCAGCGGACTGGGTGTCCACCACGTGTTCGCCGAGTGCCGGCCGCTGCTGCACGTTCATCATGGAGCACCTTGGGTGACCTCACAGCAGCCCTCTAAGGTAGGTCAGTTGTCAGGACAGCTACAAGTGAGGACCACTGTCTTCGGTTGGCTGAACACTCACGAATCCGGGGACCTTGACCTGATGTCCGGTCAGCGCGGAGGGGGATGGGCTGAGGCGGTTCCGTGTCCATGTGTTTCAGCGACTGTCATCAGGAATTTTCCAGAATAGAAGCTCCCGGTGTCCAAAAGGGAGCTTGGAATCTTGGTGCACTTACTGCCGTCCCTTGCTGCTTCCCCTCGCCTGTACAGTGGACTCCCCACGTCTGTGGGTGACCATGCCCAGCCTTCCCCGGTCCCAATTTGCTCAGCACCTGTTTACTATGCACTTGACGTGGGCCGTGCGTGCCCTGGGCGCTGTTGCTCCCGCTTGCCGGGTCTCTCTGGGGTAACATGTGGTTACAGCCAGAGCTATAGGAAAGAGAGACCCAGGGCATTCACTTAGCTTGTTCCAAGCGCTTGGACAGCTCTTGGAGACGAAGGCAGGCAAAGCGCAGTCTGGAGGAGTAGGAGAATTTAGGTGCAGAGAGAGATCGTAGAACATGAGAATAACAGGGACGAAGGCTGTAAAGATGCGGGTTGGGGATGATGGCAAGGACAAGGTGACAAGAGATCCAAATGAGCTTCTAGGGGCTCGAACACAGTTTTGCCAGAAGTTGCCAGCTGCCACAGAAAGGTTTCGGGATTGGGGACTTACTTTACTAAGGTTTGCTTTTCCCTGTGCCCAAGGCCATGGCTCAAATGCCAACCAACATTTGTTACCTCCTTTTTTTTTTTTTTTTTTAAAGATTTTATTTATTTATTTGAGAGAGAGAGAGGATGAAAAGGGAAGAAGGGTCAGAGGGAGAAGCAGACTCCCTGCCAAACAGGCAGCCTGATGCGGAACTCGATCCCAGGATTCCAGGATCATGACCTGAGCCAAAGGCAGTCTCTTAACCAACTGAGCCACCCCGGCGCCCCTGTTACCTCTTTTTGATTTTAGCCATCTTAGCAGGTGTAAAGTGGTATCTCATTGGGAGTTTGATTTGGATTTCTGTGGTTGGGCATCTTTTCATGTTGCCTCTTAGCCATTTGTATATCTTCTTTGAAGAAATGTCTAGTCAAAACCTTTGCCCGTTCTTTAACTGGATTATTTGTCTTTTTATTATGGAATTGTTTAGATACAGGTTCCTTATCAGATATATTTTGTAAATGTTTCCTGCCATATTATGGGTTGCCTTTTTGCTTTCTTGTTGGTGTCCTTCAAATCATGAAAGTTTTTAATGTTGATGAAGTTGTTTATCTGTCATCATTTGTTTATCCTCCTTCATTTATCTGGGAAGGCTTTGCATTTTTTTAATTGAAGTATAGTTAATGTACAACATTTTATTGGTTTCAGATGTACAACCGTGATTCAGAATTCATACACAGTGTAAAATGCTCTACAATAAGTCTAGTTACCATTTCTTACCATAAAAAGTTAATACAATATCATGATCTATATTCTGTGTGTTTTACATTACATCCCCATAACCTATTTATTTTATAAGTGCAAGTTTGTATCTCTTGATCCCTTTCACCCAGTCCCAAACCCCCTTCTCTGGCAGCCATCAGTCTGTTCTCTGTATCTATGAATCTAGTTGTTGTTGTGTTGTTTTTTTTAAGATTTTATTTATTTGTCAGAGAAAGAGAGGGAGAGAGCACACAAGCAGGCAGAGGCAGAGAGAGAAGCAGGCTCCCTGCTGAGCAAGGAGCCGGATGTGGGACTTGATCCCAGGACCCTGGGATCATGACCTGAGCCGAAGGCAGCCACTCAACTAACTGAGCCACCCAGGCGTCCCTGAATCTGGTTTTCTTTTGTATGTCCACTTGTTTGTTTTTTAGATTCCACATGTAAGTGAAATCAAATGGTATCTGTCTTTCTCTGATTTATTTCACTTACCATAATACCTCAGGGTCCATCCATGTTGTCATGAATGGCAAGATTTTATTCTTCTTTATGGCTGATATATATATCTATATCTATCTATCTACGTATGTCACATATATGTATGACATCATATGTATCATGTATATCATATGTATCATGTATATGTATCATATCATGTGTATATGGATATATATGATATATATATGCCGCATCTTCTTTATCCCTTCATCTGTTGTTGGACATTTAGGTTGCTTCCATATCTTGGCTATTATAAATAATGCTGCAATGAATATAGGGTGAATATATCTTTTCAAGTTAGTGTTTTCATTTTCTTCAGATAAATGCCCAGAAATGGAATTGCTGGATTGTATGGGTAGTTCTGTTTTTAATTTTTTGCATTTTTTTAAAAGATTTTATTTATTTGGTAGAGATTACAAGTAGTCAGAGAGGCAGGCAGAGAGAGAGAGAGAGGAAGCAGGCTCCCTGCTGAGCAGAGAGCCTGATGCGGGGCTCGATCCCAGGACCCTGAGATCATGACCTGAGCTGAAGGCAGAGACCTCAACCCACTGAGCCACCCAGGAGCCCCAGTTTTTTGCATTATTTTTTAAGTTTATGCAGAACACTGACTAAAATTAACTATATATTGGGTTACAAACCAAGTCTTAGCAAATTTCAAAGGATTAAAAATGACTAAAGCACATTTTCTGAGCACAACAGTCTTAATCTGGTAATCAACAATAAGAAGATAACTAGAAAACCCCAATTGTTTGGAAATGAAAGAGTAGATTTCTAAATAACCCATGGGTCAGGAAGAAACTACAACGAAAATGAGAAAATATTCTGAACTCATTAAATGATAATGAAAATGCAACATCGAACTGATGGGTGTGCAGTTAAAGCTTTGTTTAGAAGGAAATTTATAACCTTAAGTAAATGTATTAGAAAAGAGGAAAGGAAGAAAGGCTGAATGTCAATTATATAAGTATCCATCTCAGAAGCTACAAAATAATTAGCAAATAAAGTGAGTGAATGACCGTGTGTAGCTACCTGAGGAGTGTGTGTGAGGGGAGGGAGATCTGGTTCTGTGTGGGAAGAGCACTGTAAGCAGACCAGCCATGGGCTCAGGCTGCCTTGGTTTACAGCTCAGCAACTCCCCATACCTTCAGTATCTGGGAATCTTTGGGCAACTCTTCTCCTTTCTATCTGTTTTCATATTGATACAATGGAAAGGAAGTTCCCACCTCCTGACTTCGTTATGAGTTTTAAATGAGTTACTATATACAAACGTTTAGAATGGTGCTTAGCATCTGATTATTTTGAGCATCTATGTCTCTGTGAGAATGAGTCACATCTCACAGGCCCCCAGTCTGCATCTGCCCTGCTCTACAGGTACGAGCAGAGCACCAAGTTCCACACGATGACAAAGTTCTGGCATTCCTGCAGACCCAGTTCCAACACTCCAGCCCTCCTGTGCCTCCCTTTTGTACTGCTGCTTGATGGCCATCCCCAAGAGTCCTCTGAGCCCAGTGCCCTGGGAACAGGAAGGCTTCCTGCGTGTGAAGGTGGAGGATGAGGAGGCCACCCTCTCTGAGATCCAGGAATCTAGCTCTGGCCACACTGCCCACCCTGAGGCTGCTCGTCTTCGCTTCCGGCGCTTCTGCTATGAGGAGGCATCCAACCCACATGAGGCCCTGGCCCGGCTGCGTGAGCTGTGCCACCAGTGGCTGCAGCCCGAGGCGCACTCCAAGGAGCAGATGCTGGAGCTGCTGGTGCTGGAGCAGTTCCTGGGGGCGCTGCCCCCCAAGATGCAGTCCTGGGTGGGTGCCCAGTTCCCCAAGAGTGGTGAGGAGGCTGCCATGCTGGTGGAAGGTCTGACTCGGGCACTCGACAAGAGAGGTGAGGCGGAGCAGCTGGTAACTGTTCACAGCGCACTGAGGGCAGAGCCCGGACTGGAATGTGGGAGTGCAGGGTCTGGGCTTGGGGTCGCTCACACACACACTCGTCACCTTTGTACCTCACCCAGACTCTCACACACTGTGCTAAGCAGATCTGTTTTGATTGCTAATGACCAAAATCCCAGCCCAAACTGACTGAAGCAAAGTAGGGAGGCCTCGTGGCTATATTCAGGAGCTCTGTTGATGGTATCAGGACTCTTTTTTTCTCATTCTGCTTCTCAGTTGGGTTTTCCTACATTAGTTTCTCTCTCTCTCTCTCTCTTTCTTTTCCTTTTCCTTTTTTTTTTTTTTTTTTTTTTTTTTTTTTTTTTTTTAGAGAGTGCGCAGGAGCGGCAGGGAGGGGCAGAGGAAGAGGGAGAAGCAGTCTCACCACTGAGCAGGTAGCCTGATGGGGGGGCTCAATCCTAGGGCCTTGAGATCATGACCCAAGCCAAAGGCAGACACTTAATCAATTGAGCCACCCAGGTGCCCCTAGCTTTACTCTTAAGCAGCTTCTATCCTCATTGGAGATAAAATTGGCTCAGCAACCCAGACTTATGTCTTACCAGTGTAGAAACCCCCAGGAAGAACAGTAAAAGATTCCTGGGCTGAGGCCAGCTGAACTGGTTGGGGTCTTGTGCTTGTTTTTTGGATGATGAGCAAGATGAGCAAGGAAAACCAGGCTGCTGGGAGCTGGAAGCCTGTGAGGGTGGGGGCGGGAGTGACAGAAATACCCAGTGTCTCCTTGTGTCTTCTCTGATTCCTCCCTCTGCTGGCCCTCTAGGATCTGGCTGAGTCAGTCTTGCCCTTAACTAGAGTGGGCACTGTTGCTTTGGGGGACCCACACCAATATCCCAGCCCGGGGAGGGCCTGTAGGACGCAGAGAGGATGGCAGGACAATCGAGAGCAGGGAGTGAAGGCTCCTCCCAGAAGGGCCTGGCCCAGTGTGGCCAGGCGTGATGGTAGCAGATAGCGTGTATATGCCAGGACCTGGGAGGAGGCGTGCTGTGAGTAGGAGGAACAAAAGTATGATCAAGGGTTGGTAGATCCACCACTGCTCTTCTTCCTCCTGGTCATGTGACTTTCTTGTGCCTCTGTTTCCCTGTCAATAAAATGGGAATTGCAGTCATAATACCTACCTCAGTGTCAATGCCTGGCACAGATTAAACACAGTGGAAACTGGGGCTGTTAGGATGATTTTTTTTTTAGCTCCTTAAGAAGCAGACTTTTCTGGAGAGGGTAGTCATGTGCTTTCCCGTGGCCCCATCAGCTGTGCCCAGGCAGAGGTCATGGGGACAAGGGTAATGACCCCATCTTCCTGCAGGGTCGAAGTTTTCAGAGAAAAGGCAATATGGCACTGAGACAAGAAGGACCTGGCAGTCCAGGCAGAGGGAATGGTGGGAGGTGAAGGGCCAGTGGTACAGTAAGGACCAGTGAATTCTGGAAAGGCAGGTTGTGTGATATTTCTAGAATAGAGGAAGAAAGGGAGATGTGGGACCAAGCATGTGGCTGGAGAGGCTGGGGTGTTAGGAGGACATCTGTAGGCTTAGAGGAGGAAAGCTGAGATCTACAGTTGAAATCTCAACTTGGCTGCTAGCTAACTGTGTCATCTTGTACCAGTTAGTTACTCAAGACCTTCCTTCAACTGGGCCTGTTTCCTTGTTGAAGTGCAGTCGTTGCAGTATGTCCTTGTGAGAGCAGACTGAAGCTGAAACGAGGCAATGGAAATGATCCACTGTACTTGGAGACTAGCACATAACAAGAGTCCAAGAATGACCAGCACCCCTGGGAGGCGAGCGGTGGTGGGTCCCTCTGGCACAGGTGGGGAAGCAGGGCCAGACAAAAGCAAGCAAGACTGCGCAAGGCCCTGGAGCTGGCCAGCGGCAGAGCTGGGGCCCCACTGTGGGCAGCTATATGCCTTCTCCCATCTCTTCCTGGGGTCTGTCCAGTGCACGATGCTGTTCACTGTCCCCAGGTGCCCTGTGCACCCCTCAAGGATCAGTTCAGCTCAAAGGTCAGTTCAGACATGCCACTGACTCATACACAACCCAGTCTCCAGCTTCCTTTTAACCATACTCTGCCTCCACAGCCATTTAGAAAGAGTGGGCCTCAATCCTCCTGGGGTCTTAGGGAAGCCAGGCAGGTGTGTCACCACTCACCCTCAGCAGCACTTGTCTACTTAGGGCTCGAGGTAGAGTCTACTGTAGGAAACTGCACAGTTGTGAGCATCTGGAATTAATTCCCTCATTCAGCCAGTATTTACTGAGCACCTGCAGAAAATGCTCAGTAGGTGTCTAGGTCCATGGGGAAGGCACCAAGAGCTGGGGCCTGCCCAGGGGGAGCGAGTATGCAGGCACTTGGCAAAGAAGAACCCCTGTGCGTGCTTACTTGCTCTCGCTCTCACTCTTTCAGTTCAGTTCAACATCAGAGTCTTCCTTCTGATACTTGAGCAAAAATCAGCAGCCTTGAAGAATGAGACTTGTGGGGAGGGGGGATTGAAACCTGTGATCCAGTTTTTGATGGTGTGGGAGGACAGCCCCATGCCCTTTTGTCATCCAGGACACCAAATGAGAAACTTTCCTTTGGAAATGGGGCCAAATATTAGGAGTGGCTGTGTCTCCCCTTACAGAGTCAGACCAGGCCGAGTTGGGGAGCCCTGTGTGGACAGAGTGGTGACACTGTGGTTTGGATTGTTTCAGGATGGGACCCGAAAGCCAAGCTCTCAGAGGCAAACTGCATGCAGAGTGATTTGGAAGAGTCAGAGCCATTAGACAGAGCCACTGAAACCCTTATGGGAGGTATTTCCCTGGGACCCACCTTTGGTGATGCTTGTGAACCTGAGGGCAGCTCAGAGAGGCAGGCAGGACTCTCGGGGGAAACCTGGACGAAGTCTGTCCCCCAAGAGATGGATTTGAGGGAAACTTCAGAGCCTCACAAGGATGTTCCCATTGACCAGCCCAGCTGTGAATCTGGTGCCTTGGGGAATAGTCCCAATGTGTGGCCAAATTTCACCTCAAAAGAGAAGACACCAGAAGAGAAATTTGATGCAGTAGATGGTGATAGGACAGAGCCTCCATGCATATACTCAGGGAGGAGGTCTTCCAAGTGTGGTGAATGTGGAAAAACATTCCAGAGCCCCTCAGCCCTCGAGACACATCAGAAGAGCCATTCTCGGAAGACACCCTACACCTGTAGTGACTGTGGGAAAGCTTTCAGCCGGAGCACTCACTTAGCCCAGCATCAGGTCATCCACACCGGGGCAAAGCCCCATGAGTGTAAAGAGTGTGGGAAGGCCTTCAGCCGGGTCACCCACCTAACTCAGCACCAGAGGATCCACACTGGAGAAAAACCCTACAAGTGTGGGGAATGTGGCAAAACCTTCAGCCGCAGTACCCATCTCACTCAGCACCAGCGGGTGCACACAGGGGAGAGGCCCTATGAGTGTGAAGAGTGTGGGAAGGCCTTCAGCCAGAGCACCCATCTGACTCAGCACCAGCGCATCCACACTGGGGAGAAGCCCTACAAGTGTGACGCTTGTGGGAGAGCCTTTAGTGACTGCTCAGCTCTGATCCGCCACCTGAGAATCCACTCCGGAGAGAAGCCATATCAGTGTAAGGTTTGTCCGAAGGCCTTTGCACAGAGCTCCTCCCTCACTGAGCACCAGAGAATCCACACGGGAGAGAAGCCATACAAGTGCAGTGACTGTGGGAAGGCCTTTAGCCGCAGCTCAGCCCTCATGGTTCACCTGAGAATCCACATCACAGTCCTTCAGTAACCAAAGAAAGCCCTTGGGACACAGAACAACTTCCCCTCGGAGGATCAACATCTAAAAGAAACCCTAAGTTCCAAAGGAACAGAGAACAGGGTGGGTGATTGATAGTACCCTAAAATGATAAGGTGCTTCTGGGCAGATTCTGGGGCTGTCTGGGAACAACTCTGCGTTTGGAGACCCAGATGGAGGCACCTGATGAACACAGAGCTATTCAGGCCAGCAGGAGAATCTTCCAGAAGGATCCTGCTTCTCTCTATACCCCACTCAGGCCCATCTCAGAGAAAGGACAGCTGAGCTGAGGACCTGGATTGGTCTTCAGAGCCATGACAATTGGAGTAAAGTTTCTGTCGGGACTCAGTGGTCCCAAGTTGCTCTGGGCAGAAAGGCTCCAGCTTCATGTTTCCATGTAGCTGCTCTTACCTTTTCTTACTTTTTAACTTACCTGGTAAGCTGAACTTACCTCTTAGCTTTTCCTCTCCCGCTTAGCCCAGGAGGGATGACAGCCCATGCCCACCTCTGTGCCTTCACACCTACTCTTTTGCTCCACCTGTTCATGTCTAACTCCAAGGCCAACCTGTGGGGCTGCCTTTTCTGTGAGGCCTTCTCCAGGCCCCCAGTCTCTCTCACATTCTCCCTAATCAAGGGTGTGACATGATGCTTGCGCAGCATCTGTTTCTCTTTGCCCTCTTCTTCTATGTCCCATCAGTCATCAGCCCTGTTGGCTTTACCAAAAACTCACCTCTAATCCGCCTTCACCATTGTCACCTTCTGTGAGCCCTCATCACCTCATCTGGATTGCAGCTGGGGTCTCCTGCCTTCATTCTCTCCTCTGACTTCCCCCGATATTTCTTTCTCCACACCAGCCTCCAGGGGGCTCTTTCTGCAAGCCAGACCTGATTGTGTCACTCCGTAGTAGAAAGCTCTCCAATGCACCCCCTTCTTTGGCAAAGCTTCCTGAATGGGTTACAAGTATGCCAAGACATAAGTCTTGGCCCCAAACAACCTCTCCAGGTACCCTTATATGTGTATGTGAAAACTGTCATTTTTCTATGTGTTCAGTGATGTGAAAATGGTTTCAAAGAACTGCCCTTAGGGATATATGTCAAACTCCTTCACCTGCCATTCATGATCATTTGTGACCTGACGCCCCCGTTCATCTCCTCCTGTGGTAGCCCCACCTTCCACACACCAGCCCTGTGGAACTACTTGTGGTTCCTGAAGAAGCCATATTTCCCCCCACCTACGTGCCTCTGTACCTGTGCCTGCAAACCTTCTCTCCTTTCCTCCTAGATGTTTCACATATCCCTCTCTAACAAAACCCTCCCTACTTCCTTGAGCTGACTTCAACTTGCCTTCTTTGCTTCCAGAGCACCTCCTTAACTTCTCTTTAACTTCCTACCATGTTGTATTTACTGCTTCCAGAGCTTACAGTCTGTGTTTCCCAAAGAGACTGTGAGCTTCCAAGAGCAAGGACCTTGTCTTATCCTCAGTATCCACAGCACAGGATGCAGTAAGCTCTGACCAGTGTCTGTTGAATGATTATACCATTACTGGTGCCTTCCTGGAGGCAGTTGCCATGCTCCACCCTGCGACCTGAGAAAGGTTGCTGTCTCCCTGACACCCTGCAGGGCAAGAAGAATCTTATTTTCCTAGAGCCCCAGCACTCAGACAAGCCTAGCATACAGTGGCCTCAATAAAATGTTACCATATTGAGTCTGCCCTTTCTATCGCCCCAGAATTCCCTGGACTCAGTGGTTGCCAGCATGCTGTCAGTGCTTTCTGGCCTTCTCTCACAGTTCTGTATCCCTGCCCCTCTTTCAGGGTCCATGTCTGTAACTGGATGTCACTGCTTCTGTTCTTAACTTTTAGGGTGTCTCTCTCTGATGACCCTATCACATTCACATGTTAGCCTTTTGACCTACCATACTGTTTTGTACTGTACCATCTCTCCCAGTGTTTCTCCCTGTGTCTTGAACTCATTCCCTTTGTGTCACAAGTAAGCAGAGTCACACAGACCAACCAAGGAGTGAGGTTCAGAACAGGAAGGTTGAGACCCAGGGAAACAGATCTTGTATCAGTATCTCTGAGAAAGTCCCAGATACACCTGCACACAGGCAGACTGCCACTCATAGTGAGACCAAGGCTGAGAGACTCAAAGACTCAGACATAGGGAAAAGCTCAGAGATGAGAGATACACATTACTAGTGAAATGATCACACAGGCCTCCAAAAAGCCTTCAGGCAATGGAAATATATGGGCCTAAAGTCAGGCTGCCAAGCCCTACTGCTCCCCAGGGCTGCTTTTAGGACCTCAGATTAGTGACTTCCCTAAACCTCAGTGAACTGCTCATCTATAAAGCAGGAATAAGACGACCTGCCTTGTGCAGGACCCAACCCAGGGCCTGGCGACCAGCTTGCAGTGTCCATCTCCACCTCTTTCTGCCCCCATTTTCCTTGTCTTTGGCACAGAAGAGCTGAAACTCCATTCCCTGGTGCTCTGAGCATCTCCACCACCCACTTCGTCATGACATATGTGTCTTCCCGTGTTTGTCTAAAGGGGGAGGAAATCAGGAAAAAGGAATCTTCATTAAGGATCCACATGTGTTGTTCACTCTGCCAAATAACTTATGTACATCATCTCACAACACTCAGGGCAGGATGACCATCCCTGTTTTACAGAGGAAGGGACGTGGCCAAGTTTTTACTGCCAGAGACTGGAAGCACTAAGATTTGAAAGCCTATCCAAATAATGTCAGCAATTTTAAGAAGCACCACTATGTTCAACAAACCAAGTAAGTCAAATACTAACATTGGATTTCCTTCAAATCCAGACATATGTTCTTTAGAAGAAACACATTTAAAATGGGCAAGTTGAGGGTAAAGGAATAGAAAAGGATATACAAGGCGGATGTGAATCTGAAGAAAGACAACAGAGCTATATTAATTTCAACAAAATAGATGTTGACACGAAAGCATCATTAGGGTCATAGGATTGCTATGTTGTTTTGTTGGGGTTTTGTTTGTCTGTTTGTTTTTTGTGGTATTTTTTGTAATAAATAGAACATGCATTAGGAAGATGTGATAGTTTGGAACCAGACAGCTCATGACATCTGTATTAGGGAACAGAATCACAATAACTGATAAGACCATACATGTAGTTGAAAATGCTGCCACATTCTTTGTGATAATAGCAGAGAGAATATTTGAAGAAGTAATTACTGGAAACTTTTCAAATTTGGAAAAGGTGTCAGTTTACAGGTTCAGAAAGCTCAGTGAAAAACAGTGTAATCTCAAAGAAATCTATGCCTAGACACATCATAATTGAACTCCTGAAAACAAATTTTAAAAATTTCGAAAACAGTCTGTGAAAAACTATGTATCCTATAAAGATCAGTGCAAAAGATTATGGGTTTCCTGTCAGAAATAGTGAAAACCAGAAGGCAGAGAAACAACATGTTTAAAGTGTTGGGGGAAAAAAAAAACCCTGGCAATCCAAAATACTATATCCAATGAAAATACAAATCAAGAAGGGGAGTAAAATAAAAACATTTTCAAATTATGCAAAACTAACAATCTTGCCAGCAGGCTAAAGAGTGATTTTGGTAGAAGGGAAAGTGACACCAGAAAGAAAATCAAAACTTTGGTAGTAAAGAAAGTAATGCATTGCAAATTTTTGTTCTTTAGGAAACACATGAATGTTTTTTAAAAAAGATAGATATGACTGTTGAAAACAAAACTTATAACATTGGTAGTGTTCAATGTATGTTGTTTTAGTATGTATGACTACAACATAAAGAGGGGAGAATATCAAAATTCATTCATTGGGGGTGCCTGGGTGGCTGCCTTCAGTTCAGCTCATGATCCTAGGGTCCGGGGTCCTAGGATCAAGCCCCACATCGGGCTCCTTGCTCAGTGGAGAGTCCCTCCCTGCCTGCCATTCCCTCTGCTTGTGTTCTCTCTGTCAGATAAATAAAATCTTTTCTTTTTTTTTTTTTTTTTTTTTTTTTTTTAAGATTTTATTTATTTATTTGACAGACAGAGATCACAAGTAGACAGGCAGGCAGAGAGAGAGGGAAGCAGGCTCCCTGCTGAGCAAAGAGCCCGACGCGGGACTCGATCCCAGGACCCTGAGATCATGACCCGAGCCGAAGGCAGCGGCCCAACCCACTGAGCCACCCAGGCGCCCAGATAAATAAAATCTTTAAAAAAAAATTCATTCAGTGATATATTTGAGATTTGTATATTTTAATGCATATACATTATATCTCAAAGAACCATTAGTGTACAAAATTTTTTTTTTAAATTAGAGGGGAGGGCAAAGAGACCTCTAATTCTATGGTCAAAGAGGTCAGAGACCTCTATTAATTCTATGTAGACTGAAGAGTGAGGTACACATATTGTAATCCCTAGAGAAATGTCAGAGACAGACAGACACACACACCTATGCAAAGAAATAAGCCCAATAAATGAATTACAATGAAGCTCTACGGGCACCTGAGTGGCTTAGTTGGTTAAGCGTCTGCCTTCAGCTCAACTTATGAACCCAGGGTCCTGGGATTGAGCCCCACAGTGGGCTCCCTGCTGAGTGGGGAGCCTGCTTCTCCCCCTGCCTCTGCCACTTCCCCTGCTTGTGTTCTCTCAAATAAATAAACAAATAAATAAATAAATAAGGCAGGTGCCCTGCCAATTATTTTTTATTCACAAAGAAGTAATTTCCTATTATTTAAACTAATACAGACTTGTTTTTAAGCCTAATAATGAGCTGTTACTGATGTCTACTCCCAAGAAATCAGTGATCTGTGTTTCCTGAAGAAAGTGAAAAAGAACAAATTAATTCAGAAATAGAAGAGAATAATAATGATACAGGTAGAGATCCACAAAGTAGAAAAGAGACCACAGAAAAAATGAACACGGGCGCCTGGGTGTCTCAGTGGATTAAGCCTCTGCCTTCGGCTCAGGTCATGATCACAGGGTTCTGGGATCGAGCCCTGCATCGGGCTCTGCTCAGCGGGGAGTCTGCTTCCCCCTCCCACCTCTGCCTGTCTCTATGCCTATTTGTGATCTCTCTCTGTCAAATAAATAAATAAAAATCTTAAAAAATAAAAGAAAAAGAAAAAAATGAACAAATCCAAAAGTTAATTAGTTCTTTGAAAAGATTAATACAATTGATAAATCCCTAGCTAGACTGACAGAGGGAGATATTGGGGGGGTAAGGAGGGACACAATATCAAGCATGAAAGAGGTGACATCATTACAGACTCTGTAGGCATTGAACTAATACAGGAATGTTGTGACTAACTCTATACCAGGAAATCAGACCACTCAGCTGAAATAGGCAAGTTCCTTAAACAAAACTTATGAAGTATTAATTGATAATGCTGATACAAAGCTTCTGGTATTCCTGTACCTTGAGGGCCAAGCTCTAAGTAGACTGGGCAATCAAATGTCTAGAGGGGTACTGGGTCAGGCAAAGGATCTTAGATAGATCTGAGGAGACATGGGAAAGAATAAAGAGGAGTCGCACCCCTACAACAGTTTCAATCTCCAGTGTGAGAGACCTAGCCTTTGGGCACAGACTCCAGCACCATCAGCTGGTGGCCACTCAGTCCAGAAAAGAGAACTACAAAATGCAGCCTTTCTGAAGTGCCTCCCAGTGTGGGGACCAATTTGGTCAAGGTGGGGTTGGGTTTGTTTGGGGAGCTCCCTACCCAGACCTGCTAGGGACCAGGCAGAAGTGCCTGCAGAGTAGGAGGCAGCTTGAAGAAAGCAAAAGGTAATCTTGACAAATGTGGCCCCAAGTAGCCAGTCCATGGCCCCTATATCCTCAGGATCCACCCCAGAGCCCATCTACCTTTAGGACACAAGATCCCAGACCACTTCACTCAGCCCTGGAAGTATGGCCCCTTGCACCAGGACTGCCATAGCCAAGGACACCTTTTAAAGTCTCCACATTTTTATTGATTTCCAGGAGGAATGAGGGGCAGTCCAGCACTTCCAGGTGAGTCCAGCCTCTAGCTGCGGCGTGAGGCATCAGAGCCAGACTGGAGAAACTACTTGCCAAAGATACCATTAGCAGTGTGAGTCTGCAGCTGGATCAACTTCCTAGACAATTTGACAAAACAGAAGTGGTAGAGGAGGGAGGCATCAGGTGTCCTCCTCCCTGGTGAAATCAGGGCAGACCTCACTGAGACCCCTCAGGAAGTAATTAGCTTGGTCAGCCGCCAGCCAAGACCCCTCCCACAGGTGGGCCTCCTTCCAGGTGCTCTAGCTGACCAAACCACTCTCTGCTCCAGGGCCTTTCCCTGCCTTCAATTTCCCTCGTAACCCCAGCAGACTAGCCACACTAACCAGTATGCTGGGAGGAGGTGCAGGGAAGGGGCCCTCCTGGCAGAGGGCACAATCTGGGCAAAGGCAGGAAGGAGGAACCCAGCTCACAGAACCAGAGGAAAAGTTCACCTGCCACCTGGAGCTCCACCGGGTCGCTGAGCTCAGACACGAAGGGTTTGGGTGACCACCAGCGGTAGCGGCAGCTGTAGTTGCCCACGTGCTTGGGCCCCACATAGGTCACTACAAGGTCTGCTGAAGGGTGGCTGGACCAGAGCCTGGCTATAGGCTCCTCTTCGCCTGCCCGAAGCAGCTCGAAGGTGACGTCAGGCAACTGGCCCTCGCAGCGCAGGATGGCATCGCGGCCTGGAACCACTGCCCCACTCCACAGGGGCCGGAGCTGTGGTCTGGGATGGGTTCCTGGCCAGAAGAGCTGGGTCAGCCCAGTGAGGTCATCCCCTCAAGTAGCAGCTGCCCCAGCCCCTCAATGCCTTCCTGCTTCCCACTAAACCCAGGCCTGCTGGCTGCTCCGTCCCTCCAGGATGCTACCCTTTGTCCTCACACACCTCTCCTTTTCCTGGTCCTGAACAGACGCAGCGCCTCCTCTTGTCCTCCCAGTCACCCTCTTCCCCAAGACCTTGTAAGTTCCCTAGACCCAGGCCTGCTCTGAGACTTCCTGGGGCCCCTAGCATTTGGCAGTCAGGGCCTCAGGACAGGGTACCCAAAGGAAGAAATCGCCAAGGGAAATGGTGTTCCCGGCAGAGAGCACAGGAAATAAGCCAGATGCGAGGTGTCCCCCGGGGCGAAGTTCAGTTGGTCCGAAGGGTCTGCTGTGCGGGCGGGACCAAGGCCCGGTGCACTTCCCTTCCGCACCCTCATTTGCTCCCGGTTGCCCACCCCCTCGCCCCCTGCTCACCGTCTACACGCAGCTCCAGGTGCGCGCTGGGCTCTGAGCCCTCGAAGGGTGGAGCCGTGTCCACGTAGACGCAGCTGTAGTTGGCGGAGTCCACCACCGAGACGTCCTGCAGCTCGAAGGTGGCCTCTGTCCCCGCGGGGCTCAGGATACGGTACACTCGGCGCTTGGCATCCTCTCGCATCAGGGCGAAGCGCAGGCCAGCCCGGGGCGCCCGGCACCGCAGCTGCACGAGGGCGCCGGGCGCCGGGTGCAGCATCGCGGGCTCGGCCGAGAGCTCCGGCGCGGGGAGCGTCTCTGCGGGGAGGACACGGGCTGATCTGGGCGCTGAGGGGAAAGCTTGGGCCTCTCAGGCGATCCAGCCTCGTGCCTTCTGCCTACAAGAGTCCGCGCAGCCAGCTCTGCTCCCTCCCAGGAGGCCTGCCGGTCCTCCTCCGCTTAAAACTGCAGCGCCCTCCAGACCTCGCCGGATCCCTCACACACAGTCCTACACTATTCCTTATTAATTTGTCCATAAAAACACGTGGGGAAGGAGTCGACTTTTGTCACCAAGCTCACGACATGCGGTTGCAAGAGCATGCGTGCTTCCCCTCAGTCCGGGATCCTCTCTTGGGGTCGAGGCTCCCTGTCCTTGGCAGGTCCTGCAGCCCCAGACTGGCTCCCTTCAACAAACAGGCCTCAGGCGCCAACCCACACCCGGGAGACAAGAGGAGACCCCGGGCAGGTGGGGGCACCGGCATGGCCGGTGCCAGACTTGGTGTTGACCCAGTTTTTCTTGTTGGAGCCTTGGGATTGCTGAGCTCATTGTCCTATTCTCAGTTGGGGAAACTGAGGTCAGGCAGACGAGTTGGGATTGGGCCCCAGCCAGAGCCCTGCACTTCTGGGGGACCCCTTCCCTGCATCCTTGCTGCTGCTCCCCACCCCTGCAGCGGAGTGGCTCTGGCCCTCCCAGGCCCATGGCCTCCTCGTCGCAGCCTGTGGCTGCCAGGCTTACCGTCGCTCAGCAGCAGCTCCACAGGCGCACTGTCCGGGGACCAGATTTGCTCGCCGTGCAGCCTATAGCGGCAGGTGTAGAGACCTCCATTCCCGAGAGCCACCGCGTTCACTTGAAAGAAGACGCGGTCTGGGCTGGTGGAGCGGCTGGGTACCAGCAGCTCCTTCTCACCCTGCCGCAGCTGGAATTCCACGCCGCTCAGGGGCGCCACGCAGAGGAGGGTCACTCTGGCTCCCCTGTGCAGGACAGCTGCAGACTGTCCCTGGAAACTCAGCGTGGGTGGCAACGGTGCTTCTGCAAGGCAGGGAGCGTCCCTGGGGCTTGAGTCCCCGATAACTACCCCCTCCCACCTTGGGACTGTTCCTGAGAAAGATTGGCTCAGCCAGACCTCCAGACCTCTGCCCTGTCTGCGGCAGTCCCAGGAACACCTTTCTTTGTGGCCCATCCCCAGGCCAGCCATGGCACACAGTGTCAGTGTTCAGGTCAGGTGTGATCCACCCAACTGAGTGACCACTGTTTCCCAGACCTAGTCCTGGGCAAGGGTATTCAGGGTTGGGATCAAGGTAAATGCAGTTCTGTCCTCCAGGAACCTCCCACCCCAGGAAGCCCTCTGGGATGGTCTGCACACTCACCCAGCTCCTCAACTGTCACAGTGGCACTGGGCTCAGAGGGTGCGCCTGCTTCGTGGGTCCTGTAGCTGCAGCTGTAGTTGCCTGGGTGCAAGACTGTGAAGGTGGTCTCTACGTCTTTCGGGGCCTCAGCCACCTCCAAAAACTGATCATCGCCTTCCCGCCTCAGCAGGAAGGTCACACCATGAAATCCCCCACGGCACACCAGTTTTGTCTTCAGACCCCGTGTGATCCAGGACACCGGCTCAGGTGAGAGCAAAGGTGGGGGTAGGGACTCTGCGGGTGGAGCAGGGTGGGTGGATGGGTCTGAATGACTTGGCCCAAACAGACTGGGACCTTCACACTCATGGAAACGGGAGGGAGGGGCACCTGGGGGCTCAGTCAGTTGGGCTTTGGACTCCTGGTCTGGCTCAGGTCATTGGGTGGGGGGGGGGCTCCGTGCTCAGTGGGGAGTTTGTTTAAGGATTCTCTCCCTCTCACTCTGCTCCTCCCACCATGCACATGCTCTCTCTCCAAAATAAATAAATCTGAAAGAGAAAGAGAGGGAGAGAGGGAAGGAGAGAGAGAGAGAGAGAAAGAAAAAAAAGGAAGGAAGAAAAGGAAAGGAGAGAAAGAGGAAATGTGCGGGGCATTTCCCAAGCGATTTCTGGGGATTCAGTCATGTATTCCTCACAACCTTCCGGGATCAGTGCAAACATCACCCTCATTTTACAGATGAGGAAACAGGATCAGAAATGTCAGATGACTCGCCAAAGGCCACCTAGCTGCTCAGGGACACCCCTCCCCACCCCCACCCCCATGTCAGAAAAGTACGACCAGGAGAGTGAGGAGTGGAGAAAGGGAGGAAGGGAGGCCTGCCCCGCACGCAGCCCTTTCCCCACTGTCTCACGCCTCCATTAAAGCCTACGCACACCTGCTCCGGTCACCTCCAGGAGGTTGCTCAACTGGGTCCATCCACTCTTCAAGCCAGAACGGCAGCGGTAGAGGCCCCGGGTGTCACTCGTCACTGCTCCTAGTGGGAACCGGTGCTCCATGGCGGGTAAGTCGAGGTGCACAAGTTCCTGGGTTACCCCATCTTTGAGCAACTCAAAATCCGGGGTCTTCAGGCGGGCCTGGCACACCAGTGTCAAGCCAGCCCAGGGCTTCAGCAGCGATTCGGCCTCTGCCCACAGGTCTGGCTGGGGATCAAATACTGCGTGGCCAGTGGCGGTCAGTGCGGGGCTCCAGGACAGGGGCTCACCTCTGCAGGTGCCCACCTCCCCCCAAGACCCGACCCGGACTCACCTACTGCTGCCTCAGTCACTGGGCCCAGTGAGAGACCTGTAGAGAGGGCACCTGTGAGGCCCCCATTCCTGTCCCTTCTCCTCCCTCCTGCCCCAAGGGAACCCAGCCCCAGCAACCTCACCCCAGAGCATCAGGAAGACCCCAAGTGTGGACATGATGGCCAGTCTCCCTCCAGCCAGGGACTGTCTGGGATGATAAAGCCCACATGAGGCTGAGGGCAGCAAGGGGGCAGCAAGGGGCATTGACCTCTTCCCTATCATTTGTCCCTGCAGGCCGTGGAGACAAAGGGCAAAACTCCAAGGTCTTTGGGAGCCTCATCAATAACTATAATCAATAATTATGTATAATTATAAACTAAGCAATAAATAATAAAAATGATTTTTAAAATAATATAATAAAATAGCAAACTACAGCAAATAATACATTAGCAATTAAAATGACTTAAAATATGAGAAATACAATTTTAAAACAAAAATTAAAATAATGTAGTAATTACTAATTGATCAAGGAAATTTTCAGTTTCTAGTGTTTGTGGGCCCTGCCCCAGGGCTCCCAGGGAAGCTATACTTTAACATTTACTAAGATCAAAATGACTGCACAAAACCTCAGAGCACAGGCTCTATGTCTGCCTAGAGCACACATTGTCTGTCTGCTTCATTAAAACAACAAAAACAAAACAAAAAGGAGCATTCCAAACTTAAAGATAAGAAAAACAAAAAACCACCCTGGGTCCCAAAAGATGAAAGTCCTACAGACTTGCACATACTAAAAACACAAGAAAAAGTCTGAAACTTTCTGGAATGTCCTTCATTATGATGATTTGTAACTCTTTTTTTTTTTTTAAAGATTTTTCTTTATTTATTCGGCAGGCAGAGATCACAAGCAGGCAGAGAGTCAGGCAGAGAGAGAGGGGGAAGCAGGCTCCCCGATGTGCAGAGAGCCTGATGCAGGGCTCGATCCCAGGACCCTGAGATCATGACCTGAGCCAAAGGCAGAGGCTTAACCCACTGAGCCACCCAGGAGCCCTTTAACTCATTTTTTTTTTAAAGATTTTATTTATTTATTTCACACAGAGAGAGAGAGAGATCACAAGCAGGCAGAGAAGCAGGCAGAGTTGTGGGGGGGGGGTCCAGGAAGCAGGCTCCCTGCTGAGCAGAGAGCCTGATGCGGGGCTCGATCCCAGGATCCTGAGATCATGACCCGAGCTGAAGGCAGAGGCTTTAACTCACTGAGCCACCCAGGCGTCCCCTTTAACTCATTTTTTTAAAAAAGATTTTATTTTATTTATTTATTTAAGAGAGAGAGAGCACGCATCAGTGGGGGGAAGGCAAAAGGAGAAGCAGACTCCCCACTGAGTACCCCTGGGATTATCGCAGGACCCTGGGATCAGACCTGGGCCAAAGGCAGACACTTAACTGATGGAGCCACCCAGGTATTTGAGCCCTCTCTTCTTTGTGCAGACTGTATCCTGGGCACCTGCCCTAACTTGGGCTGGAATAAAACTCTTCCTTTCTCCTTAAACATTTTTAAAGGGTTTGTTCATTTTGCATCAACATTTCTTGGCATACTCAACAGGATGTCAGAGCAACTCGCCTGAGAACACGTGGGGATCATCTAGAACTCAGCGCTTGGTACGAGCACAGGCCCTCTGTGCCTCTCTGGCTCCTTAGCACCTCATAGGTGTTTCTGGTGAGATGTCCTGATATCTGGACTTCTTCAATTTGGGTTGACAGTCATGACTTTTATTTGAACTGTTCAAGGTTACCAGTGATGTCCTCTAGGTGGGAATAACCTGGGAGGAGGGGAAGTCGATTGGTTGGTTATTTTAATTTGGCATTATACTAATGGATGCTATTAATATATAAGGCTTGAGTAAATTTTCTCGCTAGAAATATAAGAGACTGAATAACTCAGCTCCAAAGAGAAGGGACACAGAAATTTCCTGTCTCATAAGGTAAGTGATGATTGGCTCATGCAGGGGTGCCCACATAAGGATTAGTCTTGCATTGCTCCAAACCCCTCTATGGTCCTAGACCTTCCAAGGAGAAATGGAGACACAGAGAGTGTACCACGGCCATTCAAAAGTAACACTCACAAGCGGCACCCTCTCGATCCACCACTCTTTATATCCTTAGATCTTAGTCAAGCCTTATCCTAAAAATAAAACCCAAATTAAAAAGAGTAGGGAACTGTGCTTCAAAAGCCAGACCAACACCCAGAAAACGAACCACCACCCATGGGAAACCCAGGCAGGCTACCTGTGCGTATGCACAGAGCCTACATTTGCAGGTGCTGGCTTCATTGGGACAGGTAAGGATAACCTGAGTGGGGTTCTTTTGACATGTCTGAACTAGTTTATTTGTGTGCGCAATTAAAGAAAGCCAACTGTAAGACTAAGTAACCAGAAACTAGGAAGCCATTTCGTTGAGTCAGTGAAGTCCCCAACTTGTGGGGAAGAACCAGCAATCCCAGAGGTACTCTGGGCTTCGTTTGGTTTGTCTGTTGCTACGGTTTTTGGTATCTTTGCATATGACGGGCCATGTTCTAACTGGAAAGGGAAAATAACTAATAAATGGATCCATAAATTCTAATGCTGTCTTACAATTAGATTTGATTTAATAGGGGCGCCTGGGTGGCTCAGTGGGTTAGGCCTCTCCCTTCGGCTCAGGTCATGATCTCAGGGTCCTGGGATTGAGCCCCGTATCGGGCTCTCGGCTCGGCAAGGAGCCTGCTTCCCCCTCCTCTCTCTGCCTGCCTCTCTGCCTACTTAGAATCTCTCTCTCTGTCAAATAAATAAATAAAATCTTTTAAAAAAAGATTTGATTTAATAAAAGGGGGATGTTTGGGAATTGGGTCTTTAAGGTCTTGTGCACAAATAAGAGTGAAACAAAGGCTAAGTTTTGTTCGCATCTTGTTTGTATACATGTATCCATGTGTGTGTTATAAATGGGAGGTATTTCCTCTATCTCTGGATGGTATTGCTAAAACCAATTTGTAGAGGAGCTCTATTTCATTGGTTTAAAGACAAGTCCTTGTACAAACTGGGCATGCTAAAACTCAAAAGGTTAAAAAGTAACCCTAGTGGTTTTTTTTTTTTAAGATTTTATTTACTTATTTGACAGAGAGAGAGAGATCAGAAGTAGGCAGAGAGGCAGGCAGAGAGAGAAGGGGAAGCAGGCTCCCCGCTGTGCAGAGAGCCCAACACGGGGCTCCATCCCAGGACCCTGAGATCATGACCTGAGCCAAAGGCAGAGGCTCAACCCACTGAGCCAACCAGGTGCCCCAACCCTAGTGTTTTCAAGTTCACATGATCTGGGGTAAAATTACCTACATTCAAACTTATATGTTACTCCATAATAAAAATGCATCATAGGAAGGGACCAGAGGAACAAAAATTAAGACACCTGACCCCCTTCCCGATGGTCAGAATAATGAGGGAAAGGAGGAGGAAGATAGGCAGACATCTTAGAAATCCTAAATTTGGGACGCCTGGGTGGCTCAGTTGGTTAAGCGGCTGCCTTCGGCTCAGGTCATGATCCCAGCGTCCTGGGATCGAGTCCCATATCGGGCTCCTTGCTCGGCAGGGAATCTGCTTTTCCCTCTGTCTCTGCCTGCCTCTCTGCCTACTTGTGATCTCTCTCTCTCTCTCTCTGACAAATAAATAAATAAAATCTTAAAAAAAAAAAAAAAAGAAAGAAATCCTAAATTCGCACCCCCTCCTCCAAGCACAAGCACCAGAACCAATGTCCAATCCACTGCCTGCTCTCCTTCCAGAGGGCTACAAAATACCCAGAGGAAAAGACAGGAGACACAGAAATCTTTTTAGGATTTTTACTTTTAAGTAATCTGTATACCCAACGTGGGGCTTCAACTCAGAACCCTGAGATCAAGAATTGCATGGGATGCCTGGGTGGCTCAGTCAGTTAAGAGTCTGCCTTTGGCTTAGGTCATGATCCTGGTATCCTGGGATCTTCACCTTCCTGCTGATCAGGGAGCCTTCTTCTCCCTCTCCCTCTGCTGCTCCCCCATTCCTGCTTGCTTGCTCTCTCAAATAAATAAATGGCATCCTTAAAACTGAGTACTTACAACATCCAACCTGGTTAGCTGAGGAAGGCCTGTGGAGACAGCCAGGCTGGAATCCTGATCCAGAGGCCTGAGCAGAGTGTCCTTCCCTCAGGTGAGACTTCTAACTGACCGTCACCATAAGGCCCTATTTATAGGGCAGATAAGAGGGTTTGAAATTAAACATCTGTTGCCTACGTGCAGTTTGGAGCGAGCTGCATTTCCATGTTATCATGTTTCTATATTTTCAAGGAGCCTGGGTGTCTGCCTCCCCTCCCGGATTCCAGTCTGGGGGGCCAGCCCAGCCTGGAGCAGGAGGAAGCAGGAGACAAGATCTGTAGCTCTTGGCCCCCAAACCAGAAGGGCCAGTTCTGACCTGGAGGCAATATAATATACTTCAAACCAGCAGGCTCCCAAGGTTACTCACACAGCACGAGTGTCACAAACAACATTCTTTAGCCTGCCTGTGTATATATAGACTCATAAGCATACCCGGCACATACACGGTCCAGGTGGCTGGCTATGTGGGACAAATCGCAAAAACATCCATCCGTACAGAGCTTATACATTACATCTATGTTTGCTCAATACACGTGCGCCATCTTTCCTCATAAATAATCATACATTTCCTTACCCTTTTATCAAGATGTACACCAAGGATTGTTTGGATTTTTCCTTCCTGTCTGTTCAAGTCTATTCCAAGGTTGCATTTGTTCCTTCAAACTGTACTTACTGGAATTCTTTTTACCATCCCTAGATCTTTGTTATAAATCTGCAAAACCAGAAGATCTAAGGCAGGCACACGTACTATGTCTGCTCATCAATTGGACTTTAATAGAGAACATATATCACTTTTAATCTTCCCACCATTTATGTTACAATAGTTTCCCCCCCAAGTGATGCCAGCAGGCCACGTCCAGGGACCCAGAGGGGGTCCCCCAGGACCAGGTAAGAGGGTCCTTGACTTCATGTAGGCTCAAAATCAAGCGCGAGCTGGCAAGAGGTGAGAGCAGAATTTATTGAAGATATAGAGATAGCAGATGCAGACGGAGTGTCTGCGAGACTCAGAAAGGAAAAGAGCATGAGGCTTGTCTTTGTTTGGGGCCTGGGGGCTTTTATGGAGGATGAAGATCTGGTGTACGTGCCCCCCAGGCATCCAGGAAACCTGGGAGAGCATCTAAGACTATCTGACCAAGAAGGATGGGATACAACACTGGGCTGGATCAAATGTAACTACCCATATGGGCCAACTTGCAAAGATTGGGTTTAAGGAGTTGGATTGAGTAGCTTGAGGGAGATTTTTGTTTGGTAGGTTGACCTGGACTCACAGTGCCCTAAATTGGATGAGGCCAAATCGCCAGAACTTCCCCAGTGCAACATGGAAGAAGGAATCCAAGGGCGTAGGGGCATAGAAACGTTGGCGTAGATTTGTTATGTGTGATCATACAAATTCATAGTAAAGAGGAGGACGGCCTTGTTTTAATGACATTGCGAAACAGGTTAGTTGGGAGGGGACCTGCATCCCTGAAAAGTGCCAGTGCGCTCCAGGCCAGTATGGCCTTGGGAGATGCTGCCATCAGGACTGATTTCGGAGATCAAAGGCCAGCTTAACAGAGCTCAAGTGACAGAGCCCAGCAGCGATGTGCACACTAGCCATCACCGGCAGCAGCAATGAGGTGGTGATCAGGATGTTTGAACCGTCAGAGGGGCTGCTTCTGTAGGAAGAGGTTTAGGATGACTTCGGGGACTTAAAGAGTCTCATCTTCAGGGATATTGTTCTTACCAATGCTTTTTCTCTCCCGGTATGCAAGGACCGCCACAATCACCTCATTTTCACGTGGCAGGGACAACAGCACACTTGCATGGCTTGCTCAAGGCTATCAACTCAACTTTCTTTTTATCTGTTGTAATCTCTGTAGAGATCCTGATCAGCCTGACTTCTGACAGGACGTCACACCCATGTGTCATTGCTACTACCGGGATGACATTGGCTGACTGGACCTAAGGAGCATGAAGTAGCAGGTCCATTAGACCATTATGTGAGTTAAACACATGCCGGGGTCTCACCTCCTCTGTTGAGTGCCCAGGGATCCAGAACATGTTAAGATAGCCCCCTCCAAGAAAAAAGATCAGTTGCTGCAACAGATAGGGTCTACCACTTAAAAAGAGGAATAGGGGCACCTGGGTGGCTCAGTCAGTCAGGCGTCTGCCTTCGGCTCAGGTCATGATCCTGGGATCTGCGATCGAGTCCCACATCAGGCTCCCTGCTCAGCGGATAGTCTGCTTCTCGCTCTGCCTCTGCCGCTCTCCCTGCTTGTGTGTTCTTGCTCTCTCTCTCAAATAAATAAATAAAATCTTAAAAAAAAATACAAAAGAGGAATACAGGAGGCCTCTGAATCCTGGACACAACATATATACCTCAGGGTGCTGCTCCAGTCTGTCTACAAGGACGGTTTTGTGTGGGGCCCACGCAGCAGGTCCTGGATACAAAGTCCGCTGCTCTGGCACATGGGGCCTATTACCAGAAGATCCAGTGATGCCGCTGGATAGCTTCAATGTGTCGGGCAAATAAAGATGCTGTGTTGAGCCTCTGGTGAGCCCAAACAGAATATAATGCTGGTTTCAAAGTAGTATCTGCTGCACATCCTCAAAGTTCCAGCAGTAGCCAAGGTCCAGCCTTCTCAGAGGCCCAAGCCCCCCCTGAGCCCCTTGGCCCTCATAAATCCACCCCTTGTCTTTTGCCAGCCTAAGGGACAGTAAGGGCTCTATGCTTAAGAGTCTCTGGGTTTTCAGTATTCCCTTGGGTTCCTTCAGCCTTACAAAGCTAAATAATCAAGTCCCTCAAAATCCCTAGGGAGGGAGGTTTATCTGCCTGCCTCCTCCCTGAAGCAGCCCCCTTCTGGCCCACCTCCCACCCATCAATTGGGCCAGATGCTCCCACCCACCCTGCTGCAGGGAGATGCTAGAGGTCAGGTCTGGGCTCTCGGTGCCAGCCTCTTCTCCCCTGGCCTGGGGCCAGCTTGAAGCCTCCCAACTGAGCAGTCAGGGCCAGGTGGAGAAGTCCCTTCATAGCACCGGATATGGTGCAACAGGGCTCAGTAACCCTTGTGATTAGACACTGCTACCCCGGCAGATAGCCCAATAGGGTCCTCATCATCTGTGAGTCCTCAGGCCCATCCAGTCCTCTCTGGGGCTCTGCTCTGAAGACAAGATGAGAAGGAACTTCCCAATCTAGAAAGGATTCACACTAGTCAGGGTCGCAGCTCCAAGCATTCCCTCTCCCTGCTTCCCTCACAGGCTTCTGCAGGAGGCTGCTGGTCCCAGACCCAAGTACCCAGGGGCAGCCGAGGGCAGAGAGAGGCTCCCTAAAATGGCGGTGGGGGCAGGAAGCCGGACAAACCCACAGACCGCAGGGGCATGCAGTGGGGCAGGACCAGGTAAGAGGGTAATGAAAGCCAACTGTATGGGAATCCTGGCATGGGAAGCCACGAGGGATGGTGGTGGCCGGGCCTGAGAAGCGGCCCTGTGCAATGCCCCTGCATCCCAGAGGAGACACGGACCCACCACCTTCCGGAGAGGGCCCCCTGAGTATGCCAGATGGCGCTGCCAGCTCACCCCCTGGGGAGGAAAGGGCAGTGGGTGCAGGCCAGGGCTGAGGGGGCCAATGCCCAGAAGGTTGCTTGGGAGCCTGGAAGGGGCCTCTGAGCCGGAGTGCTACCAGAGAACTGGTCTCTATCAGAAGAGGCCCCAGCACAGGTGGAAATCCTGCCTGGCCACCAGGTGTGGGAGCTGGGAGTGGTGGGCATGGCTGGCAGTAGGGAATGCCCCCTCGCGCTTTGTGGGTGGTCTGCTCCCACCCTACCCAACCCACCCATTCTCTCACTGAGCTCCCAGCACCTGCGGTGGTCCAGCTGGCTCCCCCTCTAGCTTCCCTTCCGGGAGGCCTTCCTGCTCGCCACCCTGCGTCCTCAGCTCCCCACCATCCTGCCCCTCCACCCGGCTGTTTTCCCCTCACTCTGCAGCCAGCCAGAATCCCTCTGCGTTGCCAGGAAATGGGTCAGAAACCTGCTTGCTCAGGTTGTCATGTGGGGACTGTGACAACCCCAGATGTGCGGGTGTGCTGCTGGGTCCACAACCTGCTGAAGTATTTCAAGCTGCTCAGGTTTCTTTTTATTTTATTTTTTATTTTTTTATTTTTTTTAAATTTTTTAAAGATTTTATTTATTTATTTGACAGGCAGAGGCCACAAGTAGGCAGACAGGCAGGCAGAGAGAGAGGAAGGGAAGCAGGCTCCCTGCTGAGCAGAGAGCCTGATGCGGGGCTCTATCCCAGGACCCCGGGATCACGACCTGAGCCAAAGGCAGAGGCTTAACCCACTGAGCCACCCAGGCGCCCCTATTTTATTTTTTAATATTTTATTTATTTATTTTGACAGAGTGAGAGAGCACAAGCAGCGTGAACAGTGGGGAGAGAGAGAGGTAGAAGCAGTCTCCCCACGGAGCAGGGAGTTCCATCCCAGGACTCTGGGATCCTGACCTGAGCCTAAGGACTGAGCCACTCAGGCGCCCCTCAGGCTTGTCTTTTTATAATGGACCCCTGGCCACAACTGTGGAGAGAACAGGAGGGAGGGGTGGGGGGGAAGCAACTGGGAGGGGGAAGATGGCAGGACCACCCCCCCCTTTGCCCTAGGCCTCCTGCTGCTCACCAGGGGCCCAGAGTAAGGCCTCTGACCTTCTGGCCCTTGGCTTGAAACAAAAAATGCTGTGCAACCTCAAATGCAGCTGAGGTGAAGGGGAGGCAGGGAAGGGGACTCATGTCGCCCTCCTTCCTGGGGAGCCAGCTGCACTCTGGATCTCTGTCTCCTAGGGTTCTGAGACAAGACCACCACTGATAAATGGATAAACAAAACATAGTGGACACCTACAACCAAACATTATTCTGCCATAAAAATGAAATGAATGAAACACAGATACATCGTAATAAGATACATGAACCTTGCAAACAGTACACTAAATGAAAGAATCAAGACACAAAAGACTTCACATTGTATGATTCTATTTATCTGAGATGTCCAAGATAGGCAAATCTGTAAGAAGCAGAAAGTAGATTAGTGGCTGCCACAAGCTGGGAAGAAGGAATGGGGAGTTTGATTAATGGGTATGGGGATTCTTTCAGGGTGATGAAAAGGCCCTGGAATTAGCCTGTAGTGACAGTTGCACAAAACGTGAACATACTAAAACAAACAAACAAAAAAACACTGTACACATTAAAAGGGTTAATTTTTTAAAAAGTCACCAGCCAATTTCAAAAGGTTACTTATTATATGATTACATGTATATTACATTCTTGAAATGACAAAATTGTAGAAAGAGAAAACAGAAAACCAAGGGGTTACGGAAGAGGTGGAGGCAGGAGGGAAGTAGGTGTGGCTAAAAGGGCAACTGGAGGAATCCCAGGTGGTGGAAATACTCAGTATCTTGATTATCTATTTGAATAGCTTGGTTATCTACTGTAGTTTTACAAAATGGTACCACTGGACAAAACTGGGTAAAGGGTACATGGGATCTATTTGTATTATTTCTTACAGATGTGATTTTATAATTATCTCAAAAATGTGTTTTTTACAAGTTATCAGAATTCAATAAAAATCCTTATTTAAGGACCCATGGCTTCAGGAGTCCCATGTTTCTAAGGATGGAGCCTGGCAGGGATATCCCTCCAGCCAAAACCTATGCTTGGCAGCTGCCCAGTCCTCTGTCCCCTCCAACTGGGCGCCCTGCCTGGGAGTCTGCCCATCTTGGGATAGTATCCAAATCCCTGAAGGTCATTCCTGATTGCCTTCAATGCTCCAGCCTCCCCACCGTCCTCTCACGGTCACTGTGTGCCCCTTTTCTGCCTGAAAGCCTTGTCCCCCACTCTCCCCCAGAATGCGTACTCACATGTTTTGTGGCCGCCCCTCCAGTCAGTCCCCATCGCCCACGCCAACAACCGGCTCCCATCGGACAGGACACAAGTGACTATTTGTTTCTCTCCCCAGCCCCCAGGATCTGGGCTCTCACCTACTGGGGGCTGGATGGAAAACTACTGAGTGGAAGAAGGGGAGGGACCCTGCACAGGAGATGCCCAACGGGGGTTCCGGTCTCGGGGAGCGCTGGGTTGGGGGCACACCTCGCAAGTGAGCGCGGAGGCTGGGAGTTCGCACGCAGAGGGCGCCGGCGGAGGCTCGGCGTTGGAACCAGCCTGGCGCGCCCTGACGCGGCGCGGGGAGGAGGTCCGAGTGGATGCGGGAGGAACGGAGGAAGGAATGACCGCGCGGCCTCGGGAGCGCAGCGCGGGACTGGAGAGCAGGAGGAGGAACGAATGAATGCGCACACGGATGGACAAACAAATCGGAGCCAGGTGGCCACCAGCTCCGGGCGCCGAGGGCGGAACCAGACAGCGGGAGGATGAATAAACGCGCGAACGAACGAACGAACCCGCGGGAGGAAGGGACGCTGCGGAAGGAAGCGACAGACGAGGCTCGCGGGACCGAAGTGCGAGCGGTGAAGCACGGGGCGCGGATGGGCGAGCCCCGGGCTCGGGGCGGCGGCTCACGCCCACCGGCTCTCCTGCGACGGCCGGAGACCCGAACCCTGACCCTCGCTCACCGCCCTCCGCCCGCCCCGGCGTCCACCTGGCGCGGCCGGGCTAGGACAGCGCCCGGGTCAGCACCCGGGCTCGGGCCGCGGGGAACGGGGAGGGGCGGGGGGTGAGCGCAGGGTGTCCACCGAGATGCTGTCGCGTCCCCAGTGCGACCTTGCGCCTCGCGGTACTCCTAGTTCCTCCCAAGTCGTGGGCTTGCGTCCTTCGGTTTCTGTAGCGATGGTCCAGCTGCCCTCTCCCCGGTCAGTGTCCTCCGTTGCCGTGGATACGCACCGCCCTTTTCCTCAGCCCCTCCCCTGCCTCACTGACACACCCAGAGGGACGGGGTGGGGACACACACACGCACACGCACACGGCCGCTCAAGGTCGCCGGGATCTCGGAGACCGGAACCAAATCTGGAGAAAGAACCGTCCTGCAGCCAGAGGGATGCACACTCCTCACCCCTGTCCGTTCTCTGGCCACCAGGTCCTCTCTACAAACCCAGGGACCTTGTCCAGCAGGGGCCATCAGGGAGCCGGTGCGCATCTCACATACCTAGCGCTGGCCCCGAGGCCCTTCCCTGGGGGACAACGCGCCCAAGCTGGAGGCACTATTTGCTGTATGAAAGTTTCTCAGTTGCCCCGCTCTCCGTCCAGGTGGTCTGGACGAGTGTGGACGTGTGACTCAGGCATACCCGGATTCCGTTCCCCTTGGCCCTCAGGACTGACTCAGGATCTATGTATGAGGAGCTTCCGCCTGTGGTTTCACGGGGCAGGAAGTTCTTTCTGAGCAATTAAGGCTTCCATTTTGTATGGAACTTTAAACCGTGACTAGCTTGCAGGTAGTACAGCTGCAGCTTTCTTGACCCATAAAGGGAGAACCTATCAGACAATGGAGCCCACATGAGAGGCAGAATGAAGGACAGTGTTATTAGTGTCCTAGGGCTCCTGTAACAAATTACCACAAACTTCTGGCTTAAAACAACGGAAATGGATTCTTTCACAGTTCTGGGTGCCAGAAGTCTGAAATGAGTATCACTGAGCTGAAATCGAAGTGTCAGCAGGCCTGATGGCCCTCTGGAGGTCCCGGGGAGGATCCGTAACTTTGCCTTTTTCAGCATCTATAACTGCATTCTCTGTATTCCTTGTTTATGGTCCCTTCTTTCATCTTCAAAAAACTAATAATTAAACAAAATCTTTGACACATGTTCATTTCATATTTGCACAAGTCACAATTTTAGGTTGTTGGGTTTTTTTTAAAGATTTTATTCAGGCGGCGCCCGGGTGGCTCAGTGGATTAAAGCCTCTGCCTTTGGCTCAGGTCATGATCCCAGGGTCCTGGGATTGAGCCCCGCATTGGCTCTCTGCTCAGCAGGGAGCCTGCTTCCCCTTCTCTCTCTCTGCCTGCCTCTCTGCTTACTTGTGATCTCTGTCAAATAAATAAATAAAATCTTTAAAAATAAAGATTTTATTCATTTTATTTGTCAGAGAGAGAGAGAGAGAGAGAGAGCACAAACAGGGGGAGCAGGAGGCAGAAGGAGAAACAGGCTCCCGGCTGAGCAGGGAGCCTGATGTGGCCCTTGATCCCAGGACTCTGGGATCATGACCTGAGTAACCAACTGAGCCACCCAGGTGTCCCACGATTTAGTTTTTAAAAAAGATGTATCCTGGGACTTCTGGGTGGCTCAGACGGTTAATTGTCTGACTATTGGTTTTGGCTCAGGTCATGATCTCAGGATTCTGGGATCGAGCCCCACATCCGGCTCTCTGCTCAGCATGGAGTCCGCTTGAGTTTCTTTCTCTCCCTCCCTCTGCTCTTCCCTTCTATGTTTGCTCTCTCTCTCAAAGCAATCAATCTTAAAAAAAAAAAAAAGATGTATCCTTTAACAGCAGGTAACTACACCTGCAGTAACCAACAATTCCAGGACCTCAGTGGCTCAACACAATACAGATGTCTTTTGTTCTCATGTCACAGTGTGAAGTGGTCAAGTGACCCTCCTTCCAGAAGGCGGTCCTTGATTCAGGGACTCAGGCTTCTTCTATCAGGTCTTAGCTATTCCTTACAGCCTCCTCAGAATTTTCTGCCAAATCTTCTCTGTGCAGCTGGCTGATGAAACAAGCAAAAAAGATGATGTAGGCCATTTCATGTTTTCCATCACTTCTGTCCACATTCCATTAGCCAGAACTCCGTCACATAGCTCCGTGTAACTGCTAGAAGCCTGAGAAATGTAGGTTTGTGAGGAAGAGAAAAGGGGCTTTGGGGGCATTTTAGTCCATCTGTATATGGGACCCACAATGTGCCTTCTATACAGAGGTTCATCTTGGCAGCACTCAGGGTCCAGTAGAGTCCATCATACTTGGATTGAACTCTCCCAAGGGCCTCCCCATACCTCTTACACACTCAAGATTTCTCCCCAGCATGAAGTCCCCAGCGTTGACTGGGCTCAGAGGCTCCTGTACTCCTAGCCTTCCCAGTAGCCACTCAACTCCTTGCATAAGGGGGCAAGGGCAAGTGGCGCAGATGCAGGGCCATCCCTCCTGCATCTGGGATGGGGGATGGCATGCATCTCCACAGGATCTGGAGCAGCCCAGAGTGCGGCAGATGTGAAGTGCCCAGCCTGGGCCAGGCACACACTAAAGGGAGTGCTTGGGAACGGAGAGCCAAACACTTCCTTACCCCACAGGGTGAACAGGAGCCTCTGACTTGGAGACACAAAGTGAAGAGGTATTTGCAGGGAATTTGCTGCCGGATCAAAAGGCCATGCCTGGGAACACTTTGGAAGTATATGAGGCCCAGGCCCCAGACTCAATGATGAACCCAGCTCTACCCTCCCACCAGGGGGCTCTGGCTGAGCCACGTGGCCTCTCCAGGGCCCTTTGCTATGAGGTGAGAGTTGCCCCTCCTCTCCCAGTTAGGGCAAGGATCAAATGGGGTGATTAAGGGTAGAGTGCCCAGCACAGTGCCTGGCATGTAGTAAGTGCAGCCAAAGTGGAGAGCTGTAGGGGTGTCACTTTGGAACTAGTGTGGAGGATGGAGTGAGGGAATCTGGAATCATGTACAGACGTAACTGTAACGACCTATTTAAAAACTGTCCCTGCTCCCCTTCCCCCAGGGGATTTACTTGGAGACAAGTCCCGGAAACCAGCTTCAGATAACAAAGCCCAGATACGAGGGTGGGTCAGGCCAGGTGGAGACATCCGATCAGTGGGGGGGATGCATACTGTCTCCCAGGTTACCAAGGAGTATGGGCTGCGCCCTTTGGGAGCCTTTTGGGCTCCAATCCCAATCAAGGTGTAATAGGCTGGTTCAAATGTCTACTAGGGTAAATTGTAACTCAATTGGTCACCTAGCATCACTGTGGAGTTTCCTGTGTGTATTACAATCTCATTGGCCACCTGTGCGTGGCCAGGCCCGACCGCATGGCCTTTGCCCTTAAAAGCTAGGCTGTGAAACAGAGAAGGGTCGCCCTCTCTTGTAAGAGGTGCCGCCCCGAACGTTCGGTTAGATTCTTGATGCTTGGTGCAAAATAAAGCTTTGCTTGACCTTCGCTTTGTATCAGTCTCTCTCCTTTAATCACGGACCCATTATTGGGGCATAGCAGTAACTATATATATTGCTGTGAAAGAAACATGTTGGTAGCTCCAGGCCTCTGGTGGACTCCCACCTATGTGGTGGCCACGTGGAATTGTGGCCGCACACTTGGTTCACACTCCTTGATTCCTCCCATGCGGCAGGAGATGGCATCCAGCCCGGAGTCCTCTGACAGAAGAGCACTGGCTGGATCACCCGGCCTCGATGAGGTCCCCACTTGCTAATCACAAGCCAGGCCAAGGCTGCCCGGGAATCCCTCCTCCTTCCAAGGGGAGTCCTCTGCGTAGCGAGTAGGAGCCACCAGGCGTAGGACAGGCAGAGGCTGTGCCCACGAAGCCCGTGGCCATCGGCCCCAGGACGGTCACTGCAGAGTCCCTCTTCTGAAGTCCAGGGAGGCCAGAGATCATCTCGAAGACCCAACGGAGGAGGCCGGGCCAAGCTACACTAATGGGTGTGCAAACACCCACAGGACACCAAGGGCTCACGAAGCCCCCTAGGCAAGCGCAAGGAGAGGTCCTGGGGTCAAAAGTCACCTCTACCATTCTCTGCCTGTGCCCCGGGGAGTCACGCCCCCGCTTCCCCACTTTCCACCCTACCCGGGAGGCGGAGCCCGACTCCCGAGAGCCCACGCGGCTTCCGGCTCACAGCGCGCTCCACGCGCGCCTTTATTAGCGCTTCGCCAGAGCCCGTCGCTGGGCGCGCACCCGCAAGGGCGCAGGACGGCGGGAGCGGGGGGAGCCTACGGACGCAGCGAGTACCGAGCAGGGCTCGGGGAAGCCCGGCGCCGTTTCGCAGTTTCGCAGGCTCAGGAGGCGGCGCGGCCCGCGAGCCGCCTGCGGTGCTCGTTGAGGTTGGAGCGCTGGCTGAAGGCGCGGCCGCACTCGGCGCACGCGTAGGGCCGCTCGCCCGTGTGCGTGCGCCGGTGGCGGACCAGGCTGCAGTTGCGCACGAAGGCCTTGCCGCAGTCTCGGCAGGTGTAGGGCTTCTCGCCCGAGCGCAGGCGCTCCTGCTGGCGCCGCGCCGAGCAGCCGCGGAAGGTTCTGCGGCACTCGGGGCAGCGGCAGGGCCGCTCGCCGGTGTGCGCGCGGCGGTGCTGCAGCAGGCCCGAGCGGCCCTTGAAGGCTTTGTCGCACAGCGGGCAGGCCTAGGGCCTGGTGCTGCTGTGTGTGCGCCGATGGTGACTCAGGTTCGAGCGCTGCTTGAAGGCTTTGCCGCACTCCGGGCACGCGTAGGGCTTCTCGCCCGTGTGCACGAGCCGGTGCTCCACGAGGTGTGACAACAGGGCAAAGGCCTTGGCGCACTCTGCGCACTCGTATGGCTTCTGCCCGGCAACGGGCACTCGTGGAGGCCCCCGGGTCCCCTCGCCACAGCCCCCACAGGGCGGGCACTCTAAGAGGCAGGACCTCTGGGCCAGGGCCAGGCTGTGGCGGTGGTGCTCGGCCGAGTGGGTCTTCTGGTGGCGGTGGAGGCCGGAGCAGCGCACGAAGGCCTTGCCACACTGGGCACACTCATAGGGTCGCTCGCCGGTGTGGATGCGCTCGTGCCGCAGCAGGCTAGAGGTGCGTGCGAAGGCCTTGCCGCACTGGTCGCAGACGTAGAGCCTTTGTGCCAGGGGGTCGGGGGTGCCGCAGCTGGGCCCCGAGGCCTGACCACACTGAGGACACATTAAGGGGCCCTCGGCCATCTGCGGCTGCTTGTCGGAGCCAAGGCGCTCGCCACACCGGGCACACAGGAGGGGCTCCTTTGCCATCAGCACTGTTTCCTGCGCGTTCGGCAGGGCCGTCCGGGTCAAGCCCTCGCGGCAACGGCAGGCCTGGGGCAGCTCCTTCAGGGGCTTCTGCTGAAAGGGTCACTTGCAGCGTCTTTGGGAAGGCCTGGGTGCCTATGCGCTGTTCCTGCGACCCCTCCTCTATGTGGACCTGGCACAGTTGGGACCTGGGGCAGCACCAGCACAGCAGCTGGCCTCCACAGTGATCACACACCAGGGGCTTCTCCTCCAGGGGTGTTCTGTGATGCTGTGCCAGGCAGCAGCTACAGCTGGAGGCCCTGGTATTGACTGGGCACCAACAGGGGCCCTCCCCAGCATGTGGCCTCTGGGGAATGACTAGGTCCGGGTCCTGAGAGGAGGTGGGGCCACATGGTTCTTTTACCAGGGGTCCTGCTCCTGCACTCTGGCGGGTCCCTGGACTGGGACTCACACCAATACCCCAGCTCCAGGAGTCCCTGCCTTGGGGAGCCATCTTGCTGCCTGCTGTCCCTCCATGTAGTCTCCCTCCTGAGAGGGGTGTCTCTTGGCCGGGTCCTCTGCCACAGGCCTCCACTCCATCTTGGGCCTCTCCTCCTGGCCCCTGTCGGCTCCCTGTAGATCTGCCTTGGGGATGCCTCCCTGCCTGGAGTTCTGGTCCCAAGCCTCCATCCTGGGGCCAGCCCCCAACAGTGTCCAGGATGTAGGATCTGGAAGAGCAGAGGAGAAATGGAGGTTGCAGTTCCCAGGAGGGGAGAGGTGAGAACTGCCAAAGAATGATGACCCCAGGACTGATGGGGTTGCCCCCACTTTTCTGTAGCCCAGGGAAGAAAGAAGAGAAATGACATCAGGCAGGGAGAATACTGGAGCCTCCTGCCCTGACTCCTGACATCTGCCACGGTCTAGGATGTCACGGAGGCCCCAGAAAGCATCATCCCTACTCTTCACCAGTTGCTGGAGCACCGTCATCCTTGACTTGCCCCTCCCTTTAGCAAGACATACCCCAATTACAAAGCTGCCCACTCCCCAGAATCACACTCCATTCCCAACCACCAGCTTCCTGGCAGCACGCCCTACTGACTCCCTGCCTTGACCTGGCCCAACCCTCTTCACCTGCCATCAGCCAGGTCTTCTGGGAGGTGCAAGGTAGGGCTCATCCGACAGCAGGGCTGGCCACCAGCTGTGCCCCTCCCCACTTCTACCAAGCAACGTTGGTTCTCTCAGGTCTGGCAGCCTGAGAAACGGGCATGATAAATGTAAAGTGAACAGCCGAACTTGGGGGCCCTGATCATTCCAGCAGCGACCAACACCAAGAAGGCCCGATGCCTCCTGTTACTATTTCCAAATTCCACTGTGGCTGTTAATTTTCTATTGCTGCCGTAACAAATTGCCACAAATTAGTGGCTTAAAGCAATGCAAACTTATTAGCTCACAGGTCTGGAGAGAAGTCCTGAAGCCAGGTTTCAACAGTGTTGCTTCCTTCTGGAGGCTCAAAGCCTGGATCTGTTTGCTTGTCTTTTCCAGCTTCTAGATGCCACCTACTTTCCTTGTCTCATGTCCCCGTCTTCCGTCTTCAGAGCCAGCAGTGAAACATCAGACTGCCCCTCCTGCCTCTTCTATACAAAGACACTATGATCACACTGGGCCCACCATAAATAATCCAGGATAATCTCCCGCATCAGGATCCATTATCATACCTCCTAGTCCCTTTTGCTGTGTGAGTAACAGTCACAGGTTCTAGGGACTTTGGGGGAAGGTGGGGGGGGTGTTCTGCCTACCACAGTGGCTTTTTCTGAGCTCATTGTATGCTTTACTGGGAAAACACAGTGTATGAATCGAGATGCCACTTACGTGAAACAAAACTGAGCGTTTCATCCGCAGTCCTGAAGGACACACAAGCAGCTCAGAGCAGTCCCATCTGGGTGGGGGCTTGCTTGGCAGGAGACAGTGAAAACATGTAGAGTGGGATGGGTGACTCTGATGTGTAGCAAACGTACAGGAAGGGGTCAGGCTGAGAAGGCCCACTTGGGGGGTTGGAATATAGAAAGGAAAAGGACAAGGGGCACCTGGGTGGCTCAGTTGGTGAAGTGTCTGCCTTCGGCTCAGGTCACGATCCCAGGACTCTGGGATCGAGTCCCATGTCGGGCTCCCTGCCTGGCAAAGAGCCTGCTTCTCCCTCTTCCTCTTGCCTGCGTCTCCCCCTGCTTATTCTCTCTTTCTTACAATCTTTCAGGGGCACCTAGGTGGCTCAGTGGGTTAAAGCCTTTGCCTTTGGCTCAGGTCATGATCCCGGGGTCCTGGGATCAAGCCCCGCATCAGGCTCTCTGCTCAGTGGGGAGCCTGCTTCCCCTTCTCTCTCTCTCTGCCTCCCTCTCTGCCTACTTCTGATATGTCAAATAAATAAATAAAATGTTTAAAAAAAACTTTCATTAACAGTGGAACTATTTTTAAAAAAAGATTTTTATTTATTTATTTGACAGAGAGAGATCACAAGTAGGCAGAGAGACAGGCAGAGAGCAGGCTCCCGGCTGAGCAGAGAGCCCGATGAGGGGCTCGATACCAGAACCCTGAGATCACCACCCGAGCGGAAGGCAGAGGCTTTAACCCACTGCGTCACCCAGGCGCCGCTTGTTCTCTCTTTCTAATAAACAATTAAATAATAATAATAATAAAAGATAAGAAAGGAGAACTTGCTTGTCGATTAGGTTACTGATTAATGACAGTCACTAAAAGAGGACTGACCTGTTAAAGAGGCCATGGTAAGAATGAGAATTCTTCCTACATTGTTACTTCCAGAATAAATATAGACGTACCCAGCACAGCCTTCGAGGTACGAATATGTGACCACAGTAAATCAACAGCTCACTGAGCATGATGGCTCAGGTTCTCGTCCTTTTGCTCTGTTCCCTTTTCTGTGCAAGGCAGATTATCCCTTTCTCAAAAGTTCCAGAAATTCTGGACACCTGGGTGGCTCAGTTGGTTAAGCATCTGACTCTTGATTTTGGCTCAGGTCATGATCTCAGCGTTGTGAGACTGAGCCCTGCTTGGGCTCTGTGCAGTATGTGGAGCCTGCTTAAGATTCTCTCTTTCCCTCTGCCCTTCCCCACCTCTCTCCCTCTTAAAAAAAGTTCCAGAAATTTGAGTCTATTTAGTGAAATGGTTTTCACCAACTCTCCCTTGACCCACTGCTGTTTTTCTGTCATTTTTGCAAATTTCTAACAAGCAGGTCCCTGGGGGCTACCAGTGGATTGAAATAACATGACTTGGAACTAAAAAGAATCAGGAAGCATTTGGCCAAGTCTCTCTGCACGTTTTCAGCCAAGGACACTTCAGAGCAAGTAGACATGGTTCTTTTCACGACGGGGCTGCCAGCCGTCTCTGGTGGATTACCTTGCCCTTGGACATCACAACCACAATGGCAGAAATCGGCTGACTTGGGAGTGAGAATTAGACATGCTGAGGAGGTCAAAGGTGAAAAGTGCAGAGTCACACACGTTCTCCAGATCACAAAGGGGTCACAGCAGCCGCTCGGCCACCAGCGCTCTGCTCTTCAGGCTCCCGCCTGCTGCAGTGTGGGATGCTGAAGGGTCCACAGTAAGGGTCATTTGTCTGGTCACATACTCAGCAAGTAAGCAGTCGGGGGCATGCTCCGAAGAAACGAAGGTGGCAATATGGACAGAACCACACACTGTGACCTGACGTTACTCAGACAGTCCTCACTCCAGTCATATGTGGTACTAGCAACCCTCCTGTGACTTTCAGGCCTGTGTGAGTCTGGCCTTCAACCCAAGGTAGGTGAGGCCACCTTTCTCCAGCTGCACCTCAAAGCCACTTAGTGTCTGGGTGGACTAAGACTTCACAGGGCCACATTCAGACCCAAAAGGAGATCAATCCTTGCTGGCTCTCTCTCCCATGGGTGGCACCGATGGGGGCTAGGGAATCCAACATCTTCCCCACTGTGGCAACTACCACTACGTGCCTTTGTTTCTCCGCCTGACAATTTAGCCACCTAGAGCTTGAGACCCAAGCAGAGGTGCTCAGAGCCCCCAGAGTGAGAGACTTCAAGCAAGCAGGAGGACATCTGGGCGACACTGAACACGGACATGTTGTACTCCAGTGCCAGACTGTCCATGGTGCCCTTATAGAGGGAGGCAGCAGGAGGACGTGAGGGGCACGTCTCTTTCCCAGACACTTGGGATCTGAGCCCGAGGTTATTCTCCCCAGGTAAGAAATGGCTACTATCCTACCCCGATACTATGTTTCTGCCTGTCTGCCCTGAGACTGGACTATGCAGCTCTCCAAAAACAGGCGTGGGGAACGACATTGGCTAACTAGGGAGCAAGCAACTGTGGGCTCCATGTGCCCACCTGTGCTGACTACCCTAACAGTAGGTGGACAGGAATCTAACCTGCAATAGACACCGTGCTCAGGGTTGAAGGACCGTGACTCCTGCAGAGCCCTCATTGGACCCACCTAGGGAAGGTCAAGGGACGAGCTTTCTCTGGAACATGCAGCTTGCTGTGCAAATACAACAGACAACCTGGGGGTCCAAGTTTCAGAAGGTGTCCCTTGCACACTGGCACTGGCAAAGCCGTTGTACTTTGTACGTTGGACCCACTGTGGGTAGACTGACCAGCCTCTTCCAGCTAAGTCTCCACACTCAGACTTTGTCCGAATGAGGACAGATGGGCAGGAAGACCTGGCAAAAAAGGCAATTGCACAACGCACTCCCACACAGCTAGTGGGAATGGAAAGTGATGCAACCAGCTTCTGTGGAAAACGGCCTGGCAGTTCCCCAAAAGGTGAAACACGGTGTCAACACATGACACGGCAGTTCCACTCCTAAGTATCTCTCCGGGAGAAATGAAAACGGGCTGTCAAGCAAAAACTTATACACAGATGTTCATTATAGCATTTTTCATAACAGCCAAAAGGTAGAAATAACCCAAATGTCCAAAAACTGGTGAATGGATGAATGAAATGTGGCGTGTCCACACCAGGGAATATTACTCAGCAACAAAATGGGATGAAATACTAATACACGGATGGGCCTCAGAAAACAGCATGCTCAGTTAAAGAAGCCAGACACAAGAAGACCGCATTGTATAATTCCATTTATGTGAAAACCCAGAATAGGCAAATCCACAGACACAAAGGGTAGACTGGTGATTGCCAGGGGCTGAGGAAAGGAAGAATGGGAATGGGGAATAATGGTTTCATGAGTACGCAATTTCATTTTGAGGTGCTGGAAATGTTTTGGAATTAGACAATCGTTGCACAACACAGTAAATATAGTAAAAACTAAAATATGTTAATAACCAACCTCAACTGTACACTTCAAAATGGTTCATTTATGTTACAGGAACTGTATCTCAAAAAACAACAAAGGAAACCGCCCGCAGCACAAAGCATTCCTGCCTCCGGTGTGCGGCAGAGCTCCAGAGGTGAGCCTGCCCTACAACACCCCGGAAATCATCTGAGCCCCGGCGGGCCGTAGGGACAGGGAAGCATGGGACGGAGGGTGTGTGTGTGTGTGTGTGTGTGTGTGTGTGTGTGTTTAACAATACTTTCATAATGAGAAAAACAAGGTCTTCAAAACTGCTAGGTAAAAATAAAATATGAACTTCCCCCACATGCCCAAGTGGACTGTACACCAAGCAGAGTTTCCACATCATTGGCTTAACCTCTGTGTTAACAGCATTCTCCCCTGGACCCAGACTTCTCTTCAACCAAGTGTCTCTTAATCCACTCATCTGAAGGAGAAAACTCTTGGTAGGAAGCTAGACACACCTGCTGTGCCAATGGGTATCAAGCTGGGGCCCAGGGAAATGCTTCATGGTGTCTTGAGGCCCAGGGCATTGTCATCACTGATTTACAGATGGGAACAAAGGCTGAGAGTTGGCGAAGGAGCTCACACCCCATTCTGTCTGACCATGAAGACGTCCTCCATACCAGGCTAGCCACTGGCTCTCCACCGCCACCCACGGAATTCACCTTTTGACTCTCACAAGCCTCCCTTGCATCCCCACCCCCAGCCTCTGCCTCTAAGCATGCAGATTCTGCAGGGTTCCTTGGTCTGCCTCCCCAAAGCCAGGCTGACCCCTTTCTGTGGCCAGGCACAGAGCTGTAGGAGAAGCCATAAGCATTGATATGGGGACGATCCTTTCTTTCCTCCTCATACAACTGTAACTCCAGGGTGAACTCTGGCTGCTCACAGAGAAGAGGGGGCCCCCACAGTGAGGGTTGAGCAGCAGGAAGGCAGGTACCCAGATTTCTGTTCCCAGGGAGGAATCAGGACTTCTATAATCATACTTTCTGGAAGCCCCACAGCCAGGATCTGGCATGATACCAAGTTGCAATGCCCCAGATGTGAGGGACAACAAGACCTGGGTGCCTGCCATGCCCCTGCCCCAGGGCTTCCATTAAATGCTGTCCCTAAAAAAAATAAAAAATAAAATAAATGCTGTCCCTGCAGGGTCATGGTTGCTGGCCTCATACCCTGGTTTGCATTAGAACCTGGCGGCCGGAACAGGACCTTGTGGAACTCAGAATGAGCTCTTGGAACCTCAGGAATCCAGAGGCCAATGACCCACCGGAATGGGAGAACACATCTGGGACAGCCTGACCAACCCGGGACAGCCAATCACCGTGGAATCAGTGGACAGGGCAGAGGATGGGTGGCCTGCAGTGTGATGTTGCTGCTGCCCCTCAGAACAATGTTACTTAAACTGTAACCCCTGGAGGATTTTACTAGTTGCCAAGCACATTTAGATATGGCCTTAAGAAAAACATACACTGGCAACAGGTCTTTGGGGAGAAGAACGATATATAAACATGAAGCTGGGCAGCTGGGGATGCCTGGCCCTCCCAGGGCGGAACGGCGCCTGCTTCAGGGAAGCCGAGCACCGGGGAACGCCGGGGAATGCCGGGGCAGCTCAGGGTGGAACGACGAAACACCGCCTGCTTCCCTTCTCCATTATCGCTCCTTTCTCTTCCCAGAAGCGCCCGTTGTTAGTTAGATGAGTCCTTTGAATGTGCTTGGTTAACTATAAACTTTATCCTCCTAAGACGTGACTAACGTTTGACCTTCATCAGTCTTTCTGTTGGCTATTGTTTCTATCTAATAAAAGTGAGACTGTGGAGTTGCTGGTGGCAGCAGTCCTTTTCGACGGTTGTCCCCTGCTCCCAATCTCTTGTAGCTGACTTGTATGTGCCTAATTCTTCTCCCGTCGCCGACTGGAAGTGGCATGATGTCACCCAGGACTGGGCAGGTTCCACCAAAGGAAGGTGTAGTGGACTGAATGGTGCCCCATCCCAAAAGCTACATATACACCCTAACCCCCAGAACCTGTCAAGGTGACTGACCATAGTTGGGAAAGGATATTGCAATGAGATCATCACGCATTCCCTGGGTGGGGCCTAAATGCAGTAACAAGAATCCTTGTAAGAAAGCGAGAGTGCGAGAGAGAAGAGGTGGAAGCCAAGACTCGAGAGATGCAGCCACAGCCCAAGTGGCATCTGAAACCATCAGGTGCCACGACAATTTGCATGGGATGGTCTCTGCCTCAGAGCTTTCAGGGCCTGGAGCCCTGATGATGTCTTCAGACTTCTGGCCTCCAGAACCGAGAATAACTTTCTACTGTTTTAGGCCACCTAGTTGGTTGTAATCTGTTATAACAGCCACAGAAAATCAATAGAGACTGGTCCAGCACCCCTCATAGGATGACTGGGTTTAGGGGTGGGAGCCCTCCTGATCTCTGGTGACGTCCAGTCCGATGACTGACTGCTCTGTGCAGAGGGTCAGGTAAGACTGGGTGGTCGCAGGAAAAAGCAGCAGCTTTTTTTCTTCCTAACAGGAAGAAACCCTGAACTCACAATGTGGGGACCAAGGGTCACCCATTAGCCATGTTCACAGAGCATCTCCCAACTGTCCCCAGACACCCGCTCCCATAGGTGGCTTCCTGGGCCCATCTACAGTGACAGAAACCTGCCTCCCGACGTCGGACACAGCAAGTGGAAGCTGCCGCCCACGGCCAAGGCTCCCTGCCTCTCTTGCCCTGCTCCCGGCCTGCACCTCCAAACTATCCTACCTGTACCCGGAGGGCCTTCAGTCATGAACCTGGGACCGGAGGCTGAGCTCAGCAAGGGCTCCCGGGAGCGGGTCTCCCCGCTGCACAGCGGCCGTCCCAGCTGTTCTGGCAATGCCTCCCCATCCGCCTCGGGTGAGCTCGCCCCGCAGCCTGAGCGCTCCCCAGCCTCTCTAAGGCTCTCCGGGCTGCTGGTGGACGGGACAGGACACACAGCGGCCACCGCTGGGTAAGCAGGAGGCTGAGCAGGGGACGTAGCCCGGGCCAGCCCGGCAGAACCGCACGACGACAGCACATGGGGAAAGGCTGGCAGGCCGACCGTCCTCCGCGTCTGGATACAACCCACTGAGACCTACGGCCGTCTGCCTGCTCCACCGGGCAGTGCGCGGCCCGGCGCGCGGGCGCGACCCGAGGGTGGGCCCGCCTCCGCGCTACGCCTGTCCTCCCGGTGACGCGCCCACCCTCGGGCCGCCTGGGGTCGGGGTCGGCGCCGTTCCAGGACGCGGACCAGAACGCACGAGGAGGAAAGCAGGGTTAGTGCGGGGACGAGCGACGCACGCGGGGCGGCGTGACAGCGGGGGAGGAGCGGCTCTCCGGCCTCCCGGCGATCGGAGCGGCAGGACCGGGCCTGACGAGGAGCCGGCGCCTGCACGCAAGCCGAGGCCGGCGGGTGGGCCGGGGGCCTCGGGAGGCCAGGGCCCGCCAGCAGGAGGCTCGGAGTTTGATTCTGAGAGCCGCGACGGTGGGGCCCGGGCCTGCTGCCTCCGCACGTGGGGCTCAGTGTCCACGCTCTGGTGGGCGCGCGTGGCAGCCGGAAGTGGAGCCGACAGGCCCTCCCGGAACTGAAGGCCCGACCTACGGTGGCCAGCCGGACCCCTGGGCGAAGCGGACCGGAAACGCGCGAGACAGGCCTCCGCCCAGAGCCCGCGCGCCGAAGGAGGGGGCAGGAGGCCGGTTGAGGTCGGGGGGGGGTAGAGGCGCGCTGAGTGCCCAGAGGTCCCGGCCTCGCGGGCTGGAGTCGCGGGTACGTGGCGAATGCCACTTACTCGCTCGGGGGCGGCCCGCACGGGTCCCCTGGTCCCCGCCCCGCACGCGGCACAGAGCCTGCCACCCTCCGCCTTCGGGCCACCGCGGCACTGAGGGATTAGAGCCTCAGGGCGAGAGAGAGCCGGAACCCTCGCGGGGCCTGCTGGGAAACGTAGTCCCGGCGCGCCCCGTGGTCCGACCCCTGGCCTCCGGTTGTCATGGCAACCGCGGGCTTCTCCGCCCAGTCAGCGAGGTAGGGCTTTTGCGTCTTCCGCAAGGAGACGGAGTCCCGGACCGACTGGGGCGCTTCCGCCTGTCCCAGAAATGCTCCGCTTTCCGTCTCCGTAGAGAGGAAGAGTGGGGTTGATGCTGGGAGCAGCACTAGAAGAGCCCTCCCCGCACACGCTGGTCACCTACGGGGTGCTTCAGGAGTGAGAACCCGGGTCCCCAGGGCACTGGAGAGAAAGTGGGGTTCCACACCAGGAATCCAACTCCCTCGGCTTGTCAGTCGCTGGACTGGCCTCATGCCGAAGCCACAGCCCTGGGAGCCTGTGCCCCAGAAAACTGTCGCGCCACCTGCCACCCCTTCACGCAAGTCCCTCTGCCGAGGGCAGTATCCCAGCACGGTGCTCCGCCGGGAGCTTGACTTCACGACAGGTTTCTCCTGAAGTCCCAAGGCACTGGGGACTGGGAAATCAGCCTCAGGGCGTCTTCACTGCTCAGCACCCTGGGCCGGAGCCTCCACCCTGGGGCTGGCCTTCGATTCAGAATCCTAACAGCAAGATCTGGGAACGCCAAAGAGAAATGGAGAGGCTGGCAATTCCCAGGAGGGGAAAAGGGTGCAAAGGAAGCAAATCCCAGCAGCTGAGGGATCTTAGATGGCTTGAACAGATTTGCTAGTCTAGAAAGCTGTTAAAAGGTGGGAGACATAAAGAAGGCATTTCGGGGGGCGCCTGGGTGGCTCAGTGGGTTAAAGCCTCTGCCTTCTGCTCAGGTCATGATCCCAGGGTATTGGGATCGAGCCCCGCATCGGGCTCTCTGCTCAGCGGGGAGCCTGCTTCCTCCTCTCTCTCTGCCTGCCTCTTTGCCTGCTTGTGGTCTCTGTCAAATAAAAATAAAATCTTAAAAAAAAAAAAAAAAGGCATTTCGGCAGGAACTGAAGGCAGCCAGCTCAGTGGGTGAGGTGATGGGGGGTGTCACCTCTTTCTCTTTAGGCTACGTTAGAGAGACTGCTCTCACCTGTCAGACCACTGGCCTCCTGCTGATTTCTGCCTCTCTCTGACCTATCCTCATTACCAGCTGCCCTGTACATACTCCAGACTGTCCATGTGACAAGCCACACCCAACGCTAGCTGTTGGATGGCTGTGTCAGGCTCATGATGGGAACTGTTGCTGACCTAGGTTTAGAGTCCCACGCATGTGTGTGTTAGATAGAATAATGGACCCCCAAAGATGTCCATGTTCTAATCCCTGCTCCTGGTGAATATGTTACCTCATATGGCAAAAGAGACTTTGCAGATGTGATTAAAAATCATGAGATAGGGACATTATCCTAGATTTTTCAGGGATCCAATATAATCACAGTAGTCCTTACAAGAGGGTTGCTGAGAGAGTCGGGAAGGAGATGTGATGATAGAAGCAGAGGTCAGCGTGCTGTAGTCACAAGACAGTGAATATGAGCAACCTTTAGGACCTGGGAACGGAGAACCTAGTTTCTCCCCTGGAGTCTCTGGAAGGATTGCAGCCTGCCGAAGGAGGATTGTGACCTCTCTCTGTCAAATAAATTTTTTAAAAGATTTTATTTATTTATTTGACAGATCACAAGTAGGCAGAGAGGCAGGCAGAGAGAGAGGGGGGAAGCAGGCTCCCCGCTGAGCAGAGAGCCCAATGCGAGGCTCGATCCCAGGATGCTGAGATCATGACCTTAGCCAAAGGCAGAGGCTTAACCCACTGAGCCACCCAGGCGCCCCAAGTAAATAAATCTTAAAAAAAAAAACAAAACAAAACAAACAAACAAAAAAAACTGTTCCAAGGTTCTCAAATCCAACCCAGAAACTCATCTCCCCTATTCCTTACTCCCAAGTGCCCCAAATGAGGAGACAGGTCTGGATCTGATCTAGTATCACCATCCCAGCCCTGTTGCCCCATCCCTACCTACAATTCCAGAGTCATCCTGAATATGTGGCTCTAATTTACAACTATGCAGACTGAAACTAGGGAGGGGGCTTAGGTTTGCTGATCCAGCATCTGGCCAAGTGGACTGGCCCAAGCACCTGCCTCTGCCTTAAAGTCTAGAATTCTCACTCTTGTAACAAGCATCCCAGCCAAACTACCTACCCGTGTAAGCCCAGCTTTACACATGCTGGTTGGTGGCCAGGATGTAGGGAGCCCTGGGCAGTCGGAAAGATCAACTTCTTGTTTGCCAAGAATCGTGGGAGAAGGAAACAGCACCGCAGGAGTTGGAGAAGCAATAAATATGCTTTTTGTACCTCTCTGGGCCTCCATGACTATCCATAAAATGGGGGAACCCACTTCAAACAGTTGCTCTGAAGAGTAAGATTGGATTCCTGGATTCCTAGATTTCTAATGTCCACCTGGGAGCCTGGGGTCAGGCAGGGGCTTCCCTGGAGTGACCTCAACAATGGAGTAGCCAGGAAGAGGGGCAGAGCAAGGTAAGGAGGTCTTCTGAACAGGTCTTATGAATATGCCTAAAAGTCCTGGGTGTGGAACTGGTGTCTGGTGGAGGAAGGACCAGCCACTCCAGGTCTGCCTGGAACCCAGAGTGGGAGCAGCAAGTGTATGAGGGACTAGGGAAGACTGGCCTATCCACCCATCATTTATTCAGGTTACTCACAGGCAGATCCTGTGTGGCAGGCTCCGTGCTCGCAGCTGGGGATACAGCAGGGAATAAGCCACACAGTCTACCTTCCTAGAGCAATTAGACAAATAGGGCAGAAGAGATGGTCAAGGCTGGTGGGCCCAGAGTGGAAATGATGCACCAGGTAATGAAGGTGGCCTCTAAAGAGACTTTCCACCGTTCAGGCTGAAGAACACAGTGCCAACATCCATAGACCCATGGGGTCAGCCTTCAGGTCTCCTCCACTGTGTCATGGAGGTGGGGAGGCGGGACCACTCCATGCCTGGCAAGACGTATGTGAATCTTAGCTATGCAAGGTGACACTCTCCGCCCCCCCCAACCCTTTTCACATTATGGGGTTTTATGGCAGGAACTCCCTCCTGCTCTCCAGTGCACAGCAGGTCACTGTTTCAGGGTCTATAAAGGAGTCTATTTGGGGCACCTGGGTGGCTCAGTCAGTTAAGTGGGCGACTCTTGATTTTGGCTCAGGTCATGATCTCAGGGTCCTGGGATCAAGCCCTACATCAGGCTTACCCCTTAGTGGGGAGTTGGCTTGAGGAGTCTTTCTCTCCCTCTGCCCCTCCCCCCACTTGCTCATGCTTTCTCTCTAAAAGAAATAAAAAAGATGTCTATTATCAAATGACAGTAGGCCAGTAGCCCAGGGCACAGGATCCAAACTGGCCTTGTCTCATTCTTTTTTTTTTTTCCCCCCAATTTTGTTTAGTAGGCTCCATGCTCAACTCAGGGATCAAACTCGTGACCCTTAAATCTAAAGTCACATGCTCTACCAACTGAGTCAGCCAGCACCCCTGATTCTGTTCTATGTCTATGCTGAAGGGGGAAACTGAGGTTCGGGGGGGGCTCTCAGCTTTTGAGGAGAAAGAGGCAGGGTTGGGAGCCTCCCTTTGGATCCTGCTGAGTGTGGGGGCACTATTACCTCTGTCTCTCTCAGCTTCCCTGCTCCCCCCGACCCAAGCACCTTCCCAAGGACCTCCCCCAGGACAAGGGAGGGCCCCCAAGGGTCAGAGAGGGTCTGCCGGACCAGGGAGGAGCCCATTTATCCCCTCCCCATCCCCCACAGACCCCAGTGGTAGGTCCAAGGCTGCTGTTTGCACCTAACAGGGCAGAGTTCAGGGATAAGGGCCACAGGTTGTAGGGGCTGGGGGCCTTGGTGTCTAGATGCAGTTCCTGTGCCCCCAATGGCAGCCCAGGATCTAACCCCATGCTCAGGCCAGCTTCAGGGTGTATCCTTCTGAGTCCAAGGCAGGGAGCAGCAGCTCTTTCTACCCAAGGTTCCTGTCCCCGTGTTTAATAAAAACGACCATTTTGGACCAAATCAAAACAAAAAACAAAAAAATCCAAAACCCAACTAAAAACCAAACAAAAAAAACCAGTCCAAGGGGGCACAGAGTCTCTGGTCTGAAACACCTGAAATGGGGTAGGAACAGGGGCTAGTCCTTAAAATCAGTCAAGCAGTACACACCTAAGGCGGATGCTGAGGACCTGCTATGAACATGCTCAGAGAGTGGGCAAATGGGGTCACTGGGGATCTACAGAGGACCACTTAAGTCAAGTGGCTGGGCCCCTTGGGGTCTGGCTTGAGGGAGCATCCCCTTGGAGGGAGAGATAGGCACCAGGAGGTGAGGAGCCCCATGCAGTCCTGGAGAGAAACCACTAGAGGCTGCCGCATTATCCTGCTAGGCAGCGTGGGTGAGCAACCGCACTGTCGCTGCCTCTGGGGAGCGCACCAAGACTTAGTCCACGTTCCAGTTCGACTCCAGGGAGTAGGTTTAGGAGACGCCAAACAATCGGGGTGTGTGAAGTTGCGGGCACAAGCTCTTCAGGAGAGCCACCGGGTCAATGGGTGAGGCTACAGCGTGGCCGCGGCACGGCCACCAGGGCCGACCCCCTGCACCCGTCCAGTGACGTCAGCATCAACACAGGACCCAGGTGCATCAAATAGAGTGAAGGCTGCCCCCGCCTCCAGTCCACCTGCTGGGCACAACCCCTGGCCCCATATCCAGGGCTCCTCCCCAACATCCGCCCGCACACGATAAGGGGCGGCAGTAGACGTAGAGAGACGACAGGGGTACCCTGGCATGGGATGAAGAAGGCTTAAGTCGGAAAGGGTCCCGCCCTCTAAGAGGCTCAGCAATCCGAGCGTGCGAGTGTGCGGTAGGCCGACCCGCGAGAGGGGCTAGGGCATGCACGTGGGGGCCAGTCGTGACCACCAGGCCCACTCCTCCTCTCCGAGCCTGCAGCTGCGCTTGTCTGTGAGGCGGCCGTGACCTGGACGAAGAACGAACCCGCTACCGCACTCGAAACCCGCGGCAGGTGCAGCGTGAAGTTAGAGGCCCAGGAGCACGAAGAGCGCGAGCCTGACTTCTACCCTCATTAGACATGGCGGCCTTGGCCTCAGAGAGATCTCTGCGCTTGTGCGAGGGCCGCCAAGACCGGGCAAGTACTGGCTATTAGAACATCCGCCAGGCGTGCTCGTGGGGTCACTTTTGCAAGCGCGCGTGCGCAGGGTATTTACGTATTTCGTTTGGCCCGGGGCGCCTTCATATCTTGTTCCGCATTGGTCCTTGGGTATAACGTAACGTTTTTGCATACGCGTTGTCCCCGCTGACCCGGAAGTTTTCACCCCCTTTAAAAGCTTCGGCCCGCGATTCGCGGTCTTTTCCTGTCTGTGCCAGGGCGACGCGTGGTGCAAGCTGATCGATTGTGACGCCCCGGCTGCGCCTTCAGGTAAGGCCGCCACGGTGTCGGGGGTGTACGAGGAACGATTCAGGATTTTCCGGGTCGCGATGAGCGATCCCCGAGGCTCGGGGCTTCCCCCGGGGGAGTTTCACGTTTTTCTCCGGAAAACGTGCTGAGGAACGTGGAGGCGCAGGAAAGTTACAATTTCTCGGTGTCCCGCTACCTCCGTACCTTTGCCCGGGAGCGGGGTTCGGGGGTGCGGGTTGGGCCCTGCAGTCGTGAGTTGAGATAGGAGGTTTCCGTTCTTAGCACACGGTGCACTCCGCGGCCAGTGCACGGTTTTTCCTCTAGTAGCTCCTAGTAGGTCTTTGGTGTCGGACACGCGCGGAATTCGTGTGGTGGCCCTCGGTGGCAGACCCGGGTTTCCATTTGACTCCAGAGAAGCAGAGCAGAAGCAGCCTGACTCTCCCCTGGGTGGGATTCGAATTCCAGCGGATGCGGTGTCGGTGTACCGGGTGTCTCCCTTGCAGACACGGTCCGCGGAGCCGCTGTTGGCCGGGGCCTGCCAGCGCTTGGTTCCCGGGGTCCTTGGTGAGAGAGAGATGCTTCTTTCTCACATTACAGCTAAGTGGTTTTTCTAGGACCCAGAAAGGTGGGCCCAGACGGTCACCGCCTTCCTGGGTTCCACATAAATTCCCAGGTGGCCGCGTGTGGGCCAGCCTTGCAGTGGTGGGTATGTTTGGGCTCTGACAGTTTGTGTTCCTAGGATGACCGAGTGGGAGACGGCTGCACCTGCGGTGGCGGAGACCCCTGACATCAAGCTCTTTGGGAAGTGGAGCACCGATGACGTTCAGATCAATGACATCTCCTTGCAGGTGAGAGGGGCGTGTGGTGGTCGCGCTGTCCCCAGCTAGGGGGTTCGGGGCACACGTGGAATCTTCCAGAAGGGGTGACTTGAAACTCCTTGCTATAGACTTGAAGATGTGACAGGTAAAGGAGGGCTTCCTGGACCACCACACCCACGGTATCTGTTTTTCCTTCGTATTTTGTTAACCCGGTTGCTACACACGATGGTTCCCACAGGGGTTTTGTGTCCATGTTTTGATTCTGTTTTTCTTTTTTGTTGTTTTTGTTAAGATTTATTTATTGATTTGAGGGGTGCCTCCGTGGCTCCATTGTTGTGTCTGCCTTTGGTTCAGGTCATGATCTCAGGGTCCTAGGGTGGAGCCTCTCTGGTTCCTTGCTCAGGGGAGAGCCTCCTTTTCCCTCTGCCCGCCGTTCTCCCTGCGTGTGCTCGCTCTGACAAGTAAATACTTTCTTAAAAGACAACTTTTCACTTTTACCTAGTGTTCTCTTAGGGGCTGGGGAAGTCGAAGTCCGTGTCATGCCAGAATTTGGTTTTGAAAGATGTGCAAGGCTCTGCCATAGAGCTGGATGTTATATCCAATCCCTGCCAGGGCATTTGGTGTTTGTGGTTTATCCTGCCCAGTGTGGAGCCCCGCATGGAGACCTAACTGCTTGCCTGTTTGCGCAGGTGGTTCTGTGCAGACTGTCACTTTGGTATCAGAATTTTCTCTTCTCCTTCAGTTATTCCTGGTGTTTATAGAAATAGGATGTGTGTGGGGCTTCTCGTGTATAAGTGATAGAGTGACGTTTGGGTGTATTTCACGGTGAAACGGTTGACAGTAGTACTCTACACATACGTGTAGTTCCTCTGATTTGAATGCCCCCTAACATTTTGGTGTTTTATAGACATTTTCTTGGGAAATGATGCCTCTGTGTATAGGAAGCGTTGCTGGATAATTTTGCTAAAACAGTGGTTCTCTGGCGTGATCTTCCCCCACCGCTTTTAGGTGACACTTGGCAATGTCTGGATACATTTTGGGTTGCAAAAACCCAGAGGGGTGCTACCACCGTACTGGATGCTACTAAGCGTTCTGCAGTGCACAGGACGGCCCCTGCAACAGGAGTTCCTTCATTGAAAATGCCTGTGGCACAGAGTTTGAGGAACGTTTAAAACTGAAATCGTTGGGGGTGCCTGGTGGCTCAGTTGGTAGGCGTCTCCCTTTGGCTCAGGTCATGATTCCAGGGTCCTGGGATCGAGCCCTGCATTGGGCTCCCTGCTCTACAGAGAATCTGCTTCTCCCTCTCCTTCTGTATGCCGCTCTGCCTACTTGTGCTTTTTCTCTATCTCTCTGTCAAATAAATAAAATTTTCAAAAAAAATAATAATCATGGGGTAGCTGACTAAGCCTGGTAGCCTAGTTAGTTAGGTGTCTGCCTTCAGCTCGGGTGGTGATCCCAGAATCCTGGGAAGGAGTCTCATTATCAGGCTCCCTGCTGTGCATCGTGAAGTCGGCTGCTCCCTCTCCCCTGTTCATGTTCTCTCTCTCTCAAATAAACATTAAAAACAAAAAATAGATCATAAGTTGTGATCTTCTTGGTTCTCTATTCCCCTCCCTTCCTCCCATTACAGAGGAGGTGAGCTTTTTTGGTTTAAGACTTCATTTATTTGAGAGAGAGAAAGCACAGATAGAGGGAGAAGCAGACTCCCCACCCCACTGGCTGGGCAGCCTAATGCGGGGCTCCATCCCAGGACCCTGAGATCATGACCTGAGTGGAAGGCAGACGCTTAACCGACTGGGTCACCCAGGTGCCTCAAGGAAGTGCTCTTCTTAGTGACTTTGATGAAGACACTTGTTAAGGTTACTTGTTTTGTGGCAGGCAGGGCCCTCACAGTAAAGCCACCACAGATGGGTGGGGGCTACCCCCAGTGGGTGCTCAGTCCCTCTGGTTCTTGTCCATCTTACTCCTAATGATGGTCCTTCCATCCCCTCTCCCTGCTGCCCCAGGACTACATTGCGGTGAAGGAGAAGTATGCCAAGTACCTGCCCCACAGTGCAGGGCGCTACGCCGCCAAGCGCTTCCGCAAGGCGCAGTGCCCCATCGTGGAGCGTCTCACCAACTCGATGATGATGCATGGCCGCAACAATGGCAAGAAGCTCATGACCGTGCGCATTGTCAAGCATGCCTTCGAGATCATCCATCTGCTCACTGGTGAGGTAGGACTGTGAGGCCTGATGAGGCAGAGTGCCCGTAGTACAGCCTGAAGCCATCAGCTGCCCCGTGGCGTGCGTCTCAGGGTCCATTAGGGTTTGGGGGTGAGGAGGGGGGTGGGATGTGGACTGATGTCACGTTCGTGGCTGCCTTCTCCTAGAACCCGCTGCAGGTCCTGGTGAACGCAATTATTAACAGCGGTCCCCGGGAGGACTCAACCCGCATTGGGCGAGCCGGAACCGTGAGGCGTCAGGCTGTCGATGTGTCCCCGCTGCGCCGTGTGAATCAGGTGGGCTTGGGGCAGAAATGGGCAAGTAGGAAGGTTTCTTCTGCCTGTGTGCTTTACCTGGAGTGTCTTTTGCTCCAGGAATCTTTCCTGCATTACCATCACATTCAGGGCAGATACTGGTTCTGGCCCCGTCCCGAGCAACGTTTCCCTGAGTCACGGTTTCATTTGAGTGTGTGTTGTTACATACTGTGTGTGGGTGTGTGTGTTTTTTTTTTTCCACAGACCATTTGATCATCAGCTAGGGGCATTGTCACCACGGCCCCCTTAATAGAGATAGAATTGTCTCACATTCTGTGCCTGCAGCTGTCCCCAGTGTATCTTTCGTAGCTGTCCGTTGTCAGTCAGGGTCCAGGTCAGGAGCGCACACGGCATCGCGCTTCCCTGCAGTCCAGGTTTCGGATCTCCTGTAACCAAACACCCAGCGTCAGCCTTTGTGTCCACACTTTGTTTCTGTGGCCCCCGGTCTGATCTCAGATCTGGCAGCATTTCACCTGGTGCTGCCTTTGGGCTCCTACTGTGTCTCGTCTCTGTCGCGGCGGGGGGGCAGTGGATGCCAGGCAGTATGGTAGCCAGCATTTGTTGGGGTGCCTAGGCTACGGAAGACAGTGGCCCTATCTGCTTTGGGGGCATCTGCTTAGCTGAACCCTGTGCTCCCTAGGCCATCTGGCTGCTGTGCACAGGTGCACGTGAGGCTGCCTTCCGGAACATCAAGACCATTGCTGAGTGCCTAGCAGATGAGCTCATCAATGCAGCCAAGGTGAGTGAGGACACAGGGGTGGGGCCAGTTCAAGGGGAAGCTGCTCCAGCCTTCAGAACTGACCATCTCTCTCCTTGCAGGGCTCTTCCAATTCGTATGCTATCAAGAAGAAGGACGAGCTGGAACGTGTGGCCAAGTCCAACCGTTGATCACGTGGCTGTGCCTTCAATAAACCTGTCTGTCCTCGGGGCAGCCTCACCCACCTGTGCCATTGTGTGTCCTGGGGGGCTCTGGAGTGGGATGGCCCCAGGGTCCTGAATTGCTGGCCACGTTTCTGACCTGTCTTTTGGCCTGTGGAGACCCGGGTTCACCAGGGAGATACTCTGCTCAGGAAGTGCCACTGACTCAGAACCATGGAGAGCAGGCCTGGCTACCCGGAGGGTTCCAGTGTGTTGGAAATGAGAGGGGTGGGTTGTCCTGGCACAGATGTCACTCTAGTCTGGGGAAGGGCTTGGTGTTTATCCAGGAGATCTGGGTGGTAGCCCACCACCCTGAGAGGCATGTTTCCTGTGAGCAGCGCCAGGGAGCGGTATCTAAGGCCAATGGTCTGGGTCAGTGTTTCCAGCCTCCTGCCTGCTGGTTTGTCAGGGGCCAGCCCTATCCAGTACACTGTGGGGCCTGCCCACCTTCCACCCCAGAGGCTCCTCTTTGCTCTGGCCAGCTTCCCCCTGAGCTCCAGGCTGCCTGTACACTTTTTTTTTTTTTTTTAAGATTATTTATTTGACTGATCACAAGTGCTCAGAGAGGCAGGCAGAGAGAGGGGGAAGCAGGCTCCCCGCTTAGCAGAGAGCCCAGTGTGGGGCTCAATCCCAGGACCCTGAGATCATGACCTGAGCCAAAGGCAGAGGCTTAACCCACTGAGCCACCCAGGCGCCCCTGCCTCTGCATTTTGTGTACTAGTCAGGACTGCAGCAACCCTGGGTACCCATAGAGGCACTGCTACATCAGGTTCATCTGATTCCACCAGTGGCTTGAAAGTGGATTCATGAGGTGATGGAAGACTTGGGTGGTGGGTTGTTACTGCCCACCCATGAGACCAGACTCACTGGCCTGTCCCCCTGTGCCATCTATCACCTTGCCGCCCCCAACATCCGGCCAACGTCAGGCTTGGTGTTCATGCTGGAGGGACCTGTCTCGGGGGCGGGCCAGGCAGTCAGACAAGTCTGACAGGTACCTTGGGAACCTGGGATCTGGAGGGAGTGGTACCAAGGCAGTACCTTCCTGCAGGGAGGGGCACCTAGTATACAGCTGCTGGTAGGCAAAGTACTGGGGTCAGAACTGGCAGGGACGTGCCAGGCAGAGGGAGGTGGCACCCACAGGTAGGAAGAGTCCAAAGGCCCACTGGGGTCTGTCATCGGGAATCTCTGGCACCTGCTCTGGGCTTCTGTCATTTCTCTGTGTTGCTGGGCTCCAGTCCTGAGGCTGGCATGTCCTCTTCCTCATCTGCCCCTCCTGGGATCTGGTATGGACCCCCCCCCCCCAGAATCGAACTAGTTCTTAGAGGTCCCCATCTTTTTTGTTCCTCTCCATGTTGGAGCCTCCCCATTGCTTGTCTGGGGTCCTGCCTGGTGATGAGTCCTCAGCTGTCATCTCTGCCCCTTCCCCACCTAAGTCAAGCTTAGGACCTACCATGCCCCCTGGGTCTGTCCCTGTCCCCCAATCCTTTCCTCCCATCTCTTTTGCTCCCTCCCTTCTCCAGTCTTGATGCTTCTTCAACTCCCTACCTGGACACCCTTTTTCTTTGCTTCTACCCTGAGTCGCCTACCATTCTAGCCTCTGCTCCTTGGCTCTACACCCCCTTTGCTTCGGTACTCCAGAGTGCAGCCCCTGAACCCCCGCAGACCCTCCTCCGCTCTTCCACCGCCTGCTTTCCTGGCTGACGGGCCTCTTCCCTCAGGTCCCGTCCAGATGCCCTGCCCTCGGCCGCCCTGGCTCCGCTGCTCCCTGGCCCCTCAGGGCTCAGGCCCCAGCTCCCCGAGCTCACTCTCTGCGCCCTGCTCACCCGCCAGGGAGGAGGGCCAAGACGACGACGGCGAGGAGGAGGAAGGGGACGGCAGCCCCGGCTCGGGCCCCATCCTGACCCCCGCGTCCCCTGTGGAGTGTCTCATTTGCGTGTCACCCTTCAACGGCGTCTTCAAGCTGCCCAAGCGCCTGGACTGCGGCCACGTCTTCTGCCTCGAGTGCCTGGCTCGCCTGTCCCTGGCCACGGCGGGGGGCGGCGACGCGGTGGCCTGTCCGGTGTGCCGCGCGCCCACGCGCCTGGCCCCGCGCCGAGGGCTGCCCGCGCTGCCCACTCAACCGGGCCTGCTGCCCCGCGACGCGCGCGCGCCCCTGCCGCGCCAGGGATCGGTGCGCTTTGACCGTCGCCGCGGCCTGCTGTACTTGCGGCCGCCGCCGCCCGGGCCCCGCAAGTCCCGCGCCGCGCACCCGCCGCCGCCGCCGCCGCTGCGCCTTGGCCGCCCGCTGTCTCGCCGCCTCTCCCTGGCCAGCCCGGCCTGGGTCTTCAACGCCGCGGTGGCGCTGGCGGTGCTGGTGGCCGCCGGCCTCGTCGTCTCGGGTGTCTACATCTTCTTCCTCATCCCCCACGCCGCCTCCTCCGGCCCCGTGCGGCCCCAGCTCGTGGCGCTCGCCCCGGCGCCGGGATTCTCCTGGTTCCCGCCGCGGCCCGCGCCGGGGACATCCTGGACGCCGCGCCCCGTGGGTCCTGACCTGGACACCACCCTGCCAGGGGCTACGGAGGACGTGCTGGAGCCCGAGGGGGGCTCCGAGGACAAGGCGGAGGCCGAGGGGACTCTGGACCGGCCCCCCGACCTCGTGTGGTGAGCAGAAGCCGGCCCGGGCTGGGCCCCGCGGGGACCGGGAGGGAGGAGGGTGTGGGCGCCGTGGTAAACGCATCCGTGCTGCTGGTCCTGTCTCCAGGGCTGGGGTCCTCCGTGTCCTCCTGGTGGGGCCCTGCCAGGATCCCTTGCCCTGGTCCTCAGGGAGGCCTTACCAAGGTGCATGGAAAGCACCCATTTCTTCGAGGGAGGCCTAGTGAGATCTTTCCAGGCGTCATTACCAAGGAGCAGGGACCCTCTCAAGGAGCAACCTCTGCCTTCATTCCCACAAGGGCCCTCTGGGAGCACCCATAACCCCCAGCAACTGTGGGCATCCAGCTGAGGCTGTCCTGAGCCCCTCTTTGCAAAGGTCCTTCTGGGAGGCACTCCTAAATCTGGTCTCCATGAGGGCCCAGGTTGGGAGGACCCTTGATCCTCATCCCCCCGAGAGTCCAGCTAGGGAGCCCCTCGGACCAGCATTGGGTAGGTACCCTGCTCAGGAGCTTGCCTCCCCATCAGCCCCTCCGGAGGGTCCCACTGAGCGCACCCCCAGTCATCATCAGACCTTGGGGGGAGAACCCTCAGCTAGCAGCTGGGGGGGGAAGCTTCTGATTTAGTCATCCTGTGGGCTCACTGCAGGTGGCTGGAGCCCCCAGTCTCTGGTGGTGAAGCTGCTACTGCTGTTGGCCTCTGGCCATGCCCCTCTGCACGGCCCATCGCAGTCCTCCCCACCCCACTGGGGCTGTGGAGTTTATTTTCCACTCTGCTGCCTGCAGATTGGGTGTGGGTGGGATCCAGCTATTTCCAAGCTGGTCCTTGGTTGTCTGCACGCATGGCTGGGGCTTGGGCTTGAAGGGGCAGGGGTGGCCAGGCCAGGGCTGAGGAGGGACACATAGGGCCTGAGCCTCCAAGATTAGTTCCCACTTGGTTCTGAGAACCAGTCTGCAAGCAACAGCCTCGACTACTGTTTGGGTCGTGGCTTCTGGGGTCCTGATATGCTGTGGGGCAGCTGTGGTCACCAAGGCTCATACAAGCTTGCCCTCTAGGTCAGGTCCACGTGATTTGGGGGGTGGGTGCTCCTGGATCTCGCTGGCCTGCTTGGAGACATCCTGGCCTCTCTCCCTGGGTGCTAGAACCCCCATCACCCTTATTTCCACTCATTAATTTCTCGAGACCAGTTATTGCATGTCTCCTCCAGAGCTCCATCAACTTTTTTTGGCAACCCTGTTGTACCCTGAGGTGAAGCCTCAGCCTTGGGCAGCAGCCTACAGGGAGCGCAGCTCTTGGGTTCTTGTCCTCCTCCTCTCAGAAGCCTTCCTGGGTCAGTCATCACAGGGTAGATGGCTGCTACCCTCTACACAGACTGAACGCAGGTCTTCTGTTTCCCCCAAGGCTCTTGAGCCCACATCCTGCCTCACTTGGCCCAGGTTTGGGGTTCCATGTTCTGTGGCTGGGAATCTGGCATTTTCCAGAGAGAAATGTAACTTCTATGGGGCTGGGGGCTCTCATTTGATCTGTTTACACGTATGTCCTCAGTGCCTGGCACATGGGGGGTGCCAAATAGTTTTCTGGGGAGTGACGGCATTGCGGGTGACCAAGAGGCAGGCTGGGAATGCCTGTGGGCACTCTAGGCTCAACTAGCTCGGAGCCACCCTGGTGGAGGCATGTCAGCCGAGTTCCTTTCGATGGGAGCTGCTGCTTCCGGTTGGAAAGCCAGAGGGGGATCATCAGGACATCAAAGGGAGTGTCTTTCCAGACCAGTTCTTGTCCCACACCCAGGTGCCAGTGTCACCCACAGTGACTGAGAGCAGGGTACTGGGTCACTGGGCAGCCCTAGCCCCGCCCACACAGGGAGGGGACTTGGTCAGGCTGGAGCAGTGTTGGTGGTCTAGGTTAGTGTCTGCTGACTGCTGCAACAGAGAACTAAGACTAATTCTGTCACAGTTCTGCAGGCCAGGAGTCTTGAAATCATGTTTACCTGGCTAAAATCAAGTGTCCTTAGGGCTAGCTTCTCCGGAGGCTCCAGGAGAGAATTTCCTTAGCTTTTCATCTTCAAGACCTGCATTCCTTGGCTTCTTCCTCTATCTTCATATTTTATTTTTATTTTTTTAAGTAATCTCTACACCCCATGTGGGACTCAAACTCACAATCCCAAGACCAGGAGTCCCATGCTCTACTGACCGAGCTGACCAGGTGCCCTGTCCTCCTCTGTCTTCAAAGGCAGCAGCATCGTGGCTACAAAGCTCTGACTGTCCTGCCTCCTGCTTTCACTTGTAAGGGTATTGTGAGAACTTGAGCCCGCCCTGATAATCCGAGATAATTTCCCCAGATCAGCATCTTAATTTAATCACATCTGCAAAGTCCATTTTGCCATCTAAGTAGCAGATTGACAGATGCTGGGGGTTAGGACCTGGCTATCTTTGGGGGCCATTATTCACCTCACTATAACGTCTCAGGTATCCTTCTCATCCCTTCCCTCCTCCACCCAAGGCTGGGAGATTGGGGTGGGGGGCAAAAGTTGGGCCCAGCCAGGAGAGTGAGAAAGGGGCCCTTAGCTGGTGGTGCCCAGAGAGGGGAGAGAAAATGCTTTCTGCCTGAGGTTGTTCAAGAAAGGCTGCCTGGAAGAAGACCTGCATCTTCGAAACAGCTGGTATTAAGGCAGAAGGAGCTGGGGCAGTAAGCGGGTGGCTGAGGGCACTGGCAGGGCTGACCATCCCATAACCCAGTCCTAGCTAGCTTCCTCCTAGAGGTTAGGGAAGGTTCGGCTTCTCCGCTCTCCCAACTGGGAGACTGAAACTTCAGTCTCTCCTTCCTTACAATGAGCCTGATGACAGATCCCAGGGGTCCTGAACATTCCTGTCTGCTAATTACTACCTCGATGACTGCCCGTCCACTGCCCATGAACAAAGGGGCCGTCCAAAACCACCCTGGGGCCGGTATCATGGGTCTTCTGCCCCAACCTTTCCTACCAGCCTCTGTGGCCATCTAGAGCCATGCCCTCCCTGCCCTCCCTCTGCCCACTTCAGCCCTGCTGCATAACCACCCCTCATCTGTCGCAGGCTTGCGAATACCCAGCGAAGGGAGTCAATCTCATTGCCTGGCATGGTGCCAGAGATGCCAGAATTTGGTTCTCTCTTCTGTAAAATGGGTGACAATAAACACTTTACTTGCAGGGAAAATTAGTTAATCTACAAGTATTTATTGTGCACCTGCTGTATACCAAGGGTGTGCACTGGGGACATCGCAGGAACAAGGAAGGCCCTCACATGGCAGATGACATCCAGAACGCTGAGCAGAGCAACTATCATCTTGGCCACACTGCCTTCCCTGTCAAGTTCGTGGAGTCCCCAGTTCCCCAAAGCTTCCCCATGTTCTCCTCCCAGCTTTGCCTTCTTTGCCCCTGGAGGGACGCAGGGTGCGCTGTTCTATAGGGCTCTGGCCAGCCTCTCCTCATGAGAATCAAAGATGCAGCTGCCCGCACTGCACCCATCCCTGCCCATCAGGGCATCTTCTTGTGTTGAGGCCAAGGGAACAAGGGCCACAGAGGGCCCTCACTGGACCCTGAGAGTCGCAGAGTCCAGACTCTGCGGGGAAACAGAGGCTGTTGGGCTGGGCAGGGTGTGGATTCGAACCAGGACCAGAGCTTCCTGCAAAACACCTTCTCCCCTCAACTCCACACCCTGGTAGGGTAGACTTGGTTTTTTCCCCTCCTCCCCCGGTCCTGCAATTGGAGTTCTCTCTCCACACTTGGGAGGCTTCCCCTCCTCACTAACACCCACACGCAAACCAGGGTGGGGCTTGGGGGAACTTCTAGCAATCCTGGCTGGGGGCTGCTTGAGTGTCGTCACAACATGGCAAGTGGCTTCTCTCTGAGCAAGTGAGCCAAGAGGGAACAAAGCCAAAGAAGCCACAATGCTTTTTATGACCCGGCCACAGAAGTCATTCTATCATCTCCCCCATGTGCTAGCGGCCACTCTATTCACTATGTAAGGGACCTAAGTGAGTGTGTGAACATGGACAAGGGGACTCATGGTGGCCATTTGGGAGGTCAGCCATCTATCTAAAGTGGAGTCACCAGCACAGTCCTTTGTCCTCTTTAGCCGAATGGGCCTGTGCCACTCTCTTGGGCCCTCTCTCCCCGAGAGAGTCCCAGGCCTTTGGTTCAGGCTGAATCCCCAGGGTGACAACCATGTCACCCTTTCTGTGAGTTTGGGGGAGGCCAGGGAGAAGCCAGTGCGGGCCACAGTAGCACCAAGTAGGGACTGGGTCAGAACCAAGGACAGAAAGGGAAGAGTGACTGGCTTCGTCCTCACCGGTCTCCAGGCCCCCAGATCTTAAGGGAGGGAGGAGACATGGAGCTGTGGGTGTTGACAGGAGTTGGAGGGTCGAGGGGGGTGGCATTAAAACAGCTGACTCTTTTCTAGGCCCCTTACCCTCCGGTGTTGGAGGAACAGGAGTGAAGAAGCATTGTGGTGGTTCAGACCTGGGCTAGGCACCGCCCTGCAGCCGCCTGTAGTGTTTCCACATCAGCAGTGTGGGAGGGCGCACAGTGGGGCAGCAGGTGGCACAGGTGCTAGGGACCAACTGGCCTGTTGCAGAATTTGTCTGAGATCGGAGTTCTCTGCAGGAAGCTGGCTCTGCTGCCCTTATTCTGTGCTGTCTGGAAGAGCCAGCTGGCATGGGTCCAGAGGCTAGTAAGATGCCAAGGCAGCTTAATCGTTTCAGAGAGGAAGCATGACTCATTCCAGGATCTACTCTGTCCCACAGCCTTGGTGAGCCACTGCAGTCAGTCCTGTCCACTGTACCACTGGGCGGAAATAGCCCTCCTGATATTAGTGTCCTTGTGTACCTGGAGCCCTAATCCACACCAGATCGTCTATGCCAACAGTGTGATTTGTGGTAGGGGCTGTGGGCCACGCTGCATCAGTTTGTCTTGCGGGGGGCGGGCGGGGGAGAGACTGGGTAACTAAGGTCAGTTACATGGGTGCTGTTACAAAAGTGCACACCTTTGTTACTGTTTCCCAATGAAAACCCTGGAAACCAAGACTTAGGTGAGGACACTTGGTGGCAACAGTCAGTATGTGTTGTCATGTATATTGTTTTTGGGAGAAGTGAGTGCTGCGTGTGACCCCACTGGGAGAGGACAGCAGGAAGCTTGTGACTGATCTTTCTTAATTCCTGTTTACATACCTCTTTCTTCTGCCAGATTTTATTTATTTTTTAAAGATTTTTTTTTTTTTTAATTTGACCCAGAGAGAGTACAAGCAGGGGGAGCAGCAGGCAGAGGGAGAGGGAGAAACTGACTTCCCACCAAGCAAGGAGCCCCACGTCGGACTCGATCCCAGGAGTCTGGGATCATGACCCCAGCTGAAGGCAGACGCTTAATGAATGAGCCACTCGCGTGCCCCTCCTTTCCCAGATTTTAAATTATATCTTTTCACTGTAATAAACTGCAAATAAGGGCCACTACAACAACGTACTGGCAAGGACGTGGAGAAAAGAACAGCTGGGCACTGCCGGTGGGAATGTGAGCTCTACAACTGCCGTGGAAGACAGTAGGGAGGCTCCCCACAACCTTAAAGATAGAAACCCCACACAGTGCCGTAATTTGCGGAGGGGAACGAACTATTGAGAACATACAAGCACCCCTCTGCTCACTGCAGCGCTATTTCCAACAGCCGAGCTGCGGACGCAGCCCACGTGCCCACCCATAGATGATGGATAAAGAAGGCGCGGAGCACGAACACTGGACCACGGCTCAGCCGCAAACACGAAAGAACGGATCCTGCCCTTTGCAACACCGCGGATGTTCTCAGGATGTCCGCTCTCGGGACGTTCTGCAGAGCGGGTCGTCCCGGCCTCCGCGGCCAGGGACAGCACACACCGAGCCGCGGGAAGGGCCCGAGCCCAGCCACCCACCCCTCTGCCCACACCGACCGCCGATTTTCCTCCCCGCACCCCGTTTTCCTCCCGCCCAGGTCCCCAGGCCCTGAGTCCGCAGCTGCTCAACGCCAGGGGGACGAGCCGGCTTCCGCGGGCACGAGCCGGTTTCCACTGAGGAGGTCCCCGCACGACTCCGCCGCACAGCCCGGGTCCGTTCCCACTAAGGCTGGGGACGCCAGGGGCCCAGGAAGCGGGTCATTCTCCGCGCTAAAGGCGCATACAGGGCGTGGCGGGACCCTGCCCACTTCGACTCTCGTGCCGTCCGCCACTCCCGATTCCGCCGATGCGGGGACCCTTACGGACGCCCTCCGGGCCCGCGACGCGGTAACCAAGCGAGGGGCCGATAAAAGCGGGACTACAGACAACCATCAGAGGCGGACGGCGGAAGTCCCGCCCCAGCAGCCGTCCCGGAGACGCCCCGTCCTGGGTCCTCATTGGTCAGCGCTGAGGCGTCGTCGCAGTGTCTTCTGGGTAGTGTAGTTCCCGCCGTGGGGCCCCGTGCGCCCGCGGGGCCCCGTGCGCCCGCGGGGCCCCGTGCGCCCGCGGGGCCCCGTGCGCCCGCGGGGCCCCGTGCGCCCGCGGGGCCCCGTGCGCCCGCGGGGCCGAGTCCTCCGGGTGCTACTGCCCACGCTCCGTGAGGGCGGGGTCCGTCGTCGCATCTTCTCCGAGCTGGGAGCTCCCAGTCCTGGCTTCGTCTCTCTGAGACTCGTCCCCAGCGTGGGGCGGGCTGCCTCTCATAGAGATATCGGTCCGCGCCGCGCGCTCTCCCGAGCCTCCTCACCGGTCCTCGGTGCCCGCCGCCCCGGCAAGGGGCACCCGGCGCCCGGTAGGCTTCTCGCGCAGGAGTGGCTGGGGACCGAGGCCCCGACTGCGACGGTCAGCCCGAGGTCATCCCTCCGCTGGCTGGGCTGGGGTCTGGTCTGCGGACACGTGGGACGACCCGGAGCCGCCTTTCAGCGCGCAGCTCCGCCGCCACGGCCGCCGACGGCCGCGGGGACGACAGACCCGGCGCAGGTGGGTCGCGGGTGAGTCCAGGGCGCTCCCTCGGCCCCACTCACTCAGAGCCCCGTATCACCTGGGCTTTGGGGATCACCCACAGTCCAGCCCGCAGTCCGGCGGTTATGCCAGTCGGTGGAATGTGATAGGGAAAGCGTTAAGGACACAGAAACCAGCAAATGCATGTTAGTGAGGCTGAGTGGGAATCCAGGTCCCACCGTGGTCTTCCGAGAACAGAGAGCAGGGGCAGGAGTCAGGCCTGGAATGGATCTAGACCCCTGTTCCGAGGGCTCTGGGAGCCACGGGAGATTTAGGGCAGAGGGGGAGGTGATCTGACACGGTGTTGGGAGGCTCCCTCTGGCTACAGAGGGAAGAAGGCCCATGAGAGGTTGCTGGTGACGGGTGGCTGCACCAGGGTGCTGGCAGTGGAGATGGCAGAGGTGCTTGCACTCTGTCTGTTATCTCAGTGCCACCAGCCCAGTTGCTGGATGTGAGGCAGCGAGAGACACTGACCTATCAAGGGGTGGCTTGGGCGTTTGGACTCAGTGGTTTGATGGATGGACTATCTATCAACAGATGTGGAGGTCGGTGGCTAGAGCAGGTTCTGGGACAAGAGCTGGAGTCTGGTTTTGGAGACTTTAAGAACAATCCATCCAGGAACGGAGGCTCCATGTCGCACAGGGATGTGCGGCTCTGGAATTCTGCAGGATCCGGGCTGGCAAGATCCAAAGGATGGGGCTGGAGAGTGGGACTAGGAACGATGTGGGATGAAGGATGGTGGTGAATGCCCGGCGAGTTGTGGGAAGGGAGGCTGGGGACCAAGGAGGACCAGATGTTCTGACTGTGCAGTCGGAAGGTGGTGGTCGGTGTCACTAAGGCACTTTGAAGTCTGGGCCTATGTTAGCAGGGAATGGAGGGGGTGTGGCAGGGGGCCAAGGCTCCTGATTGGCAATTGGACCTGGGATGCAGCCTGTGGCCTGGCAGAGATGGAGGGAGGGGCTAAGTGGGCCCGGGGTTGGGCTGATTCCCTGTCTGCAGGCTCTCCAGGGTTTTATATTTGTCCTCTTTGGGGCCTGAGGGTTTTCATTCAGGGTTGCAGAGGCATTCAGTGGCAGATGGAGGTCACCTGGTAGACAGGCAGTGTCCCAGGCCCAGTGGGCTGGACTCTGAGTGTGCCTCAGGATGGGAGAGGAGGATCATGGCAAGTGAGAGGGCAGCCCGTGCAAAGGCAGAGCTGAAGGAAGTGCGGCATCTCAGAGATCCAGCTGTAGTTCTGAGTGGCTGAATACTGAAGCCAGGAGCAGGGCCGGGTAGGGAGTCTTCAGTGCAGGGCAGGAGGGTGCTTGTGGTGGTGGCCACAGGAAGCGCAGGCAGGCTGGAGCAGGGTCGGACTGTGGTTGCTGGGCCATGCACCCTCAGGACACCACATGGAGCGTGGTATGCGGGGACGCCAGGGAGTTGCCAGTGGGATGCACTGGTAGGTTGTGCTGGAATGGTGTGGGTGCAGAACTAGGAGGATTCTGAGTATGTCATGTTCCTGCTGGGCAGGAGTGCCGACTGAAGGACCTTGGGAGCCGGTGTCTGGCCCTAAGGAAGAATGGTGAGTGTAGGTTTAGTTGCATCTGAGAGGTGTGATGTGAGGGACATAGACAGAATGGGGTGGGAGGAGAAAAGGTGAGGCCTGTGTACCTGGACCAGAACATAGATGGCATCCATCCTGTCGTGTCTGTGGGACGGATACAGAATCTAATAGTAACGTGAGGAGAAAGGCACCAGTGGCACTGTGACTTGGTATTCTCTCTGAGGTCGAGTTCTGGAGGGAAAAGGATGTGTCGGGATGTGGTGGTGGGGGGGCTGGTGTTGTTGAGCCTGCCAGTGAGAGAGAGGGTGGTGCCCTTCCCTGTCAAAGCTTGGATGTGTCCAGTGGTTGGTTTTCCCCCCAATCGCCAACCACTAGGATCAGAGGAACCCATCACTGCAGGGTCAAGTGACATTTGAGGATGTGGCTGTGTATTTCTCCCAGGAGTGGAGGCTCCTTAATGTAACCTAGAGGCATCTATACCATGATGTGATGTTGGAGAACTTTGAGCTCATCGGCTCTCTGGGTGAGTCCCTGCACCTTCCCACAGTATACTGACTACATTCTGCCATTTCCCATGGGAAGTTCTCTCTATCCCAAAGCTGGATCACAGGGTCTGCTTCCTTCCCAGGTTTCCCTACGGTGGGCGCTGTGACTGGGGTGGGCATACTCTCCCAGCACTCTTCGAGCAGCTCTGTGAGTAGCCTCCAATAGGTATTACCTCAAGACTTCACAGGGTAGAGTTTGGGGGCCAGGTCTTTCATAGGTATCCAGCTGATCCCACCAATCTCAGCCTCTCCCCAGCTTGGTGACCCCACTGGAGTCATGGCCTCTTTGTGCTACAAGTGTGCCCTCTTCCTTTGCAAGTCTTTGTGCAGGACTGCCCAAGTCCTGGGCCAAGCTTGATCTCCTATACTATTCCCATTTAATGTTAGATTTCTGGCTGTGTGGGTCAGATGATACCAGTTCATGAGGGGATGCTCACATCACATGGTGACCTGGAGTCCCCTGGTTAGGCATTCAGTCTTTGATTAGCAAACTAGAAACTATTTCTCTAAAGTAGAGTTGTCATATAAGATGTAGACTTGCTTCCAAATCCTGGAGATCTGTGCTGTGATTCTCCTACTGCCGCTTGCCACAGGCTCTGCACAGTGTCCCAGTTTGCCACAGACAGTTCCGGTATCATTGAATCTGCTGTATTGTAAGGCCCAGGGGGTTGAGCAGCCTGAGCCTGCTTCACAGGCTTGTCTCTTTCTGGTTCCACTTAAAACAGGAAGCCTGATGGCTGACCTGGTGGATGGTTCAAAGCAGTAGATTCAAATGGTGTGTGGGTTACTTCCAGAATCCAGGAAGGCCTACCAAATATTTTTTGGTGGTTGATGGTGTGAGGTGCAACAATTAGATGGGATTTCTCAACCTACTCGGTGACTGAACCCCTGAGAGCTTTGCTGAGGTCACAGGCCCCTGAATTTTTGGAGGTTTTGTTTCTCACCCTTTTGTCTGCATATTTCTAATGGAGGTATCTGAAGTAGTTGCTGCTTCTTGCTCATCAGATCCACACAACATGTCATAATCAAGGGAACCCACGTGATGTTTATGCAAGACCAAGACGGAGCAGAACATACACTGTGGTTTGGTGTGAGCAGATGAAAGGAAATGGTTCGTGGGGCTGCTTGTGAATAGTATGGAAGAGAAGGCTCCGGCCAATTCACTGGCTGCAGGCCCAGTGCCCGGGTCTGCCTCTGGGAGAGCAGCCACAGTCGGAGCAACCACATTAAATTTAGGATGGATGGTCCACGGTCATCCTCCAAGATCCATTTGGATTGTGCTCAGGCCAAACTTGTGAGTTGCATGGGATGTGATAGGTACCAGTGGCTCTGCTTCCTTCATGTGGTTGGTGGTGGCATTAGTCCCTGCACTTCCTCCAGAGGGCAGTACTGCTTTCAGCTGTCTGTCTTGGCAGGGAGTGGAAGCTTCCAGGGCTTTCATTTAGCACTTCTTAGCATAATGACCAATACCCCAAGTACTTCCTTCGGAGGAATGCTGTACCCAGTTCCTCACTGCCAAAGACCTCTTTGGGTCCAGGCATTCTGGTTGCCTGGACGACACTGCTGCCTGTTGTGGCAGGTGTGCCCACCTTGTATTTGGTAATTAAGTGCTGCCCCTTGGTGTCTGCTACTCATGGGATCGTCCCACAGAAAACAGAGCCCATCTCAGTGGCAGCATCTCCTACAGTCATAACTGGCTTACAAAAGAGAGTAACCATGGAGATTTTCAATCCTCTCATTAATATATTTCTCAATTATTTTAGTGAAGGGAATATCTTCTGTGTCTTTTTGTGGAACATAGTTTGGAGATGGTGTGTACTTTTTTTATTTAAGATTTTATTTATTTATTTGACAGACTGAGATCACACGTAGGCAGAGAGGCAGGCAGAGAGAGGGGAGGAAGCAGGCTTTCCGAGGAGCAGAGAGCCTGATGTGGGGCTCGATCCCAGGACCCTGAGATCATGACCTGAGCTGAAGGCAGAGGCTTTAACCCACTGAGCCACGCAGGGGCCCCTGGTGTGTAATTTTTATTGCTGCTATAAAAGATTACTACAAAGTTACCAGCACAAGCAGGGAGCTTGCTTTTCCCTCTCCCTCTGCTGGAATTCCCCCTGCTTGTGCTCTCTCTTTCTATCAAATAAATAAAATCTTTTTTTTTTTTTTTTTTTCAAAAAGGTTAACATCAGGGGTGCCTGGGTGGCTTAGTTGTTGAGTGTCTGCCTTAGGCTGTCGTGATCCCAGGGTCCTGGGATCAAGCCCTGCGTCCGGCTCCCTGCTCAGCGGGGAGCCTGCTTCTCCCACTCCCCCAGCTTGTTGTGTTCCCTCTTTCACTGTCTCTCTCTTTGTCAAATAAATAAATAAATAAAATATTTTTTTATTTGCATTTTATTTTTATATGCAGGCTTCCAAAGAAAAATATTTTAAAAATCTATTTGCGGGGCACCTGGATGGCTCAGTGGGTTAAAGCCTCTGCCTTCAGCTCAGGTCATGATCCCAGGGTTCTGGGATTCAGCCCGGCATGGGGCTCTCTGCTCAGCGGGGAGCCTGTCCCCTCCCCCCACTGCCTGCCTCTCTGCCGACTTGTGATCTATGTCTGTCAAATAAATAAATAAAATCTTTAAAAAAAACCGGTTTGCAAAGAGCAGGCAGATGGGTGAATTTGGAGCTGAGAGACAGTCAGGTGAAAACCAGGATGGTAACCTATGCAGAGCTGTCCCACGCTGACCTATTCTACACACGACATGAGTCATGCAAATATCTTTCTGTGTCACATTTGAACCAGCTACTGTGCTGCAATGACATTTTTTTTATTAACATAAAATGTATTATTTGCTTCGGGGGTACAGGTCTGTGAATCATGAGTCTTACACAATTCACAGCACTCACCATAGCACATACCCTCCCCAATGTCCATAACCCAACCACCATATCCCTCCCTCCCCCTCCCCGCCACCAACCCTCAGTTTGTTTCCTGAGATTAAGAGTCTCTTACATTTTGTCTCCCGCTCGATCCCATCTTGTTCCATTTTTTCCCTCACTCACCCCATGACCCCCCCGCCCTGCCTCTCAAATTTCTCATATCAGAGAGATCATATGATAATTTTATTTCTCTGATTGACTTATTTCACTTAGCATACATCGTGGCAAATGGCAAGATTTCAAGTTTGTTTGTGTTTATTTAAAGATGTTATTGATTTATTTGACAGAGAGAGACACAGCGAGAGAGGGAACACAAGCAGGGGGAGTGGAAGAAGGAGAAGCAGGCTTCCCGCTGAGCAGGGAGCCTGATGTGGGGCTCGATCCCAACACTCTGGGACCATGACCTGAGCCAAAGGCAGACGCTTAACGGCTGAGCCACCCAGGCGCCCCAGATTTCCAGGTTTTTTGATGGCTGTATAGTATTCTACTGTGTGTGTGTGTGTGTGTGTGTGTGTGTGTGTGTGTGTGTGTAATGTATATATGTGTATGTGTATGTGTATGTGATATATATATATCACATCTTTTTTCCCCCAAAGATCTTATTTATTTTATTTATTATTTATTTATTTTAAAATAAGTATTTATTTATTATTTGTTTATTATTTATTTATTATTATTATACAGCTTATTATTATACAGAAAGAAAGACAGCAAGAGAGGGAATACAATAATGGAGAATGGGAGAGGGAGAAGCAGGCCTCCCACGGAGCAGGGAGCCCAATGTGGGGCTCAATCCCAGGACCGGAGCTGAAGGCAGAGGCTTTAACCCAATGAGCCACCCAGGCGCCCCCCCCCCCTTTTTAAAGATTTTATTTATTTATTTGACAGACAGAGATCACAAGTAGGCAGAGGGCAGGCAGAGAGAGAGGGAAGCAGGCTCCCTGCTGAGCAGAGAGCTGGATGCGGGGCTCAATCCTAGGACCCTGGGATCATGACCTGAGCTGAAGGCAGAGGCTTTAACCCACTGAGCCACCCAGGCGCCCCAAATTCTTTTTTTTTAAGATGGGAGGGGACCCTAAAGGGTTGCCCTATGATGGAAAAAATCTTGAGGTCATCTTAGAATTCTGCCTACTATGTTTTTTTTTTTTTTAAGATTTTATTTATTCAGGGGCACCTGGGTGGCTCAGTGGGTTAAAGCCTCTGCCTTCGGCTCGGGTCATGGTCCCGGGGTCCTGGGATCGAGCCCCATGTCGGGCTCTCTGGTCAGCGGGGAGCCTGCTTCCCCCCCTCTCTCTGCCTGCCTCTCTGCCTACTTGTGATCTCTGTCTTTCAAATAAATAAATAAAATATTTTAAAAAAAAGATTTTATTTATTCATTTGAGAGAGAGACAGAGAGTGTGAGCATGAGTGGGGAAAGATGCAGAGGGAGAAGCAGATTTCCCGCTGATCTGGAGCCCGATGTGGGGCTCAGTACAATGATCCAAGCTGAAGGCAGATGTTTAACTGTTTGAGCCACCCAGGCGCCCCTGCCCACCATGCTTTTGAAAGGGCAAAAAATTTGGACACCTCAGGAACAAGATACACAGGTAGCAAATAAGCATAAGAAAATATGCTCGAGGGGCACCTGGGTGACTCAGTGGGTTAAGCCTCTGCCTTCGGCTCAGGTCATGATCTCAGGGTCCTGGGATTGAGCCCCACATCGGGCTCTTTGCTCAGCAGGGAGCCAGCTTCCTCCTCTCTCTCTGCCTGCCTCTCTGCCTACTTGTGATCTCTCTCTCTGTCAAATAAATAAATAAAATCTTAAAAAAAAAAAGAAAATATGCTCGAGATTATATGCTATTAGGGAATTGCAAGTTAAAAGAATATCATTACATAGGTATTAGAATGGCTAAAATCTAAAATCCAATAGGAGGAACCAGGATTCTCATTCACTGCTGAGGAGAATGGTACAACAATGTACAAAATGGTACAACCACTTTGGAAGAATCTGATAGTCTCTCGCAAAGTTAAATACAGTCCTACCATATCAGCCAGCAAGGCACACAAATGGTTGTAATTGTTCAGAACAGGAATCAACTCAGATGTTCTTCAATAGATAAGTGGTTAAAGACACTGTGGCACATACACACAACAGGATATTATTCAGCTGTAAAAAGAACTGAGTTGTCAATCCACAAAAGGGCATGGAGGAATCTTAAATGCATACTGCTAAGTGCCAAAGTCAGTCTGAAAAAGGCATCCGCTGTTAAATTCCAACTTTATCGCTTTCTGAGAAGGGCAAAGCTTAGAGACAGTAAAATATTGGTTGGTGAGGAGGGGAAGGGAGGGAGGGAGAAATAGGTGAAGCACAGGGGGTTTTTCATGCCACAAAACTATTCTGTATGATACTGTAATGACTGACATATGTGATATTATATATTTGTCAAAACCCATATTATGTATATATTATGTACAACTCTAATGTAAACCATAGACTTTAGTTAATAATAATGTATCAGTATGGGTTCACAGTTGTAACAAATATACCACGCTAAAGATAACAGTAGGGGAAAATGTAAGGTGAGACCAGGAATATGAAAATTCTGTACTATCAGCTCAATTTTCCATAAACCTAAAACTTAGTGCTCTAAAAATAATGTATATTAATAAAAACTAGAGTAGTATTGATAAATAAATGTCAGAAATTTTTTTTAAAGATTTTATTTATTAGAGAGAGAGAGCACAAGTAGGCAGAGAGGCAGGCTAATAGAGGGAGAAGCAGGCTCTCTGCTGAGCAGGGAGCCCGGTGCAGGACTTGATCCCTGGCCCCTGGGATCATGACCTGAGCCAAAGGCAGTCACTAAACTGACTGAGTCACCCAGGCATCCTAAATGTCAGAAATTTTAAAAATGAGCCGGACTAGAGACAGTCATTGGGAAAATCATGTGATTTTCACGTGTAGTTAATACTGGGCTACTTTGAGTACAGCCGGGCGGTTTTAGGCAGTGTCTATACAAATTTAAAACATGACAGGCTCAAGGAGAGTTATATAGTGAATTTAAGAGCTGAACTGTTTAGAGGGAGAAGTATCTAACAATAGGGCACTACTGGAAATAATTGGGGTATCTCCATTAAAAGATGTTGGCACTGAAAATGATTACATTTATAATCAGCAAATATACTAATAAACCTTCTCTGATAAGCAGAAAACATCATGTGCTTGTTAACAAATGGCCAGTGTCCCAGCTGAGGCTTGCATCTCAGCGACTTGGATGTTCCCATTCTCTCTTCCTTGTTCCCGATGAGCAGGAACTTGCATTGTCTCCTTGCCCAATGTCACCCAACCCAAGAACGAAACGCTGTAAGTATGTGATCCCAGACAATGCTGTGAATGCACACGAGAAAACAAAAAGCACCAGTAATTACGTATAATAAAGTATAAATAAATTCTTTCTTTTTTTAACTTATTGTAAAAGCAACTATATAAAGCCATATACATAATTGTATTGCTTAATCTATAACAAATAGGAATGTATTTGCCATTAGCAGCACAGTGGAGGTGGGTGGACATAGCAATACTGGCTTAAGGAAATGGACTACAGAGAGTATCTCAAGTTCCATACATGGGTATATCTGTTTGTCCAACCTCATCTAATTTTGCACTTGAAATGGATTTTTTTGTTATACATACATTTTGTATGTATACATACATACATTTTGTTATATATAAGTTATACATTAATAAAGTTGACTAAAAAAATTCGTTAGAAAAAGGGCAAAAATTTGGGGTGTCTGGTTGGCTTAGTCAGTTGAACATTGGACTCTTGGTTTTGGCTTGGGTCCTGATTTCAGGGTGGTGGGATGGAGCCCCACGTTGGGCTCCATGCCCAGGGCAGAGCCTGCTTGGGATTCTCTCTCCCACCCCATCTTGCCCCATCCCCTGCTCACTTACTCTCTCTCCCTCTAAAACAAATAAATCTTTTTAAAAAGATTTTATTTATTTGATACAGAGAGAGAGAGAGAGAGAGCGAGCACAGGCGGGGGGGCAGGAGAGGGAGAAGCGGACTCCCCACTGAGCAGGGAGCCGGATGCGGGGCTCGATCCCAGGACTCTGGGATCACGACCTGAGCTGGAGGCAGATGCTTAACTGACTGAACCACTCATGCGCCCCTAAATCTTTTTTCCTTTTAAAGATTTTAAAAATTTTATTGATTTGAGAGAGAGCGTGAGAGTGAGCACAAGTGAGAGAGAGCACGTGTGCACAAGTAGGGGGAGGGGCAGAGGGAGAAGCAGACGCTCTGCTGAGCAGTAAGCCCGATGAGGGGCTTGATCCCAGGACCCTGAGATCATGGCCTGAGCCGAAGGCAGACGCCTAAGCGAGTGGCCACCCAGGTGCCCCTAAAATAAATAAGTCTTAAGAAAAAAGAAAAAAGAAAACGGGCAAAAACTTGAGCAGATACTTCACTAAAGCAGATACATGGATAGCAAATATATGAAAGGAAGGCTGTTCAACAGCTGTTGCTGGTGGGAATGTAAAACGGTGCCGCGACTCTGGGAACAATTTGGCAGTTCAGCATACAATTACTGTAGCACTCTACAGTTGCGTTCATGGGTATTTCTCACTTCCCTGACACACAGAGCAATGAAAACGCATGTCCACACTAAAATGAAAACATGTTCATAGAAAACCGAATACAAATGTTCATGGCAGGGTTGTTTGTCATAGCTAACGATGATGATGATGACGATGATGATGTGGACACCCCAAATGTCCTTCAGCAGGTGACCGGATAAGCAATCTGTGGTATATTCAGATAATGCGATACTGCTCAGCCGTAAAGAGGAACAAGCTACTGATAGACACCCCTTTCATGGATCTCAAATACGTTATGCTGAGTGAGAAAAGCCCACAGTACGGCGCATCCATGCTCTAGGATTCCCCCCTGTACGTGACATTTGTGAAGTGGCCCAATTACAGCGATGGAGGACAGATCAGTGATGATCAGGATTAGGAGAGGGTATGACCTAAGGGTTAGTTAGAAGTTCCTTTGTGAAATGAAACAGTTCTGTATTGGACTGTGGTGGTGGTGGTGACATGAAGCCACACACGTGATAAAATTTCACAGAACTCCGTAACAAGTATATGTGAAAACTGGTGTGATCTGACTAAGGTCCGTAATTGAGTTAGAAGTATTGTGTTAGTACTATTTTCCTGGTTTTGACAAGGTACTGTGGTTATGTAGAATATTATCATTGACAGAAGCTGGATGAAGGATACATAGGAACTCTTTTGCAACTTCTTTCAAACTACTTCAAAATAAAAAATATTTTGGGGGTTCCTGGGTGGCTTAGTTGGTTAAGTGTCTGCCTTTGGCTCAGGTCATGATCCCAGGGTCTTGGGATCGAGCCCCATGCTCAGTGGGAGCCTGCTTTTCCCTCTTCCTCTCCCCCCACAGCCTCTTGTTCATGCTCTCTCTCAAATAAATGAATAAAATATTTAAAGCTAAATAAAAGTATTTTGTAAATTTCTTGAATGTATATGTCCAATTGAAAGGGGAAACACAAATCAAGGCACTGTGAAATAAGAGGGCAGATCTATTAGAATGGCTCGCGTAAGGTAAACAATTACATACTACCTGCTACAAAAGGGATAGGCACACGGTTCCTGCAGGGTACACAAGGACCCTCACTGGCATCACTACTTCCATAAGACCCTCACAGACACTTCTAGGCTTATGTGGGAGGGGTGGGGTAAGAGGTCACAGCCACCTCTCTGCAGGGTCACTGGTCTCCTCTGCCACCCTAGAAAGTGTACTTTGATAAGGGAGCATGTCGTAAAATACAGGCAGGACTCTTGCCCAAGGGATGTATTCTTTTTTTTTTTTTTAAGATTTTATTTATTTATTTATTTGACAGGCAGAGATCACAAGTAGGCAGAGAGAGAGAGAGGAGAAAGCAGACTCCCCATGGAGCAGAGAGCCCGATTCAGGGCTTGATCCCAGGGTCCTGGGATCATGACCTGAGCCGAAGGCAGAGGCTTTAACCCACTGAGCCACCCAGGCACCCCCAAGGGATGTATTCTTACACGCCACACCATTCACAACTGGGGAGAGGCAAGAATAATTTCATCTGGACTACACAGAGAAGGGTCTATACTGTTTCAAATTCACTGCATGAAATGTGATGCTAGTAATTATGCATCTCGTACTTTCAAATCCACACACTTCAAACTTGCATCAAATTTAACCACTATGTCCTGCTTGAAGCAAAATTGTACACAGAGGTGGGGGGGTTAAAGCTTAGGGAGTCAGGCTGAGCTGAGTTTCTTCCTGGGCTCCCATGAGACTGTGGGTACAATGCCTCACCTCTGTATGTCCATTTCCTTCTCCATAAAATGTGGAATTCATAATCTCAGGCTGTGGTGAGTGGGAATATCAACAGGAATATATACATTCAGGCCCTGTATGGCTGTGTGGTCACCTCCAGTCACCTCCACAGCCCTTCACAACTGGTTGGCAGGAAGTGTCTCCCACCTGCCAACAGCCCCCCATGCTGCACTGTGACCTGGGCAAGGCATCCGCCTGTTGTGGCCACCCAAATGGCTCCCTCTTGCCATCCTTCAGGCAGCCAGCCATAGGTAGATGTCCTGCAGTTTAGGGTCACCCTGCCACCTCCCCAGTAAGACTCCATTGTTTCATTACCTGTTCTTATAGTCTCTAAAGAAGCACCAAACCTAAAATCTGAAAAGTAAAACTACTGAGGTTCAAGAAGGCAACCTCAGGAATTAACACAAATAAAAAACACGAGCTGTGACTGCAAGCCCAAGAAAGGTGTGTAGTTACAAGAGGCAATTCAGGAGTGCTTGGGGGTTCAGTTGCTTGGGTATCTGACTTGATCTCAGCTCAGGTCTTGATCTCAGTGTTGTGAGTTTAGGTCCCACCCTGGGCATGGAGCCTACAAAAAAATCACCCTGGGGTAGGCTTCTTTGGTACTCATCTAAGTGCTCTGTTTTTCCTAGGAGACTCAGTAACACATCCTCCAGGGTAAGTGCATCTGAATTGAGTACAAGACATCCGGAGCTGGGTTCTCCTCCTGCCAGCCTCCTATCCCCATGTGCCCAGGATCTTTCCCCCAACACGCTCCTCCACAAGGCCCCTGAGTTGGCACCACGGCTTGACACGGGGCAGACTACCAGCCTACATTCCTCTGAACATATGCCAGACCCATTCCCAGCACCCCAGACCTGCCTGAGTCCAGTGGACCTGGCACCATAGACTCAAAACTTGTAAAATCCCACTGCTGATCTTCCGCGACCTCCCCTCCCCACCAAGGTTCCCCGCCCCCCCCGCAAGCTGCTGGTCCCCAGGTGCTCACTGAACTCTGGCTGGAGAGTCTTTCTTTCCTTTCACCTTCCCCTATCTTTCTCTTTCTTTTTGCTTTTAGGATTTTATTTGACAGAGAGAGCCAGAGACCACAAGCTGGGGACTGGGCTAGGGGTGATGGTGGTGGATGGCATAGGGAGAAGGAGAAGCAGGTTCCTCAACGAGCAGGAAGCCCGATGTAGGGCTCCATCCCAGGACCTCGCGATCATGACCCTTACCGAGGGCAGACGCTGCGCCGACAGAGCCACCCAGGCGCCCCCGGAGTCTTTTCTGAGCTCTGTCTCCTGCTCTGTGAAGCAGACACAGCGGCAAGCGCAAGGACTCCCCGGCGGTCCCAGGTACCACAGGCTTTGACGGAGGTGAGGCCCAAAGGTGTCACTTCTCTGCGGCCCGGGACACCAGGGCTCGGGACACCTCCGGCGCTCACTCTCACCCCGTCCCTACGCCCCTCTCCTCCGCCCGGAAAACCCTCTCACACTCAGACCTGAGCGCAGCGGCGGTCCCCGTCCCGCGGGTGTGGCTCCGAGGGAGGAGACCGGCGCGGGAAGTTCCGCCTCCCCCCGCGCGGCTTTCCGGAACGCTCCTGTCCGCGGCAGTCCTGGTCTACATCCGCTCGAGCTCTCCGCAGCGGCCTCCCCTGTCGCCTTGGCAACGAGCAAGCGGCCCCGCGAGGGGAGCTGGGAAGTGAGGTCCTGGAGTGACGCGGGGGCTAAGCTCATGGCGCCCGCTGAGGCGGCGGGACTTCCGGCTTTGCCCTCGAGCTTCTCCGCTTTCCGCTGTGGGTCGGGACAAGTATCCCGAGAGCTGCGCGGCGGGCCGACTTCCCTGAGAGGCCGCACCGCGGAAGACAGCGGCGGGGACCCCCGTGGCGCCCCTGTCAGCGCCCTGACTCCGGGAATGAGCCCCTCTTCCTGAGACTCGCTGTTGCCCCCTGCGGAGCGGGGCCGGAGGGTCTGGGCCTCCCACAGGCGGCTGCCTGGTCCCTGCGCACGTTTTAGACCCAGCTTCGGAGGTCCCACGGTCGGCGGGAGGTTCCTGCGCCCAAGCCAGAGTGGCAGGTACGGCCTGAAGAGGCAGAAATTCGGCGTCCGCCACGGCCATGCTCCGCCCACAGCTTCCGACGGCCGAGGAGGCGCGGGTGAGTGGAAGGTGCCCCAGGCTTTGACAACCCCGATCCCCACCCGGACCCATTGGGTCCGGGTTCCGAATGAGCTCAGGAGGAGCGGGGTTGGCTGTGGCGGGTGAACGGACAGCCTAGGCAAAGGCACAGGTGGAAGAGGGCCGGGATCTCCGAGGTCCGTGTGCGGTCTGGTCGGGGAAGGGTTGAAGCTAAGAACAGGTCTGCGTGGGAGGTCTTCAGTGCAGAGCGGGGGGAGGGGGGATGCCTTTAGCAATGAACCTTGAAGGAGTGGGGTTCGACTGGGGCGGGATGGGATGGTGGTTGTTCTTAGTGGAGATGCCATGTGCAGAATGAGCATGTGGGGGATTCCATTGAGTTGCCAGTGGGGTGAACGGGTGAGATTGTGCTGGGGTGTGGAGCTGTAACATGCAGTGGTACAAAGACATATGCATGTCAGGCAGGAGAGCAAACTGGAAGGTCTGGGACCACGTACCGGGACCTGAGAGGGAAGGGTGAGCGTATGTTTGGTTGCCTCTGGGAGGTGATCTCTGGGACATAGAGGGAATTGGCTGACGGAGGTAGGGTGGGACCTGTGTGTCTGTCTGTTACATAGATGGCATCTGTCTGGTCACCAGCCTGTTGTTGCTGTGGGCAGGATGCAGAATCCAACTGAGGAGAAGCAACAACGGAACTGGGGGCCCTGGCAATCCTCTGAGGTCAGGGTCTTAGGAGGAGGGAGGTAGAGGGTATGCTTGCGTGGGAGTGGGGGTTTAAGGCTCAAAGGGAAAGATGATGTATGTCAGTGAGACATGTGGCAGGGCCCTGAGACACTGATCAAGGGCCTGGATGTGTTCCTCTGTCCATGTTTTGCTTGGCTTTTCTGCCCACTGTTGACTCCTAAGGCTCAGCTGAATCAATCATTACAGGGCTTGGTGACCTTTGAGGATGTGGCTGTCTATTTCTCCAGGGAGGAGTGGGGTCTCCTTAATCTGACTCAGAGGAGCCTGTACCGTGATGTGATGCTAGAGAACTTTGCACTTATTGGTTCGCTGGGTAAGTCTCTCACACTCTTCCCTGGCAGACTGACCACCTCTGCCTTTTCCCCATAGGAAGGTGTGTTCATCCTAAAGCCCACCACAGAGGCCGTTTGTTTCCCAGGTTCCCTGTGGTTGGTGCTGTCAGTACTGGCATTGGGCTGTGTGTTCTTCGTCCGCCTCCTTAGCATCTTGTTAGCAGCCTCAACGGCTGTTGGTCTCCTGGAGTAGGGCTTGGGTGCAGGTATTTACAGTTTGCCCAACCAGCTCCACTCAACCCTGCCTCTCTCTCTGGCTCTGCTGAAGTCATGGCCCCTCTGTGCTCTGGGTGTTGATTTCCTTCAGAGGAGATTTTTTTTATAGGGCCCTACCTGGGCCAAACTTCAGCCATGAATTCGAATGAGTAGATCAATTTGGGGAGTATTACCATCTTAATATCTTTCAATTCATGAACATGACATATCTTTCCATTTATTCAGTCTTTAACTTTTTTCAACAGTGTTTTGTAGTTTTCAGCATATAAGCCTAACTTTATTCCTAGGTATTTTATTCCTTTTTTTTTTTTTAAGATTTTATTTATTGATTTGACAGAGAGAGATCACAAGTAGACAGAGAGGCAGGCAGAGAGAGAGAGAGAGAGAGAAGTAGGCTCCCCGCTGAGCAGAGAGCCCGATGCGGGACTCGATCCCAGGATCCTGAGATCATGACCCGAGCCGAAGGCAGCGGCCCAACCCACTGAGCCACCCAGGAGCCCTATTTTATTCCTTTTGATGTAATTTTAAGTGGAATTGTTTTCTTAATTTCATTTTAGGTTGTTCAGTGCTCGAATATAGAAATACAGATTTTTATATACTGATTTTATGTCCTGTAGCCTTGCTAAGCTCATTTATTAGTTCTAATAGTTTTTTTAAATCATATTTCATTTTTTAAATTATTACTTACATATAATGTATTATTTGCTCAGGGATACAGCTCTGTGATTCATCATTTTTTTTTAAAAGATTTTATTTATTTATTTGACAGAGAGATCACAAGCAGGCAGAGAGGCAGGCAGAGAGAGAGGAGGAAGCAGGCTCCCTGCTGAGCAGAGAGCCCGATGTGGGGCTCGATCCCAGGACTCTGAGATCATGACCTAAGCTGAAGGCAACGGCTCAACCCACTGAGCCACCCAGGCGCCCCTGTGATTCATCATTCTTAAACAATACACAGTGCTCATTGCAATACTAACCCTTCCCAGTGTCCATCACCCAGCCACTCCATTCCTCCCACCCCCCTCCACTCCAACAACCCTCAGTTTGTTTCCTGAGATTAAGAGTCTCTTATGGTTTCTCTCCCTCTCTGATTTCTTCTTGTTTGATTTTTTCCTCTCTTCCCCTAAATCCCAATAGTTCCTTTTTGCCCTTGCTTCCCTTGCCTTCGGCGATGTATCTAGAAAGAAATTTTTGCGGCCGAGGTCAAATAGGTTGCTGCCTATGTTTTCCTCAAGGATTTTAATGGACTCCTGTCTCACATTTAGGTCTTTCATCCATTTCGAGTCTGTTTTTGTTATGGTATAAGGATATGGTCCAGTTTCATTCTTCTGCATGTGGCTGTCCAGTTTTCCCAACACCATTTGTTGAAGAGACTTTTTTCCATTGGACTTTCTTTTTTTTTTTAAGATTTTATTTATTTATTTGACACAGAGAGATCATAAGTAGGCAGAGAGGCAGGCAGAGAGAGAGAGGGAGAAGCAGGCTCCCTGCTGAGCAGAGAGCCAGATGTGGGGCTCGATCCCAGGACCCTGGGATCATGACCTGAGCTGAAAGCAGAGGCTTTCACCCACTGAGCCACCCAGGCACCCCTGTGCATTGATTTTAAATCCTACCACTTTATTGAATTTCTGTATGTCTATCAGTTTTAGAGTGGAGTCTCTTGGGTTTTCTACATAAATTATATCATCTGCAAAGAGTGAGAATTTGACTTCTTCTTTGCCAATTCAGATGCCTTTTCTTTTTGTTTTCTGGCTGCTGAGGCTAGGACTTCTAGTACTATGTTGAACAGCAGTGGTGAGACTAGACATCCCTGCCATATACTTGACCTTAGGGGGAAAGCTCTGTTTTTCCTCATTGATAATGAAATTTGCTGTGGGTTTTTCATAGATGGCTTTTATGATGAGGTATTTAAATTCTGTCTCTACACTATGAAGAGTATTTTAATCAAGAAAGGATGATGTACTTTTTTTTTAAAAAAGATTTTATTTATTTATTTGACAGACAGAGATCACAAGTAGGCAGAGAGGCAGGCAGAGAGAGAGGGGGAAGCAGGCTCCCCGCTGAGCAGAGATCCTGATGTGGGGCTCGATCCCAGGACCCTGGGATCATGACCTGAGCCGAAGGCAGAGGCTTTAACCCACTGAGCCACCCAGGCGCCCCAGGATGATGTACTTTGTTAAATGCTTTTTCTGCACCTGTTGAGAGTATCACATGGTCCTTGTGCTTTCTTTTATTAATGTATTGTATCACATTGATTGATTTGCGGATGTTGAACCAACCTTGCAGCCCAGGAATAAGTCCCACTTGGTCGTGGTGAATAATCTTCGAATGTACTGTTGGATCCTATTGGCTAGTATTTTGGTGAGAATTTTTATATCCATTTTAATGAGGGATATTGGTGTATAATTCTCTTTTTTGGTGGGGTCATTGTCTGGTTTTGGGGCCAAAGTAATGCTGGCCTCATAAAATGAGTTTGGAAATTTTCCTTCCATTTCTATTTTTTGGAAAAGTTTCAGAAGAATAGGTATGGAAGAATAGGTATTAATTCTTCTTTATTTTATTTTTAAAAAAGATTTTATTTTTTTATTTGACAGAGAGAGAGAGATCACAAGTAGGCAGAGAGACAGGCAGAGAGAGAGGGGGAAGCAGGCTCCCCACTGAGCAGAGAGCCCGATGTGGAGGTCGATCCCAGGACCCCGAGATCATGACCTGAGCCGAAGGCAGAGGCTTAACCCACTGAGCCACCCAGGCACCCCTAATTCTTCTTTAAATGTTTGGTAGAATTCCCCTGGGAAGCCCATTTGTCCTGGGCTCTTGTTTGTTGGGAGCTTTTTGATTATTGCTTCAATTTCCTTGTTGGTTATGGGTCTGTTCAGGTTTTCTATTTCTTCCTAGTTCAGTTTTGGTAGTTCATACGTCTCTAGGAATGCATCCATTTCTTCAAGATTATCTAATTTGTTGGCATATAGTTGCTCATAATATCTTCTTATAGTTGTTTGTATTTCTTTGGTGTTGGTTGTGATCTTTCCTCTTTCATTCATGATTTTGTTTATTTGGGTCCTTTCTCTTTTCTTTTGGATAAATCTGACCAGGGGGTTATCAATCTTATTAATTCTTTCAAAGAATCAGCTCCTAGTTTCGTTGATCTGTTCTGCTGTTCTTTTGGTTTCTATTTCTCTGGTTTCTGCTTTGATCTTTATTATTTCTCTTCTCCTGCTGTGTTTAGGCTTTATTTGCTGTTCTTTCTCTAGCTCCTTTAGGTGTAGGCTTAGTTTGTGTATTTGAGACCTTTTCTTATTTCTAGAGAAAGGCTTCTATCGCTATATACTTCCCTCTTAGGACCGCCTTTGCTGCATCCCAAAGATTTCAAACAGTTGTGTTTTCATTTTCATTTGTTTCTATGAATTTTTAAAATTCTTCCTGAATTGGGGTACCCGGGTGGCTCAGGTGGTTAAAGCTTCTGCCTTTGGCTCAGGTCATGATCCCAGGGTCGTGGGATTGAGCCCTGCATCAGGCCCTCTGCTCAGCAGGGAGCCTGCTTCCCTCTCTCTCTCTCTCTGCCTGCCTGTGATCTCTATCGAATAAATAAATAAAATATTGAAAAAAAAAATTCTTCCTGAATTGACTGACCCATTCATTCCTTAATAGGATGCTTTTTAGCCTCCATGTATTTGAGTTCTTTTCAATTTTCCACTTGTGATTGAGCTTGAGTTTCAAAGCACTGTAGTCCAAAAATATGCAGTGAATGATCCCAGTCTTTTGGTACCAGTTGAGACCTGGTTTGTGACCCAGGGTGTGATCTATTCTCAAGAATGTTCCATGTGGGGGTGCCTGGGTAGCTCAGTGGGTTAAGCCTCTGCCTTCGGTTCAGATCATGATCTCAGCATCCTGAGATTGAGCCCCACATCGGGCTCTATGCTCAGCAGGGAGCCTGCTTCCCTCTCTCTCTCTCTCTGCCTGCCTCTCTACCTATTTTTGATCTCTGTGTCACATAAATTTAAAAAATCTTTTTTATTTTTAGAAAAAGAATGTTCCATGTGCACTAGACTAGAATGTGTATTCTGTAGCTTTGGTATGGATAGTTCTAATAGTGTTGTTTTGTTTTGTGGATTCCTTGATATTTTCCATTTATATGACATTATGTCATCTGCAAATGCAGATATTTTTACTTCTTCCTTTCCTTAACTGACCTGGTTAGAATCTCCAGGACTTACTGAATAGAACTGGTGAGAGTAGACATCCTTGTCTTCTTCCCAACCTGACGAGAAGAACATTTAGTCTTTCACTAGTAAGTATGATGTTAGCTGTTGTTTTTGTAACTGCCCTTGACGGGTGAGGAAATTCCCTTCTTTTCTTAGTTTGTTGAGTGCATTAATCATGAAAGATAATTAGATTTTGTCTAGTGCTTTCCCATATCTTTTGAAATGCTCATGTGGTTTTTCCTCCTCTATTTTGTTAACATGGTATATTACAGCATTTGGTTTTCATGTGTTCAACCTTGTATTACAAGGATAAATTCGACTCTGTCATAGCTTATAACCCTTTTATGTATTTCTGGATTTTGTTTACTAGTATTTTGTTGACTTCTGCATCTATATTCATAAGAGTCATCAGTGCATAGTTTTCTCATAATGTCTTTGTTTGGATTGAGCATGAGGGTAATTTTGGCCTGAATGAATGAGTTGGGAAACATTACCTTTTCTTCTGTTTTCTGGAAGTGTGTGTGAAATATTTGTGCTAATTCCTTTTTTTTTTTTTCTTTTTTAAGTAGGCAGAGAGGCAGGCAGAGAAAGAAGGGGAAGCAGGCTCCCTGCTGACTTGGGGCTTGATCCCAGGACCCTGAGATCATGACCTGGGCCAAAGGCAGAGGCTTAAACCACTGAGCCACCCAGGCGCCCCTGTGCTAATTCTTATTTTAGAGTAAATATTCATCAGTGAAGCCCTCTGGGCCTAACTTTTATTTTTTCACCCCTGTGGGGGAAGTTTTTTTGTTTTTGTTTTTTTGTTTGTTCGTTTGTTTAACTCTAACTAGACTTTCTATTTCTTCTTGAGTCAGTCTTGGTAGTTTGTGTCTTTTTTAGGAATTTGTCCATTTTATCTAAGTTACCTAATTTGTGGTCATATAATACAGTTGTTCATAGTATTTCCTTACAATTGTTTCTATTTTGTAATGTTGTTAGTGATGTCCCCTTTTCCATTCCTGTTTTTTTTTTTTTTAGGTTTTATTTATTTTATTTGACAGACAGAGATCACAAATAGGCAGAGAGGCAGGCAGAGAGAGGAGGAATCAGGCTCCCTGCAGAGCAGAGAGCCCAACGTGGGGCTCGATCCCAGGACCCTGGGATCATGACCTGAGCCGAAGGCAGAGGCCTTAACCCACTGAGCCACCCAGGCGCCCCTCCATTCCTGTTTTTAATAAATTGAGTCTTCTATGTTTTCTTGTCAGTCTAGGTAGCAGTTTTTCAATTTCATTGCTCTTTTCAAAGATCCTAGTTGGTCTTATTGATTCTCTTTTTCTAATCTCTATTTCAATTATCTCTGCTCATTATCATTTCCTTCCTTCTGGTAGCTTTGTGTTTAGTCACTTTTCTTTTTCCTGTTTCTTGAGGCCTAAAGTTAGGCTGTTGGTTTGAGACCTTTTAAATATGGGTGCTGTGACATAGTAAGAAATACATATTTTGTCTTAGTCTCCAATTTCTAGCATAGCTCCTAAAAAACTTGGAATCTCTGAAGTGATAAGAATGTCTTTGTGTGCTAATGGAATGACTGGTGGCTGGGAGCTCCTAGATAGCTTCAGGATAGGAGGTGGCCATCTGAATGATCAGGGCATGATAGTAAGGTTGGATTTTGAGCTACCCTTCAACCCCATCCTTCTAGTCCTCCACCTCTGGCCTCTGCGGAGAGTGGAGGGGCTAGAGACTGAACCAATCACCAGTGGCCAATGATTTAACTAATTATACATCATCATGAAATCTCTATAGAAACTACAAAATAACAGAGTTCAGAGAGCTTCTGGGTTGCTGGGAAAACGGTGCCACTGGAGGGCGTGGATGCCCTTTACCCTTTGCTTCCTCCCCCCTCACTCCCATCTCCACCCCTGGCAAACTTTGCCCTTTGAATTTCTTCCATTGGGCTGTTCCTGAGTTGTGTACTTTATAGTAATAATCTGGTGATACTAAGTAAACTATTTTCTTGAGTTCTATGAGCCATTATAGCAAATTATTGAACTTGAGAAGGGATAAATATATTTGTGGGAATCCCTGATTTATAGCCAGTTAGTCAGAAAAATGGGAGTCTTGCAGTTCCAACTGTTGTCTGAAGTGTGGGCAGTCTTGGGAGACTGAGCCATTTAACCTGTGGGATCTGACACTGATTCCAGGTAGTTAGTATCAGAATTTAATTGAATCCTTGGACACAACGTTGGTGTCTGAGGGTTAGAGATGTGGCGGAACATCCACCCTACATCTTACCCACATTTGGTGTCAGAGGTGTTATGAGTAGGGGTGGCTGGATGGCTTAGTCACTTAAGCGTCTGCCTTTGGCTCAGGTCATGATCCTGGGGTCCTGGGATTGAGCCCCACATCAGGCTCTCTGATCAGCATGGAGTCTGCTTCTCCCTCTCTCTCCCCCTGCTTTTGCTCTCTCTCTCAAATAAATAAACAAAATCTTAAAAAAAAAAGAAGAAGAAGAAGAAGAAAAAGTGCTATGAGTAAAACACCATGGAGGTGTTTATAGCTCTGAACTGCTATGTCCCATTACTTTGGTATGTTGTGTTTTCATTTTCATTCATCTCAAAGTGCTTTGTAGCTTTCTTTGTGGTTATTTAGGAGTGTTTTATTTAAATTCCATAAATTTGTGAGTTTCCCAAATTCTTTCTGTTGATTTCTATTTTAATTCCTTTTGTGGTCAGAGAACATACTTTGTGTGATTTCAGTCCTCTGAAATCTGTTGAGACCTGTTTTATGTCCTAGCAAATGGTGTGTTCTGGAGAATGTTCCGTGTCTGGGTGAGAACATGAGAATACATATTCTGCTTTTGTTATGTGGTAGGCTCTATAGATATCTGTTAAGTTTAGCTGATTTCTGGTGTTATTCAAGTGCTATTTGCTTGTTTTCTGCCGAGTGGTTCTGTCCATTATTGAAAGTTAGAAGTTGAAATCTTCAACTATTATTGCTTATTTTTTTACTTCAGTTATGTCAGTTTACCTTCAGTGTAAGGTTTTTTCACAATAAATTGTGGTAAAACACAACATGGAGTCTACCTGCTTAGCAAATTTTCCAGTGTGCCGAGGAGGTTTGTTTTCTAATACTCCATTTCCTTCATGGTTGGCATGAAGACATGAGCTTCCTATGGGGTTGGGGCGATGTTCCTTGGCTTGGGCTGGCCTCTTACTACCTTTCTCCCTCGTAGGATTTGCACTTTCAAGGTCCCATGTGGTCACCAAATTGGAAAGTGAAGAAGAGCTCTGGGTGCCCAACATGGTAGACTTGACTCTAGGCAGCAGAGCAGAGTCCAGGAGGGGTCCTGTTCCTGGTGAGTAGGGCTGGGTGATGCCTTGATTTCAGCGATGGGCTCACAGCATGCTGGGTATCATTGTGCACCGGCGTTTTGGTGCTGAGGCCAGTGACCACACACTATTTCCACCTTTCCTCTCCCTTCTGGACACACTGTGTGGTCTTGCTATCCCTACTATGACTCTCAGGACCTAGATGATCCACCTCTCTGGCCTCTGTGCCAGTTTAGTGCTGTCCACTGGTGACTTGAGATGTGTACATACCCTTAAATAACACTTGAATACCAGCTACTCTGTTACCATTGCCTTTTCATTGGAGCAATCACATCCCCTTCACAATGCTCCCTGTCACCAGCGGCTGAGGCCCTACTTGAAGCCATTGAAAAGGAGTGACTTGGAGATCTCACCTCTTCTCCCTGCACTGCTCCCATCTTGTGTCCTCGTCCCTGCTGAGCTCTTTCCTATTCTGTGATCTGGTGGAGCCCTGTTCTGCTGGGGCAGCCCTTTCTTACCCAGACTCTTCCTAGCAACCTTCTGGCAACTCTCTGGACTCCTTTTGGGTGTGTCTGACATGCGTTTTTTGTTTTGTTTTGTTTTTAAAGATTTTGTTTATTTATTTGACAGAGATCACAAGTAGGCAGAGAGGCAGGCAGAGAGGAGGAAGGGAAGCAGGCTCCCTGCTGAGTAGGGAGCCTGATGCAGGGCTTGATCCCAGAATCCTGGGATCATGACCTGAGCCGAAAGCAGAGGCTTTAACCCCCTGAGCCACCCGGGCGACCCATGACATGCGTTTTTGATGAAGGTGCCTCCTCCCTCTGATCCAATGCTCAGTAACTGGCTTTTCTCTGTTTTAGGTCATCCGTGTAGACTGGAGGACGAGGAAGCCTCTCCAGAGCAGATGAAGAGCTACGGAGTCTGCCTGTCGGAGAGGCCCTTTCTGTGTGAGGAGTCTGGGAACGATGTCCCAGCCACCGTGGGCCTCCTCCAGCGCCAGGCCGCCTACAGCAAGGAGAAGCTACACAAGAGCACCAAGCCTGGGGAGGCCTTCCACATCAGCTTCAGTTGCCAGAAGCAGCAGGGACTCCATACCACACAGAAGGCCTTCAAGTGCAGTGTCTGTGGGAAAGCCTTCCTGAAGGCATTTGCACTCCTTGACCACCTGATAACTCACCCCAAAGAGAGACCCTTTAGATGCCCGAAAGGTGGAAATGCCCCCAAGGAGAAATCCACCCATGTCAATTACCAAAAAATTCACACTGCAGAAACATCTCATGTGTGTAATGAGTGTGGAAAGGTTTTCAGTTATCCATCTAAACTGAAGAAGCACCAGAAGGTTCACACAGGCATAAAACCTTTCAAGTGTGATGAGTGTGGCAAAACTTTCAACCGCAAAGATGCACTTGTTCTGCATCAGAGAATTCACACTGGAGAAAGGCCTTATGAGTGCAGCGAATGTGGGAAAACCTTCAGCGTTCTGTCTACTCTCATTCGGCACCGGAAAGTTCACATTGGAGAAAGGCCCTATGAGTGCAGGGAATGTGGGAAGTTCTTTAAATACAACCACAGCTTCATTCTTCACCAGAGAGTTCACACTGGAGAAAGGCCTTATGAGTGCAAGCAATGTGGGAAAACGTACGTGACCCGCTCTGGCCTGTATCAGCACTGGAAAGTTCACACTGGAGAACGGCCCTATGAGTGCAGCCTGTGTGGGAAGACCTTCACCACGAGGTCCTACCGCAATCGGCACCAGCAGTTCCACACTGAAGAGAGATCCTATGAATGTACAGAATGTGGGAAAGCCTTCAAACATAGTTCTACCCTCCTTCAGCACAAGAAAGTCCACACTGGAGAAAGGCCATAAGAAGACAGGGCATATTGGAAAGCCTGTAGCCGGGGCTGGGCACCTTGTTCAACATGAAAGGCCTCCCTCCGGAAAGGAGATTGAGGAGAGTAGTCATTTGAAAGCTAAACCTGGCATACCCAACATGTGCCACAGCGTGGCAGGTGTGTAGGAAGCTTTCAGAAGCTAGGTTGCACTCCGACCTGCCAAGGCTGTTGGCAGTGTGAAGTCACCACTGGTTTCTGTGATAGAAGCCATCCCACCTCCACCACCAGGCAGGAGCCCAAGGTGTGCATCAGTCATGTCAACGTGCTCTGAACAGCAGACCTCCTTAGTCCCCACTCTGTCGAGGAAAGAATCATGAGTGGTGGACCCCACAGTGGGCCTCACTGCCCCCCCAACCGGGTATGTCTGTGACCAGTCACTGGTCAAGAGTAGCTGAGCTGTGCTACTGGGGGCTTCCAGAGAAGATTAATCATTTCCATGGACACAGTGGACACTCTACATGATTCCTGTCATGGATTCATGCACCCCTGGACCTGACTGTCTCATGCTTCCTGGAATGTGTTAGGTAATGAAAGCTTTACTGTTTACGCCATGTTTAATATTGGGGGTTCTGAAAAATAAAACACAACAAAACATATTTAATATTGGGGGTTTTAATCACTGTGTATGGAGGGACTGAGAACCGAACTGGGCTCATGAAGAGAGGGACTGGCTTCTGTGGGGAGAGGTCCCTGACTTTTGTTGCCTTACTGGGGATAGCAGGATGTTCACCTCATGGCCATACCCTGGTCCTAAAATGAAGACCATGCAGTCCTGGGATGTGGCCAGTTCTCCTGGCGTCTTTGCATACCATGGCCTTCATTGTTTTTGCTGCCAAGGGAGAGAAGTGATACCCTCTGTTTTGTGGGGTCTTTTGATTTTAAAATTTTGGGAAACTAATTTCCCAAAAGGTCAATAAAATGTCAGTTCAGCAAAACTTGTGTGTCGTAGATTTCTAGATGTGTCCCTGGTCCAAAAATTATGCTTCCTGTGATGAAGAGAATGTTAACTTGGAGGCATGTTTAGAGAGAGAACTATGACCCTACACTTGACGGGCTTTGAGCCACAGTGCTCAGCCAGTACCATGTGTTGGGGTTGGAAACCACTGCTGCTTTCTGTAACTGGGGTGATTCTTCTCCCCAATCCCCCACTCTCGCTACTGATGGGAGAGGTGATGACCACGCAGGGTAGAAACGCAGTCAGGCTTGAAAAGTCCGGGAACTTGGGGCACCTGGGTGGCTCGGCCAGTTAAGTGTCTGACTGTGTACATTTGCTTCTTTAGACATTTCATACAAATGGAGTCACACAGTATGTTTTTCTGTGAATGGCGTTCACTTGGCATAATATATTTGAGGTTCATCCATGCTGTAAAACATGTCAGGACTTCATTCCATCTTATGGCCAAATAATATTTACCATGGTTTGTTTATTCGTTCATCAGTTGATTGGGCCTTATTTGTCTTGTTTTGTTTCCACTTTTCGGGTGTTACGAAAAATGTTGCGATGAACATTCAAGCATAAGGTGTTGTATAAGTATGTTTTCATTTCTTTTGAGTAGATAAATAGAAATGGGATTGCCAAACTGTTTTCCAAATTGGCAGCACCGTTGTATAAGCTCCACAGCAGTGTATGAGCATTCCAACTTTTCTACTTCCTTATCAATACTTGTTGTCTGTTTTCACATAGATAGCCTAGGGGGTGTGAAGTGGTTTTGATTTGCATTTCTTTAATGACCAGTGGTGTTGAGCAACTTTTCATGTGCTTACTGGCAGTTTCTGTGTGTGTGTGTGTTTGTGGGTAGCAGAGGCCTGGCATCAGGCTAGAGGTTCAGGCATCAAAGAGAAGAGAGAAACTGACACCAACTTGGAGAGAAAATGTAGCAGAATTGGAGGAGTGGCAAAGTGGGGAAAGGCTGAGCAGACAGTGGAGAGTGTCCCTCATGGGGAAGGTCCAAGTGCCGGGAACTACTGTTGAATGGAGCTCAGAGAACTATCATGAGTGAGGGCAGAATGCGCAGTGTCAGTATACAGACTGCATCCCTGCTGATTGAGTGAGCTGAAAGTGTTGGAACTACTGAGCCCTGCAAAGGCTGGTATCCGGTACAGCTCAAAGGTCAGAGTCATGAGACCTTTGCCTGGAGTATTCCGGCATCTCTGGCAAACATCTTTCTTCCCCCAACAGACTGGTTGCTGTGTACTGAGCCCCAGTGGGAGACCAGGCCTGTTCCAGGAAAACACAGAAAATTCTTTACCCATGAGCTGGGGGCCATTTAATGCGATCTAACCAGCCATCCACACCATTACAAAGGTTTGAGCTGTGATGACCAGTGTCTGTCCTACCCCATTTGCTTAGATGGCTTGATCCTCACATGGCTCAGTTGGCCTTTAACTCTGATCCCACATGAGTCCTCCATGTTGGTAAAAGACAATTATTACATCCAGAAAGGCAGGCCTGAGCAGGGTGGGGGATTCCCCCAAATATCTCATTGTGCTAGGGAGTACTTGAGCAGCCCTGCTGTAATCTTTGATGAATGCAAGCCTGTTTTGGGTTCCGCCTCTAATGTGGCTATCACTCCTCGTCCCCTCTGGGCTTTTGGGAAAGTCACCCTGAGAAGAGGTGGCAGTAGCACTGCCTTCCCACCTACGATGCAGTATGGATAGACTGTGCACCCTAAAGCCTGTCATGTCAGAAAACTCTGTCTTTCTTACCCAAAGTCTGCCTAGGGGAATGTATATAGCCCACCCACAGGTTTTGGTAAACTGCTTTTGTATTGTACAAAATGTTTGTATTGTTTTTTTTTTTTAAGATTTTATTTATTTATTTGACAGACAGAGATCACAAGTAGGCAGAGAGGCAGGCAGAGAGATAGAGAGGAGGAAGCAGGCTCCCTGCTGAGCAGAAAGCCTGATGCGGGGCTCGATCCCAAGACCGTGGGATCATGACCTGAGCCAAAGGCAGAGGCTTTAACCCACTGAGCCACGCAGGCACCCCCAAAAAGTTTTTTGAAATTGCTTCTAACATAAAATCAAAAGCCACATAAAAATCTGAATATCTGGCTCTTCCCAGAAAGGTAAGAGATGTGGGAGACCCATATTAACTCCACCATGTTGTCTCCCCACCCCTTAAAAAGGATAAACTTCCTTGGTAGCTACCAGAGGTGGAATAATGAATGCCATGGCTAGGCGATTCTCTAAAAACTCTGGCTACTCACATAAACCATTCTCCAGACCATGAGCTCTATCCTCTTGATATGAGGTTCCTGTGTGGTGACAGCCACAAGGTGAACAGCTCAAGGAAAATAAGGAATTCTTACATTTGTTTGGATTTCCATTATGGGTAATACACAGGTCTGCAGGTCTTGAGAATTTCTTCACTCTTATCTCACTTGGCCATAGTCATCTGGAAAGTTTTTTTTTCTTTTTTAAATATTTTATTTTTAAGTAATCTGTACATCCAACATGGGGCTCAAACTCACAACCTCAAGATCAAGAGTTGCATGTTCTACCAACTGAGCCAGCCAGGCACCCCAATCTGCAAGTTTTTGATATACCTTTAGAACAGCCAAGTTCCCTCTAGTTTACCAGTCTGCTCCAAACCCAGTGTTTCCTACTAACAATGGCTCCCAAATGGCCTCTGTAGATCTCATATTAAGTTATACTTGCCTCACCCTGCAGAGCCACAGCTGATGGAGAACTGTGGTGCTCCTTTGTCCCTAGCGGCAGTGCTGTAATTTACTAGTCTCCCCAACTCCCTATTACCTCACACCGATTGTTTCTCTGTTCACATACAGAATCCACTGGGCCTCTACCAGCCTCCCAGGGTCATATCTTCTTTATGGAACCAGAAGACAGCTTCTCCTCAGATGGGAAAATCCAGACATCTCTCTAGGAACCAGGGACCTGCCTCCTAATCCAACAGTGCAGACTAGCATCCTCTTTCAAGGTGAACTGTGGGCCTTCTGGTAACTCTGAAACATAGGCCACTATGTTCACTTTATGAACCCTTCAGTTTTTTTCCTAGTCCTTCACACTCACTGCAAAGTAGGCCAGAACAGAATGTAAAGCAACTCCCTATGTTCCTTCTACACCGTGAGGCAGATGGTGCTGCGTGCCCTGTCTTAGCCATCCCTCACTCTACCCACTTTTTTCAGCCTACTCCACCAAACCCCCCAAGAATAAAGCTGATGTGAGACGTACCTGGATGGCTCAGTTGGTTAAGCATCTGCCTTCAGCTCAGGTCGTGATCCTAGGGTCCTGGGATCCAGCCCTACGTTAGGCTCTCTGTTCATTAGGGAGCCTGTTTCTCCCTCTCCCTCTGTCTGCCACACCCCCTGCTTGTGCTCTGTCAAATAAATAAATAAAATCTAAAATAAATAAAGGTGACTTGATCAGGGCATTTGGATAGCTCATATAGTTAAGCACTCTTGATTTCAGCTCAGTTCATGATCTCAGGGTTGTGATTTTGACCCTGAGTCAGGCTCTACGCTGGGCATGGAGCCTGCTTAGGATTCTCTCTCTCCCTCTGCCCCTTCCATCCCTCTCTTAAAAAAAAAAAAAAAAAAGACTTGGTTACTTGGTCTTTATTATCATGCAGAATACAGAAGACCAAGATAAGCGGTTCCAGGGGAGGGTGATGTGTGGGCTCATTGGACACATAATTGGGGTTACATGCAGACATGACAATATCCATGAGGAATGGACATCTTTCTGAGAAGCCCAAACTGGACATCCCTCGAGGCCCTTGACCAGCATGGGGTTAATTCACTTCCTAACCATTTTAGAGGCAATGGGAATGAATCCATTCCAATAGGCCCAAGACAATCCTGTTTCCCTCCACGAAAGGGGAAGGGAAGCACAGGGAGCTGTTTTCTTCCTGCATATGTAGATGACTGCTGCAAATATTTGGATCCAGGCAGGCTGGAAAGGGGTTTATGCTCCAGAGGGGAGAGAGCTCAGTCCTGGGCTGCTCAGAAAGGGCAGAGTACCTTCTGAAGCCTTCTCCACACTAGTGGTACATCCAGGTAACTTCTCTGTGGGTATTCTGCTGCATGAAGTTTGACTTGGCTGAAGATCGTCTCAGAAGGACCATCTCCATAAGGTTCCTTTCAGGTATGAATCCTTTTATGCTGAGCAAGATTGCAGAGGCGGCTGAAGATTTTCCCACAGTGGCCACATTCATAAGTCCTTTCTCTGGTGTGAACTGGCTCGTGTCGAACAAGTGTAGATCTTTCACTAAAGGCTTTCCGACATTGGCTGCACTCATAGGGCCTTTCTTGTGTGTGAACTCTCTGGTGACGAACCAGGTGAGAGTTATTGCTGAAGGCTCTCCCACATTCACTGCATTCATAAGGCCTTTCTCCAGTGTGAACTCTCCAGTGATAAGAGAGGCTGGACTTTCGGCTAAAGAATTTCCCACATTCACTGCACTCATAAGGCCTTTCTCCAGTGTGAACTTTCTGATGTTTAATGAGAATGGAGTTCTGGCTAAAGAATTTCCCACATTCACTGCACTCATAAGGCCTTTCTCTTGTGTGAACTCTCCAGTGCTCAATGAGACTAGAACTGTGAGCAAAGGCTTTCGCACATTCATTGCACTCATAAGGCCTTTCCCCAGTGTGAATTCTCCAGTGCTAAATCAGGCTGGAGCTGCGGCTGAAGGCCTTTCTACATTCGCTGCATTCATAAGGCCTTTGCCCAGTATGTACTTTCTGGTGCTGAATGAGGGTGGAACTATTGCTGAAGGTTTTCCCACATTTGGTGCACTCAAAAGGCCATTCTCCAGTGTGAACTTTCTGATGTCGAAGGAGGTGGGAGCTTTGGCTAAAGTCTCTACCACATTCACTGCACTCAAAAGGCCGTTCTCCAGTGTGAACCTTCTGGTGCTGCGCAAGGTTGGAGTTATTGTTAAAAGCTCTTCCACACTCACTGCACTCATAAGGCCTTTCTCCAGTGTGAACTCTCCAGTGCTGAATGAGGGCAGAGCTGTGGCTGAAGGCTTTACCACATTGATTGCACTCATAAGGTCTCACTTGAGTGTGAACTTTCTGGTGCTGAAGGAAATTGGAGCTTTGGCTGAAGGCTCTTCCACATTTGCTGCACTCAAAAGGCCTTTCTCCAGTGTGAACTTTCTCATGCCGAGTGAGGTGTGACCTGTTACTAAAGGCTTTCCCACATTCACTACACTCATAAGGCCTTTCTCCTGTGTGAATTCTCTGGTGATGAACAAGTGTGAGTTTGTGTTGGAAGGTTTTCCCAGAATCACCACACTCATAATATTTTACTCCAGTGTGAAATTTCTGGTGTTTCCTCAGTTTAGAAGGGTGACTGAAGGTCTTCCCACATGCTTTACACACATGACATGTTTCCTGATCATGACATTTTTGATGATTAACAAGGGTTGATTTTCCTCTAAGGGTTGATTCCTCTAAGGAATTTCCAACTGTTGGGCATCTAAATGGTGTCTCTTTAGAGTGAGTTCTCAGGTGGTTGAGGAGAGTGGAGGTCTTCTGAAAGGCTTTTCCACAGTTGCTGCACTTAAAGAGCTTCTGTGTGGTATGGACTTCTGTGAGCTGCTCAAGATTAGAGTTGTGTGAAAAGGTCTCCCTGCACTCTGTGCTCCTTTGTGGCTTCCTGCTGCTGTCAGTGGTTGAGTGCTGGAAGAGGTCATGGCTCTCCAAGGCATCCTTACCACCTTTTCCACAAGTGAAGGGCTTCCCCACAAGTGAAGACAGGTGAACTGTAAGATTTTCCACATGTGAGTCCTTATCCTTGTCCCATCTGAAGGGCTTTTCTCCACTGAGCTCCTTCTGGTGCTGGTGAAGGTTTGCACTGAATGAAAATTCTCTTCCACATGTTCCACATGTATAGAGGGTCTCCTCAGGATATGTTCTTTGATGTTCATCCAGGTGCAAAATGTCTTTCAAGAATGGGCCACACATATCACAGGTGTCAGCCTTCTGGGTAGAAGGATTTGCACTGGGGATCCTGACCTGTGACATCCCTTCTACAGAAGTATTCTGCTTGGAATGGGCCCCTTCATCTTCCACTCCATGCCAACAACCTGAAAGCAGAGAAGTTTCTGGCAAACTGAGTGTTCCACTTGGTGGAAAGGGTAACTTCATTAGAACTATATGGCTGAGATATACAGGAATGGGTCCAAGGGATGTTGACAGGCCAAGGGCCCAGAATAAGAGTGAAGAGCCTACTGTGCAAGACAGGACCTAACCAAGCCACAGAATAAAGGAGGCCTTACTAAAGTCAAGGACAAAGAGAAGGACAAATGATGTGTGTGTGTATGTGTGCACGCGTGTGCGCGCACGCATCAGTAAGCACATGAAAAGTTGCTCAACACCATTGGTCGTTAAAGAAATGCATATCAAAACCACTTCACACCACCTAGGCTATCTATGTGAAAACAGACAACAAGTATTGATAAGGAAGTAGAAAAGTTGGAATGCTCATACACTGCTGTGGAGCTATACAACAGAGCTGCCAATTTGGAAAACAGTTTGGCAATCCCATTTCTATTTATCTACCCAAAAGAAATGAAAACATACTTATGCAAAACCTTGTACTTGAATGTTCATAGCAACATTTTTCTTAACACCCGAAAAGTGGAAACAAAACAAATGCCCAACCAACTGACGAGTGAATAAACAAACCATGGTACAGCTCCACATCAGAATGTTATTTGGCCGTAAGATGGAATGCAGTCCTGACGTGTTTTACAGCATGGATGACCTCAAATATATTATGCTAAGTGAACGCCATTCATGGAAAAACATACTGTGTAACTCCGTTTGTATGAAATGTCTAAATAAGCAAACGTACACAGTCATAAAGTATGTTAGCAGTTGCCTAAGGCTGAGAGAGAACGGCTGAAGGAGAATGCGGAAGGAATGTTAATGGGCACATTTTCTCTTTAGGTGATAAAAATGTTCTAAAATTAGTTTATGGTGGTATTTATACAACTGTGCAAATACACTAAAAATCACTGAGCTATACACTTCAAAGTATGAACTGTATGGTATATCTCAATGAAAATTTTTTTTTTTTTAAGTCTCATGAGGGAAGGAAAAGAATCTAGGTGTCCCCCACAATGGATCATCCAGCCAGGATTGGTCAAGCTTAGTTGGATCCATCAGGCAGACGACAGGTGCCTGATCCCCAACTTTTGCCCCCACAGGGCCCCTGGGCAAGAGCTATTGGGACTATTCGTGAGGCTGTTGAGAGAGACGTGGAGAATGCACACAGCCCAGTCCCAGCACCCACAAGATCTGTAATAGGAAACCTGCAAAGAACCAGTGCCTTGGGTCCAGCTATGGGGCGAACAGAAATCCTTCTTTGAGAAGAAGGCAAAAGGGCAGAAGTTGGTTACCATGCTGGGCCGGGCAGAAAGGCCTTACCAAGTGAGGTCATGAGCTCAAAGTTCTCCAGCATCACACTGTGGTACAGGTGCCTCTGGCTTACATTAAGAATCCCCCACTCCTCCCTGGAGAAGTACACGAACACATCTTCAAAGGTCACTGGGCTCTGCAATGATGGGACACCTAAGCCAAGGCACCAATGGATGGGCTGAAAAACAAACAAAATAGTTACATGGATGCAGGCCCTTGATCTATGACTCAGAGTGCTGCCACACCTACTACTGGCACGTCCTCTTCTTGTGACCCCTCGGTCCTCTTCCCCTCACTCACCTGCAGCTCCTCTTCCTCCTCAGTCCCCCACCTCGGAGGAGATGAGAGGCCCTGACACCACTGGTGTCCCTCTCTCCTTGTAGTCCCACTGGTCACTGTATCCAGGCCAACCCAAGCCAGGTGGGCAGACAGTTGCTGTCTGAGCGCTGGACTGGCCAGGAACCCCTCCCCAAGGTAAACAAACTCTCTCGTGTTATGTCTCTTGTCTCTCCAGATCACACTAAGCAAGTATAAAAAAATTCAGACTCTCTTTTCTCCCTTAAGCCTCTAGTACCAGGGCCCTGGGCACACTGGTTCACATTCCCTTACCTTGTACATGTCATTCTTTGGACTACACCATCATCATATCTAGCCCCCCTCTCCCCGTCCACACCACAGGCATCTCCCTAAATCCCTATATCCTACTATGCGCACAGCACACCCAACAAAGGCAACCAGGATCCAACACTGAGCCTGGCCTGCCTGGATCTCCAAAAAACACGACTTCCAGAAACAGCCATCACTTCTAGTTAATGCCTCCCCTCCTAGTCCTGTTACTTCAGCCTTCAGTTCTCCAGAACCATGAGTAGATCTTAAACACCCCTGCTCTCTTCCACCTCTATCCTTGTCCCCTCATGCTGTCCCTTCACCTGTCAAAGCTGTTCTCACTCTTCCTAGTAGACAAATCCCAAACCTACTGTCCCCTATCCCTGGCTTAGGGACTCTTAGGTTACACTGACCTTTTCTGCCCCTGATTATTCTCCAGCCAGACACCCCCTCCCCCACCCTCAGACCCCAAGGAGGGTGGCCACAAAAACCTGATGAGTTGTAGAGCAGTAAACCAGTCCTACCTCAGACCCCACTGTCATCCTACCTCTGTTACTTTCATGCTTCATGTCTAGTCTCTCATCAGAGGCCTGGTCACCGTTCACCACAGCCACACATCATGTCCACACACAAGTCTTCATCCGTTGGATGTCTCCGGCCTGGACTTGATATAAAGATTACTTGATACCTTAATTTGGAAGTCTGTCAGATACCTCAAATACAATATGGCCCAAACCCAACTCTTTATCTTCCCTCTGATATCTACTCACTCTAACTTCCACATCTATCTATCTGGATCAACCCTCATATCTCACTGTGTCACATCAGGAAATCTAGTCCACCCTTCTTAAAAAGTTCAAGAGCCAACAATTTCTCCTACTTCTACCTTTGGCCTAAAAGCACATACACCTGAACTATTGCAGTCACTCAACGGAAGACTCAGTGGTCGTCCTACCTCCAACCCCACCTCCACCGCCCCCTGACCAAATCTGTTCTCCATTCAGCATCCAGAGGTAGCTTATTAAAACCTGAGTCAGGGGATCTGGGTGGCTCAGTGGTTGAGTGTCTGCCTTTGGCTCAGGTCATGATCCTAGGGTCTTGGGATCGGGCCCCTTGTCGGGCTCCCTGTTTGGCGGGAAGCCTGCCTCTCCCACTGTCCCTGCTTGTGTTCCCTCTCCCACTGTCTCTCTCTCTCTGTCAAATAAATAAAATCTTAAAAAAAAAAAAAAAAAAAAAAGAAAAGACCTGAGTCAGAATACCTCCCTTCTCTGCTCTAAACTTTCCACACTCCCACCACACTCTATAAATAGAGACTTAGCTCCTCAGCTTGCCATTCCAGGCCAATACCTGTCCTCCTGCTCTCTATGTCCACCAGACAAAATACAGACCTGTAGTTCTCTGAACATTTTCATCCTATACTCACCTCCAAGAAATTTGCACATCCTGGTCCCTGTGCCTGGGACACCCTTCCAGACCTTATCCCATAGGATTCCAGAAATGTGAATATCAGGGGAGGTCATCAAGAGGATGTGACTGCCAGATGACCCACGCATGAGCTGGACCTGGGCAATCGAGGTTTGTCCTCACCTCCGGTCCTTGGAATGTGTATTCTTACCCCCTCCCAGAAATTCCCTCAGGGACATAGCCTTGAGATTGTGATGTGGTGCTGAAACCATCTGGGTGGTATCCGTGACTGAACCAAGTTAAGGTCTCTGTATAAACTTATGATTCAGTGGGCTGATGTGGAGGTCTACTCTTCTTGTGGCTGTCCAAGGCAAGCTTGCTGTGTACCTACCCTTGCTTATTTAACCTGCAACCTACGAATCTGGAGTGACCTGCCTCTTTCTTCACTCTCTCCCTGCCCTCCACCTACAGGCTCGGTGTCAGATTACAGCAGGTAAGCTCTGGAGGAGGTTGCAAACTAACAGTGAACCCCTCCATATAACTTCCGGCCTGGATTTTGGATGCTAGGAGAAGTGACTCTCTGGCTTCCAGACTCAAGTGTAGGTGAAGAGTCCAGGACACCACTCTTCCCCGTACAGGCGGTACAGGATCAGGACGGATCCCAGCGGGTAAGGGGCTGGGACACCCTCCACTCACCTGACCCGGGTCCATCTGCGACGCTGCTGTCCTGGTCAGTCTGTGGTTTGGGCGGGACGGTGAGAGGCGGCGACAGGGACAAGCAATGAGGGCTAATCCAAAGCTTCAAATCCCCACTGTCCGGGGTGACCGCGGGCTGACGGTCGCACTAAGGGCCTTAGTCTTCCCCAGCATAGCATGCACCCAGGGACCTGGGAACTGCATCCCGGGACCGTGGGACGAAGGCGAAGCGTGGGGGTCGTTACCTCCGTTCTGCATCCGGGGTAACCAAGGCTCAGGAAGGAGGAGCCGTTAGCGGAGGGGGAAAAGTGCGTGCAGTGGAGTTGTGACAGTCCCGGCACTTCCCTACCCTCATCTCTGGTCCCAGGGGCCACCTGCCAAGCACCCCACCAACCGCGAATTGAGGAATGCAGTGGCGACAACGGAAGTCCCGCCCCATCCTCAGCTGCTTACGCAGAAACGCCCAGACCTTGAGCAAGCAGGGGCTCCAGGCCCGCAGCCCGTTAAGACTCTAGGTCCCGGAGCCAGTCGCCGCGCCGCTGCGTCGTTGCCGAGGTGATCGGGACCCACGCCCGGCATGCCCCTGCTCCCGCGACGCGAACTACATTACCCAGAAAGCCCCTCACCGAGTGTTCCCTCAGTGTATCCCTGTGAGCGCGCCGTCCGGACTCTGGCCAATGATGAGCTAGGGGCGTTTCCGACACAGCCGAGGTCTTCCGGTCGCCACTTCCGGGATCCGGCCATTTCTTTGTCCACTTGCGGTTTTGTCCGGTGTGGCTGAGGGACCTTGCTGCCAGATTGTGGCCTGTGTCCAGGAGGCTCCCCGGTCCTGCGGGCGTGATGAGTGAGCGTATCGAGCAGTCACGGCTGAAGAATCGTGTCCTGGCCCCCACCCGGCTGGACTCAGTCCCAGTGTCCTAGTCCCCGACTGAACTGCGGGCCTTGACGTTCAGGACGATGGAGCGTTCGCAGGGGCCGGGTCTTCATCCCAGAACCTAGTGTCGTGAGATACAGAGGACGCAGGCAGAGGGATCTGCATGTGCAACGACTCAGAGGTAAGACCGACCCGAGAACATTCAGGAAAGCTCCGTCTTCCACTGCAAGGAGTCAAGAGCGTGAGAGGAGTGCTAGGAGTCATGGAAATTTTTTAGTAGAAGAGGGATGACCATGATCTGTTGTAGGATTTTGAGAGTATCCCAATGAATACCCAGTAGACATACTAAGTGAGCGCGCTGGTGGGAGAGGGGTTGTGGCCAGGCTGAAAACAGGACGATTCATGAGGATGCTGCGGCAGCATTCGTCGGGACCGTTACGGTGGTGGCCTGTCCAGGGCAGAAGTAGGAGAGGTGAAAGAAGCGATCATATTTCGGTTTGATTTTCAAGATGGAGTTGATGGGTTTTCGTGGTGGATGTGAGGACTGAATGTAAGTGGCAGATAAAGGACCATCCCAAGGGTTTACAAGGAATGAGGTACTACTGCTCGTTGAGATGGTCCCAAAGGAGGAGGATGTTTTGGGGAAGATTAGCAGTTAGATTTTGTAGACGTAGAGTCCGAATTGTCTGGAGACCTCTGAGTGGGGGTGACATATGTACTGTGAACACACAGGGAGTTCTGGTTTGGCCTCCCATGCCAGGCTGTGGTCCAAGGAAAGGCCTGAGAATGGCATTTTGGAAGGAGAGTCTTGAGTTGTGGTTACAGATGAATGGCCCTGAGGTGAATGTGGGGTGTCCAGGAAGGACCAGTGGCTAGGTGGAGGACATGGGTGCCAAAAAAGAGAAGCGCTGTCCAAAGACCAGTGGATCTGGGGAGAGTGCACATCCAGGAGGACGGCCCACCCTCAGAGGGTGAGCAGGCATGTCAGGGAACAAGGTTTGGGGACATAGGGGAGGTGGCTGGCAGGACAGACTGGGGCCCCAGGTCCCATGCTCAGGGCTCACAGCCATCTGCTCCCTGGCCTGGTATTGCAGAGCCTGTTGACCTTTAAGGAGAAGGCTACATATCTCTTTTAGAAAAAGTGGGGCTCCTTCATAAGGCACAGTGGGGCTACTACCATGGCATGGTCCTGTCCTCACCAGGTTAGGCCAGTGCGTTCCCCGTGGGTTGTGCTGCTGGTCCTGATGCTGGCCCGTGTTTGATACCTCTTCTCCCAGACTGCTGCATAAGCAACCTGAACTCTTTGTCTTGGGACCTTTTTATCATGGTTAAGGGTCAAAAATATCACAACCCGCAGAGGAGATCACATCAAGCTTGGTTATTATCTGGCCAAGAGACCCCATCAGGGCCTGTTGCTTTTCTCTTCCCTCTGTCAGGGAAAAAAACCCCTCCAGCAAGTTTTCTGCCAGCTGTCCCTTGTCAGTCCCTGTGATGACACGTGAGCATTGACATGGTCATTGATTATGGGGACAATGAGCTTTTCTGCTGAGATATGTTCTGGTTCTTCGTTTCGTGAGGTTCCGTTCTCCAGATGCATAGCGATCCTCACCCCTCTTGCTCTGTCATGGGTAAATCCCCGGACATGGGGCTGACCTCTCACAAACCACTTGATCCCATCTAAGAATGACTGTCTGCACTACCCTAAATGTGGTCACCCAAGTTGAACTTGGCAAGGAGACCTGGACAGGGCAGCTTGAATCATTTCTTGACCAGAGAGGCCCATGGAGGACCAGTCCTGGTCAGCATGAAACTGTTGTGGGAGGGACTGTAGCAGTGGGCTCATCTCTCATTTGGTACTTGACCTATGCCCTCTGTTCCCCTGGTCCCAGAGTGAGTAGCCATGCCTCTTTTCAATCGTTCTGATCCCTTTCTGACACTCCATTCTCCTTTCCCTTGACTCTTGTCCCCTGGCTGATCCTTCTGTGTCCTTTGCCTTACAGCTTTTCTCCTTCTCCCCTCTTCTGGTCAGGTCCCCCACCAGTGGCCTCCCCTTAACATGTCCTGAGCTGATACATCTTTAAGTAGTTCTTGAAAATTTGTTCCTCCATGAGACTGCTTGTTCCCTCAAAGGAAGGTAGATGCAGTGTCAGTGGCCGGACCACCCTCACCGCACAGCCCCTGCCTATCGCCAGGCCCTACCAGCTCGACATTTTGCTGACCCACAGAGAACTAACACTGAAGAGACACCCAGTAAACGTATGGTGTCTGGAGAGGAGTTCAGTCACCAAAAATGTTTCAGAATGGGAAAAAAAATCCCAAGTACGTCGGGAAGGTGGGAAGGTTATCACCTTTGCCTCCATCCTGAGAAAGCAGGAGTACATTCATATCTTCAAATGTTGTGAGTGTGGTAACATGAGAAAACCTCCAGCCAGAGCTCTATTCCTTTTGACCACCAGAATGTTCTCCTTGAGAAAGCCTTTATGAAGGCAGTGAGTATGGCCCAGGCTTGAGTGAAATTTTCCATTTCCCCCTTGCACTAAAGGACCCAAGTGCAGAGAATGTGGGCATCTATGTCCAGAGCTCCATTCTTGTTAGCACCAAGAGATTCATGTCAGAGAACAGTTGTAGAGATGCAGTAACTTTCAAGAAAATATTGAACCTGTTTCCTATGATCCTTATTGAAGAAAGGCATAATGAGTACAGCTGATGTTGGAAAGCCGCCTCTCACCAGATTGAATCCAGTTTTGCAGCAAATTAGTGCATTGTGAGTGAGTATAGGGAGTAGGAGAGCAAAAAGCTGCAGCTCCTGCCGTGTTCTGCATAGAAATATTAACTGGAGAAAGCTCCTGTGTGTACAGCCAGCACGGGAGAGCTGTTGGCCACGGCTCCTGCCCTGTCAACACTAACAACTTCAGTAGAAAAAAGCCATTTGAGAGCAGTGAATGTAGTCTTCCACTGCCGTTTTCTTTTTTAAAAAACATTTTATTTTAAATAATCAACCTACTTTACAAACTTTGTTCAATACAAAAGAATTAATACCTGAGAAAGACCCTACCTAGTAGCCTTCAGCCACAAGTTGGACCTTATATAGAAGAACGTTACCTGAAGAGACACTCTGTGACTGCCCTGTGTGTGGGGAAGCCTGTAGGGGCCACCTGGACTTTGAGACCACTTGTTGCACTCCTGGGTGCTGTGGGAAAAGCCCTTCTGTGTTTGATGGTCCCCTCCTGTTGCTCAGCAGAAGCAGTCCCTGTTCCCTGCTTGCCTTCCCCTGGAGAGATGGCGGTGGCCCGGCATCCACTGAAGTGGTATCACGGTGCTCACCCATGACTGAATTTGGCATGGACTCCTGCTCTAAGCAAAGCGCCTGATGGGATAGCTTTTGGAGGGCTTCTGGGTAAATTTCCCATTGTTTATGGACCTTGTGAAGTCTGCCTTTGACATCCCTGATGCCTTCATCGAGCTGCTTCAGGTCCTGCTAACAGTTCTTATGCATTGCTGTCATCACCCAGCTCTGGTACCAGGACCGTGCTCGCTTCGGCAGCACATATAGTAAAATCTGGTACCAGGACCTCACACTGCTCTGGGCCATTTGATAATGCATTTATCACCAGTTAATTCACCTCTGATGTTAGACTCCTGTTTAGCAGGAGCGCATAGAGAACATGACAGGTGTTCATAGGTTGGTCATCAGGGCCCCTGTAGCACCTCACAGAGGGCACAGCAGCAAGGCATGGCTCATCTTGGTCCAGATGTGACTCAGTTGGCTTTGTACCCCATGTTCCCTGGCAAAGAATGAAGCCTGTGTGTTCTGAAGCTTTGGACCTGGAGTTCGCCTAGAAAAGGCAGTGGTTGGTCTGATGGTCTGTGTTTCAGGGACTGTCCTTCCCATCTCAGCAGTGTTTAAAGGAGGCCCCCTGAAGGCCACATCCTAGCAATATATCACCCACTTGTGTTTGTGTGAGAAGGAAATGAGTACCGTTAATGGGTAAAGAACACTGAGTGCGACAGATAGGACATGGGGGAGCCTGGCACAACATTTTCATGTCTGGGTCCTTGCAAGATAAAGGTTTGCAGGGCGTCTTAAGGATCTGTGTAGCTCCCAGAGCTGTATGCCTAACCAGTGTTTCATGCTTTCCTGTCATCTTCTAGTGGGCTGGATACTCTGGTTATCACCATGCGGTCAGGAGCTCCAGGACTGTGAGAATGAAAAGTCCTGTTTGCTAAGTGGCTTTATCGAGGGTTAGTTTACATAGTGTAAAACACACCCATTATAAGTGCACTATTAATGACTTTTCGTAAATGTATAGAGTTGTACAGCCATTATTATCTTACCCATTCCCATCGCCTCAGAAGGTTCCTTTGGACACTTTTATAGCCCAAATCCACTCCCATCCCCAGCCCCTAGCAACCACTAATCTACGTAGTATGTTTCTATACTTTTGCCTTTTCTGGATATTTTGTATCAGTGGAATCATGTAGTATGTAGTTCTTCGTGTCTCGTTTCTGTCACTGAGCTTAATGTTCTTGAGGTTATGCATGTTATTCATAAGTATCAGAATTTTCTTCCATTTTATTGCTGAATAATATTCCTTTGTATGGATACACCACGGTTTATTTATCCATCATTAACTGACAGATTTTGAATTGTTTCAAGTTCTTGGCTATTATAAATGATGCTAGTAGGCACATTTTACTTACAAATCTTTGTGGAGACATATGTTTTCATTTTGCTTGGGTGGATTCTTAGGAGTCAAGGACAGGCTTCCCCAAGATGGGCCACTTTGGCATAAAGATTATTTTGATTTAAAGGTAATCAAGGGGTACCTGGGTGGCTCAGCGTGTGACTCTTGATCTCAGTTCAGGTCTTGATCTCTGATTGTGAGGCAGTTGGCTTCTGCACTGGGTATAGAGCCTACTTAAAAGAAAAAAAGGAATAATCAGAACGCTGGGTGGCCCAGTTGGGTTGAGCGTCTGCTTTCCGCTCAGGTCATAGCACCCGACCCTGGGATCAAGCCCCATATCAGGCTCCCTGCTCAGCGGGAAGCCTCTTTCTCTCTCTCCTCCCTGCTCCTACTCTCTCTCAAATAAATAAATAAAATCTTAAAAAACAAAAAACAAAACCAGCAGATGCAGGAAAAGCTCTCTGCCTTTCCCACAACTGCCTGATTTACATGGGGAAGGAGAGCCTGTAATAGGAAGAGAGCTATGAACAGAGACTCCCCTTTACTTAAGGAATTTATCTGCGTAGTAGAGCAACCTTGTGTTTCCAAATCTCTCTTTTCAACTTCTTGCTGAAGGGCTTTCTCCGCTTCGTATCCTTAGACCTTGCCCTCAGCTCACATAAGCTTCATGTTGCCTCACTGTCTTCGGAATTTTCTGTTTGTTGATTCCCTGTATGTATGCCCATTAAATTTGATTTTCTCTTGATAATCTGTATCATGTCAGTTTGATTCTAAGTCCAGTTAGAAGGACCATAGGGCAGAGTAAGGTCTTCCTGCCTGAGAATTCCTAGGAGTGGAACTGCTAAGTCCTGTGTTAAGTTCATGTTTATCTCTTCACTGCCAAACTGTTTTCCAAAGTGTCTCTACCATTTTATATTCCCACCAGCACTGTAGGACTGTTTGTTTTCTCCGCCTTCCTGCCAACACTTGGTGTTGCATCCTGGTGAGGGTGAAATGGTATCTCAATGGATTTTTTTTAATTGTGGTAAAATACACATAAAACTTCTATTTTTAAGTGTACAGTTCAATGACATTAACTAAATTCACACAGTTGTACAGCTATCCCCCAATACCTCTCTCTAGCTTTTTCGTATTCCAAAACTAAAACTCTGTACCCATCAAACAGTAATCTCAAGGGGTTTTTAACTTAAGTTTTCCTAATGAATAATGACGTCAGGCATCTTTTCATGTACTTTTTAACTATCTGTTTATCTTCTTTGATAAAATGTCCATTCAGATCTTCTGTTCATTTTTAGTTGGGTTGTCTTCTTATCATTGAGTTGCACAAATTCTTTATATATTCTGTATTAAGACTCCGTATTTATTTCCTCTTGGTCTGTGGCTTGTTTTAATTTTTTTTTAAATCTTTTTTTTTTTAAGATTTATTTATTTATTTGACAGATGGATCACAAGTAAGCAGAGAGGCAGGCAGAGAGAGGGAGAAGCAGACCCCCTGCTGAGCAGAGAGCCCGATGCGGGGCTCTATCCCAGGACCCTGGGATCATGACCTGAACCGAAGGCAGAGGCTTTAACCCACTGAGCCACCCAGGCGCCCCTTGTTTTAATTTTCTTAATAACATCTTTTGAAGAGGGATATTTTATTTTTTCTTTAATGTAAGCTCTGAGGCCAACATGGGGCTTGAACTCACAACCCTGAGATCCAAGAGTCACTTGCTGTACCAACTGAGTCAGCCAGGTGTCCCTTGAAGAGCAGTATTTTACATTTTGATGAAGTCTCTATGTAGAGGCTGCTTTTAGGCAAACAGGCCTAAGTGATGGGATGTAGAAAGAGCCCACAGTGACTCCCTGGCTGAACACAGACAGGATCACTGGGTGACCCACCTCACAATATCCATAGACCCCGGAGGCCTGGGTGGCTCAGTGGGATGAGCATCCCACTCTCGATTGCAGCTCAGGTCATGATCTCAGTGTCATGGGATTGAGCCCGACGGGGCTTCGCGCTCAGGGGGAGTCTGCTCAGGATTCTCCTTTTCCCTCACCCTTTGCCCCTACCCCCCGGGGGCTCACGTGTACACGTGTGTTTTCTCTCAGATAAATAAATCAATCTTGAAAAAAAAGAAAAAAGTATATACAAGGGTCTAACTGACCAAGGGACTACTTTCAAGCAGGCAGTTACCAAAAATGAGAATTCCACATGTCACCAACCTCCTCATCTCCCCACACTGAAAATAGCCCCTGCCCACTGCGTCATTGCTGAGAGCCGCTCCTCTGCTGACCTGTCCACCGTTTAAACTTCGTCTCCTCTGTTCTGCCTCAGGTGAATTCTTTCATCTCCCCTGCCATTGATTTCCACCTGATCTCTGCTTCGCATTTGGGGTTCCCCATCCGATTGAGAGACACCCCATTTAGACACCATAGTCTCATTTATTAGTTTTTCCTTTTATACATTGTCTCCTGGTTTCATATCTAAAAAATTATTTGCCTAACTAAAAGTCAACATTTTTCTCTGATTTTTTTCTTGTCAGTTTTATAGTTTTAGCTCTTATATTTCCATTTATGATCATTGCATGGTAACTTTCATGTAGTTAGGTGAGGGTCTAAATTCATCTTTTTGCATGTAGGTACCTAATTTTCCAAGAACTGTTTGTTGAAAAGACCATCTTTCCACATTGTATTTATTGAAAATCAGTTGGGGGCACCTGGTGGCTCATTGAGTTAAGCCCTCTGCCTTCCACTCGAGTCGTGATCCCGGGGGTCATGGGATTGAGCCCCGCGTCGGGCTCTCTGCTCAGTGGGGAGCCTGCTTCCCCCTCTCTCTCTCTGCTTGCCTCTCTGCCTGCTTGTGATCTCCATCTGTCAAAGAAATAAATGAAATCTTAAAAAAAAAAAAGAAATCACTTGAGTAAAGTTATTTTGGTACTCTTAAGTCTGTTCTACAGATCTGTGTGTCTGTCTTTATGACAGTGCTACAGTGTCTTGATTACTATAGCTTTACAGAAATTTTTAAAATTAGGTAAAGTAAATCTGGCTTTGTTCCTGGTCAAAAGCATTTTGGCTCTTGTAAGTCTTTTGTGAATTTAGGATCAGCTTGTTAGTTTCTACTGAAGATGTCAGCTATGGTTTTGATAGGGATTGCATGGAGTCTGTATTTCAATTTGAAGAACAGTATCATCTTAAAACATTGAATCAGCTAATCCATGAGCCTGGACTGTTTCTCACCAGTTTCTCTTATCACTGTTTTATAGCTTTCAGAGTGTTTTCAGAGTACGGCACTTGTTTTGTTAGACCTATTCATTTCATTCTTTCTCAGGCTGCTATGAATGGAATTACTTCATTAATCATATTTGATCATTTGTATGGGAAACTTTGCAGCTCTGCTTTGTTCTTATTTGTTGCATATATATATATGGCATATATTTGCATATATACATATATGTTTTTTAAGAGCAGGAGAGAGGAATAGAGGTGGGGGAGGGGCCCAGGGTCAGGAGAGGGGGACAGAGACTCTCACGAGTACTCTACACTGAGTGCTGAGCCCTGAGCCAAAACCAAGAGTCATACACTTACCCAACTAAGCCACCCAGGTACCCTTCATACCTATTTTTATATATACTTTTTAATGGATTCCTTGGGATTTTCTACACCCAGGTCATGTCATCTGCAAATAAAGACACTTTTAACTTCGGGGACACCTAGGTGGCTCAGTCGGTTAAGCATCTGCCATGGGCTTAGGTCATGATCCCAGGTCCTGGGATTGCGTTCTGCATCAGGCTCCCTGTTCAGTGGGGAGCCTGCTTCTCCCTCTGCCTGCCGGTCCCCCTGCTTGTGCTCTTGCAATCTCTCTGACAAATAAAATCTTAAAAAAAAAAAAAAAAAGACACTTTAACTTCTTCCTTTCCAGTGTATATCCTAATTTGCATTTCTATCCCGTGCCCTCCTGGGAAAGGCTGAAAGATTCTAGGCTCTCAATCTTTTAAGTCAGATACTAAGAGCTCACCTGGTGAAGGGAGAAGTGAGTCCAAAAGCCTGACAGCGATGCAAAAGGAGCTGCTGATCTCTTGTTCGAGAGGATGTTTCATGGCATACCCCCTGCGGCAATGACAAGAAGCACTCCCCCTGGGCTAAAAAGACATGCCCTCTAGACACCAGACTCTCTTAGGTGGGGTTACCTCCTGTGTTCATCTAAGAACCAGGTGGGTGTATTAAGTGATAATCACTGGGTATGAGGAATAGGGATTGGAGACTGGCAACGTGGAGTGACGTGGAGACATATCTGTGGGGCAGCCATGACTGCTTTGATGACTGAGTCTGGGTGGGGTGATGGTGTACAGAGTTTCTCTGTACCTGCAGACCTTCACATCTGCCACAGCCATTCAAAGTATCAGTTAAATACAGGGCAAACTGAAGCACAGAGACGTGGTAACTTGTGTGAGAGCATACAACTCATTATTAGCGGGTACGTAAATGTACAACGTGTAGCTCCAGACTCTGTGCTCTTGGCCACCTCACCATCTCTAGAATACCTGTGGGAGTGTTGTGAACCGTTAATAAAAACACATTTTAGGGGCACCTGGCTGGCTCAGTCTGTAGAGCATGAGACTCTTGACCTCGAGGTTTGAAGTTCAAGCTCCAGGTTAGGTATACAGGTTACTTAAAAATAAGATCTTAAAAAAAATAGTAACATGTTTTATATAGAAGGCATGTGCTTATTTGCTATTCATATATCTTCTTTAGTGAAGTGAGTGTTCGAGTAATTTTTGCCCATTTTTAAAAACTGGGTTGTCTTGGGGTGCCCGGGTGGCTCAGTGGGTTAAGCCTCTGCCTTCGGCTCGGGTCGTGATCTCAGGGTCCTGGGATTGAGCCCCGCACCGGGCTCTCTGATCAGCGGGGAGCCTGCTTCTCCCTCTCTCTCTGCCAGCCTCTCTGCCTACTTGTGGTCTCTCTCTTTGTCAAGTAAATAAATAAAATCTTTAAAAAAAGCAAAACTGGGTTGTCCTATTAGGTTGTATGAATTCTTCATATGTTCTCGATCAGGTCCTTTGTCAGAATTTGTTTTGCAGATAGTTTTCCCAGTGTGTGGATTGCATTTTCATTTTGTTGATGTGCCTATTGAAGCTTCTTAATCTTTTTTTTTTTTTTTAAGATTTTGTTTATTTATTTGACAGACAGAGATCACAAGTAGGCAGAGAGGCAGAGAGAGAGAGAGGAAAGGAAGCAGGCTCTCTGCTTAGCAGAGAGCCCGATGCGGGTGGGGCGGGCGGGGGGGTGGCGGCGATCCCAGGACCCCAAGATTACCACCCTAGCCAAAGGCAGAGACCCAACGGGCTGAGCCACCCAGGCTTCCCGAAGCCTCTTAATCTTTTTAAGTTTTTATTTATTTAAGTAATCTCTACACCCAACTTGGGGCTTGAACTCACAACCTTGAGATCAAGAGTTGCATGCTCTTCCAACTAAGCCAGCCAGGTGCCCCTGATGTGACTACTGAAAAGCAAAAATTGAAAATTTTGATCCAGTCCAATTGATTTATCTTTTTTCTTGTCATGTTTTTTGTTATGTTTCAGAAATCCACCAAATCCAGGGTCAGTGTGCTTTCTTCTGGAAGTTTTATTGCTTGTGTCTGTGATGAACTTTGAGTTGACTTTTGCATATGACTTGGGTGAGCCTAGAGGTTTGCTGTTCCATCTGGCTCTGCAGTTGTTATAGCACTATTGGTTGAGAAGATTATCTTTTTCCCTATCAAATTGCCTTGGCCTATTTTGGTTAATGGAACCCAGAAGTCCACTTGGCATTTGGCTTCGGGCACTAAATGGATCTGGGGCTCAAATGATCGAAGGCCTGCTTCTGACTCTCACTCGACACTGCCTCCTTCTGTGGCTGGTTCACAGGACAATCTTCCTGTAGCGTCAAGATGAACATTAGTATCCCCAGTGTTTAGACACTCAGAGCCACAAGGGGTTTGTTTTCGTTGTTCTGGCACATGTGTATGCACACACGCATGCACGCACGCACGCACGCACAGCAGGCCAGCTGCCTTGCACAGAGCCCTGTTGGGGAGAGCAGAGTCAGGTTCAGGTCAGGGCATTTCTCCGAATCAGGATTCTTTGCCAGAAGACTTCATTTTACAAGGTCTCCAAACAGATGACCATTCAGGATAAAAGGGATTGCGTTCTGATAATGAGTGTCTGCCCCACTTTGCTTTCAGGCCTGAGCTCCACTGGCTCTGCTGGACTCCCCTCTAACCCCAAGCAGCCCTTCCGTGTTGCCCACATAGAGAGGTCACATATATACTTGCAAACTTTGTTCAGAAGTTTGCAACATTTATAGAATCAAAAGGCTTCACATAAACATATGGATCTTTCACTCTTGGAAAACCCAAGAATGGGGGCAACCCTATGTTGATCCCATCATCTCTGATCTTTGTACCCAGGGACAGCCTCGTCTCAGGGGCAGCAAAAAACAGCAGATGATGGCGGCCATGGACACAGTGACCTGGAATATTGGCTGAGCTGCCAAAGTCCGGGACTACAGTCCCAGCATTCCTGCCTGTGCACTGATGGCCCTGAAGTGACCAGCGCAGGGAGACTACAGGAACCCACACCACATTTAGGTTATCTGCTCTGGCAGTGAGCAGCATATGCTGGGTATGCCTATCGTGAAGGGTCACTGTACGCATGCTAGAGGATGAGATGAGAGTATGCAGGACTTCTAAGATCTCCAGAGCTGAGTCTCTCCTGTGGCCAAAGACAGTGTCAACTGGGTCCCCCCCCCCCAGTTTTTTTGTTTTCAAAGGATTATCGTTTGTTCATTTTTTTGTGGTATAAATTCTACTGTGGCTGACTGGAAGCCATCCGTGTGAACATGGAATTGAGTGGGTATGATGTGGCTCAAGCATAGCGTCTCGTTTGCCAGTCTCCCTGACCCCTCACCTCAAAACCGGTGTTCTGTACCCGCTTACGGTTCTGCCTGGCCCTTGGAGATCTTACATCCAGTGATGTAACCAACCTGTCTATGGATTTTGGACATCAGGGGCCTTACTCATGGGCAGGTCCCAGGAGACAGCGGCCCCTCAACTCTACTGGGTAACGTGGACATTCCCAGGAACAAAGAACCCAACCCCTGCTGCCCAGGAAGAACTAGAGATTGCCATACGGAATACCCAGTGTCCAAAGCTCTGGGCCTGTCAGGCTGTCCTGGCATCCAGGACCAAGATTTAACACAGAGACTTTCAGCCTGTCCCAGGAGGCCCTGGGCCTAGACTGCAAGGTGTTCTGTGCCATCCTGCTGTTGAAGGTGAGGTCTCCCACTAAGACCTTTTCCCCTCTTTATCCTGTTAGAGCCCCATTCTGTTCTCCATCTCACCCACCCCCAACCACATACACAATGGATAGAAATTAAAGACAGCTTCAACAGTGAGGCAGGCAGTTCCAGGGTTGGGTGATTTGGAGACTGGACAGATCCATCGCAGGCACCATCTGTAGACAATACCAAAAGGGTGCCTGGGGGGCTCAGTCATTTAAGCATCTGTCTTCAGCTCAGGTCATGATCCCAGGGTCCTGGGATCAAGCCCCGATTCTTCCTTTCCCTCTCCCTGCTACCCCCCCATTCGTGGTTGCTCTCTTTCAAATAAATAAATCTTTTTTAAAAAAATTACCCACAAAAGAGGGAAGCTATTTCTGGAAAGTCCTGGAGAGAAGAGATCAGTCAGGTCCATGCTTGAACCACTGGGGACAGGGCAGAGATGGAAAATGAGGCACCCCAAAGAGCTCCCATCACTCATGTCTCCCTCCTGGGAATGAGTGAGGACAAAATCAGCCTTCCCTGAATATGCTGAGATGACAGGCTGTGGGGGGCCCCGCCAGCCTGTAGAAGTGAGATGCCATCTGGCAATGACATAATCTGGCAAAGCACCTGGACAGATTAGAAAGTGTGATATAGTTCCTGAAAGCTTCCCAGGTATCTGGCGATCTCCTGGGAGGGGTGTTAGGATATTTTTCAATATTTGGCTTATGCCTTCTTCACAAAGGTTCCTTTCACATAAGTTTTCTCAGGAGTGAACTTTTTTAAAAAAAAGATTTTATTTATTTGACAGATCGAGATCACAAGTAGGCAGAGAGGCAGGCAGAGAGAGAGGGGGAAGCAGGTTTCCCGCTGAGCAGAGAGCCCAGTGTGGGCTCTTAAGGTGAACAAAGAAAATGCCCCAGTTAGTTAGTGGTTTTCCACATTTGCCACACTCCTTAGACTTTTCTTTGGTATAAACCTTGTGGTGCTGAGTGAGGTGGTGCTGGGGCTCTGGCTGAAGGTATTCCTATGTCCACTGCACTCAGATGGCTCTTTTCAGGTGACCTTTCTGGTGCTGAGAGAGGTCTGACCTGTAGCGGAAAGCTTTTCCACACTCAGTACACGCATAAGATTTTTCTTCAGTGTGAACTCTCTGGTGCCGACTGAGGTTGGATCTTGTACTGAAGGCTCTCCCACACTGGCTGCACTTGTAAAGCCTCTTTCCAGTGTGAACTATCTGGTGTGTAACAAGGTTGGAGCTATAGCTGAAGGCTTTTTCACACTCACTGCACTCATAAGGCCTATCTCTGGTATGAACCTTCTGGTGCTGAATGAGGGCAAAGCTTTGATTAAAGGCTTTTCCACACTTGTTATACTCATAAGGCTTTTCTCCATTATGGATTCGCTGGTGTGCAACAAAATTAGAGGGCCAGCTGAAGGCTTTCCCACACTGTTTGACAGAGATCACAAGTAGGCAGAGAGGCAGGCAGAGAGAGAGAGGAGGAAGCAGGATCCCCGCTGAGCAGAGAGCCCGATGCGGGGCTCGATCCCAGGACCCTGAGATCACGACCCGAGCTGAAGGCAGAGGCTTTAACCCACTGAGCCACCCAGATGCCCCTGCTGTGAACTTTCTGATGCCAGTGAAGATGAGAACTGTTAATGAAGGCTTTCCCGCATTTACTGCACGTACAAGGCCTTGCCCCAGTGTGTATTTTCTGGTGCTCCACAAAACTGGCGATGCAGCTGGAGACTCTCTGGCACGGTCTGCACTTACAAGGCCTTTCTTTGTCGTAACTTCCTGATGGCGAGCGACACTGAAGCTGCAAGTGAAGTGTCTTCCCACAGTGGCCACAGGCATAAGGCCATTCTTCAGTGGACTCTCCGGTGCCAAGCGAGTGTGTACTTCTGGGTGAAGGCTTTCTCACACTCACTGCAACCGTGATACACTTTTCCAGTAGGAACTTTCTCATGTGTCCTCAGTTTGAAAAGGTGACTGAAAGCCTTCCCACATTCCTTACACACACGGGATGTCTCCCCAGTGGGGTTTTCGGGTGATGAACAATGGTGGCCTGCTCTTCAGGGGCATTTCCCCGTGCTGGGCATCTGCAGGGTCTCTTTGGAATGAGTGAGCAGATGATCTAGGAGCACGAGAGCCTTCAGAAAGCTGCTCCCACAGCTGCTGCACTTGAAGGACTTCTGTGCGGTGTGGCCTCTCTGCTGCTGCTGGCAGCTGGAAGGCCTCCTTGTGCCTGGTGCCTGTGTGGTATCCCCATGTTGTGGGTGGCCCGGTGCTGCAGGAGGTCGAGGCTGTCCAGGACATCCTTAGCATGTTTGCTACCTGTGAAGCATTTTTCTCTACTGGGCTCCTGCTGGCACTGGTGAGAACTTATTCTGAGCCAGAAGCCTCTCCCAAATGCCTCACACTTGTATGGTTTCTGCGTAGGGTGATTTCCCTGACGCTTAGCCAGGTGTAATGTCTTTTGAGACCAAGCCACACATGTCACAGGTGTTGGCCTTCAGGGTAGAAGGATATGCCTTAGGGGTCCTGAAATGGTATGCTCCTTCTACAAAAACACCCCGTTCAAGAGGGGCTTCCTCCATTCCGCACCAGCAACCTGAAAGCAGAGAAATACTGGCGAAGTGTATATGGGCTTTGTTGGGAGGGGGCAGCCCCCTCCCAGATGTGGATCTGACAAATTTAGAAATGAGTCTGCAGGATCAAGTCAGGGGGAGGTAGAGCTTGTGGTGCAGGACAGGGCCCAGGAAAGGCACTGAAGGTGAAGATCCAGGACGTGAGAACACACGTGAGGGTTCTGGCTGGGAGGAGAGGCAGGAACTGCAACCTCTCAGCTCTCAGCAGGACCCAATACAGGCAGGCCCCAGATCTCGGACAGGAACAGGGGTCACAGAGTCTCCTTGAGAGCAGGAAAATCCAGCTGCAACCAGGCATCTGGTGCTTAAAGCCTCTATGAGGATATATGCACATCTCATAATACACTGACCATGGGCTAAGGTGGGACATCCCTGTAAAAGGAGGAGTGGAGGGGAATAAGGAAGACACAGATCAGAGCACTGTACACAGACAAAGTAGAAATGGAGAGAATGCGTTGTCTAAAACAAGGAAGGAAAATGGAGTAAGGTACGGGTACTGGCCCCAGCAGCAAAGGCCAGTGGATACAGGGCAAGTAGTACAGTGTGAACCCAGCCCCAGTGTCATGTCTGCTCCAGCTCCCACTCATCAGAGCCAGACCCCCTCCCAGCCTCTTCTGTGGTATATGTAGCTATGTGCACCCTGTCAGGCTCCCAGCCTTCTCTGTCCTGTTCCAGGTGAGCAACCATGCAGGACCTGAAAGTTCTAAGTCCTGGGAAAAAGACAGAGCGGGTGAGTGTCTGGCCCAGCCAAGGGCCACCTACCCTGTGATAGACGAGAGGGAGCTCACGTCATCTCCGCAACTAGGGAGAAAACCCAGTGTTACAAAATAAGCCTGTGAGGAGCATCTCCTAGGAAGAGCCCAGCGGCAGGTAGTGACGATGTCCATGTCTACAGTCCATGACGTAGCCCGGCTCCTGGAAATGTCTGATATAAAAAAGTGCCGGGGGGGCGCCTGGGTGGCTCAGTGGGTTGAGCCGCTGCCTTCAGCTCAGGTCATGATCTCAGGATCCTGGGATCGAGTCCCGCATCGGGCTCTCTGCTCAGCAGGGAGCCTGCTTCCCCCACCCCCTCTGCCTGCCTCTCCATCTACTTGTGATCTCTCTCTGTCAAATAAATAAATAAAATCTTTAAAAAAAAAAAAAAGTGCGGGGGGAAGAACCTAGGCACAGAGGTCCCACTGATCTAGACAAACTCAGGCAACCAGACGGAGCCCCTCGGTCCTGAGCCCTTCTGCAGGAAGGGAAGCAGATATTGGGGCTCCTCAGGGGAAGGAGCAGGCTGTGCCTGTGCCTGTGCCCCAGCTCTGCACACACAGCAGATAGCCCAGAGGCTATCTGCTCAGCTGTCAGAACACAGAGCTGTTTCCAGGAGAAGAGGAAGGACAGAGACCAGAACAGCAAGCTGGGGTGAGAGGGCCTTATCCATTGAGGCCACAAGCACCAAGGTCTCCAGCATCACATTGTGGTACAGACACCTCTGAGTCTCATCAAGGAGCTCCCACTCCTCCTGGAAGAAGTACATGGCCATGTCCTCAAAGGTCCCCCAGTCCTGTCATGGTGAAGACAGCTAAGTCAGCCATGGTGAGGACAGGGCAGCAAGAAAACTACAAAAAAAAACACAGATGAACCCATCCAGACCTGAGCCTGTGACCCTACATGCTGCCATCTTCTCGTGGGTAGTCTCTGACTCCCAAATCAACCCTGCCAAGAAACTCCTAGGTCACCCTTCTACCTGAGCTCCAAAGCCATGGGGAGTATTGTCTCCTCATGTCCCACTGATCACTGTGTCCTCCTTCACACAGCAGGGAGGTGGGCAGATAGTTGCCACAAGGTCTGGGCCTGGTCGTGGGGCCTCACTGCCTCCTACCAGACGATTCTCCTGGCTCCCCAGATCCTGCCTCCCAGAACAACGAAACTGGGGCTCATCTCGCGTACGCCCCCAGTACCAGGACTCCAGTCCATCAATTCATATGCCCCTGCATGTGCACGTCCGTCTTTGTACCACACATCTCCAGACCCCACCACTATCCCATGGCCCATTCTTCCTCCCAGCAACCCTACAGATCACTCTGCAAATGGTGTCCAAAATGTGGCTAACTTGGTGAGGTCAACCAGGATCCCATCCTGACCCAGACTTCTAAAAGTACCCACTTCCAGAGGTGGCACCCAGCTTTCCTTCAGTTTCTCTAACTGGTCCTATTCCTACCTTTATCACTTAGCCATCCAGACTAGGCCACAAAGACTTCTGGGACCTCCAAGTCTCTCTGCCTTTATTCATGCTGTCCCCTCACCAGCCTCAGTATTCCTCTTTCCTTCTGATGCAACCCCCCCGCCAAGCCTAGGACACTCAGCCTACTGCCACTGAACTAACCTGTCATCCTGACTGAAACACTCAGACCCCACAGAGGGTGGCCAAGAAATGCCTGTGAGCCCACAGAGAGTTGACTAAACACGAGTCCCAGTTCCACTGTCATGTTACTTGCGTCTCCAATATGCCTTAGCCTCTGTCCCAGGGATCTTGGTCACTTTCTGGACCCCCTCTCACACACACCTTCTCTTGTGGCTCCTCCTCCCTTCATCTGACTTTGTGACACCCACCGACCCCGCCCAGTACCCAAGCCAGCCACCCAGTCCTCAGATGCCCTTGTAGAACATCTTCACCATAAGCTAAAGATGCCCCCTCTCAAATGTGAGCCAGAGCTCTACTGCAGCTCACAGGCTGACTGCTGCTGACTGGATGTCTCCAAGCTGAATTCCTCAGCGTAACTAACTTAGACCTGCCAAGCTAGCCCAGGCTCCTCCACTTCTCTGCACATCACAAAATCTGGCTGACTTGAAAGATCCAAAATCTCCCAACTCTAGGTTGGACCTGGATTGACACCATCACCCACCTAATCTAGTAAAAGAGCATCCTTATGAGCCTCCCTTTCTGCCCCCTCAACTTCACCTCCTACCCCACCCTACCTCTCTTTTCCACTCTGCAGCCAAAGGGAGCCTGTGAACATCTCTACTCCAAACCTTCCGTGGCTCCAACCATCTTCAGGCCAAGCTCCCCAGGCTGCCATGTCCAGGCCTGACTCCGTCCGGCCCACCAGATATAAATAACGGAGGCCTGTGGTTCCCCGAATACTCCCAGCTCAGTCTCATCTCTGAGCATTTGCACATCCTGGTCCCTGTGCCTGAAACAGCTTTCCACATCTTGTCCCACTGGATTCCAGAATCGTGAAAATTCCCACAGAAACTCCGGTCGGGACTCAGGACCTCAGGCTTGGGGTGATCCGAGGGTCGCAGCAGCGAAGCAAAAGTGAAGGTGGAGGAAGGGTCCAGGGACTCCCCACTCCCTTCTACCGTGGACCCCACTCACCCGCGCCAGGTCCACCAGCGCCGCCGCCGCCATGGGACCCGGGCAGGCCCTGAGTGCGCAGCCGATGCCCACACCTCCTCCGGGCAGGGTGCCCGCCCGCTGCCCGTCGCAATCGGGGCCTCAGAGGGGACGGCGGGCGAGTGCGGAGGGAAGAGGATAGCCCCGTTACCGGAGATCACGGCTGGGACGGAGCGGGGCAGCTCATCCCAGCCTTCCCGCACCCCCCCCCCCCCCCCCCCCCCCCCCCCCCCCCGCCCCCCCCCCCACCCCGCACCCCACGGCTGGGTCCCAAGGAGGCGCCTGCGGGAGGTCAACTCCCCGAGGGCGGGGAAAGGGCAAGACGAATGTGCTCGAGGGAGACGCCGGAAGCCCGGCGACCCGCAGGATATAGCCCCTCTTCGGGGCTGGGATTGGTGGCGGGTCGCCGCCGTCCCCGTGGCCTTCTGGTCGTTGTAGTTTCTGCCGCGCGCAGGCCTCGCGTAGGGCGCCCGCGCGTTCCGCTTGGCTATGCCCGAGTGGCCCCGCAAGGGCTGCTGGGAAGGGGAGCCCGCGGTGCTGAGTGGCAGTGCTGTGCTTACGCTTGCTCTGACGGGGCTACCTCGGGTTCCTCCCGCAGAGATGCAGGGCCCGCGCTCTGGAGGGAGGACCAGCCCGGAAGGGGCCCCTGGGGCGCAGCTTCACTTCTGCATTTCCCCGGTCAGAATCTTCTGGGACGAGCCTGAACATTCCGTGCCTGCACAGTCCCTCGGGGATTTGGACGCGCTCCCAGAAACAGCTCTAACTCGAAATCCGGTGACGAGATTTGGTCACTGCTGCACCTTTCCTCGCGAGAAGTGACCGGAGAAGTATTTAGCACACGCCAGGCACATAGTGCTGTGAAACCCAGGAAAGGGAGCCCCACTAAAGTGTGAAAGGGCGAGCTCTCGCTTGGTACGGCTGCGAGTCAAGAATTACCGACATAAGAAGCTTCAGCAGCCGAGAATCCTCAGCTACAGGCCCCGACGGAAAAGACGCGCACTGCATCTCCTACAGCAGTGAGTGGGCCCTGCGCCTCAGCCGGCGAGAGCCCATCGTCACCCTGAACTCTTCTCCGCTGGACTTTCCTTCAGAACAGCCCCTCCTAACCCCCTTCGTCCTCTCCGTACAATAACGTTCTTCTCCTTTGTTACATTTGCCTACAGCTTTGCTGTATCTTGCATGTCCAGAATTGTAATTCTCTCCTATTCCCAAATAAGCCCATTTTTGCTGGTAAAGTAACTTCTATTTGTAAGGATAACACTACTAAATAAACAAGACAGCTGTTATCCTTATCATCATCATCATCCCAAGGCTCTCATAGCACTGCCAGGGGAGGGCAAGTTGGAAACACGTCTTTCGAGAATCATTGTTGACATCTATCAAAGAATAAAAACGCCCTCATCCTGACTTTGCAAGTAGCCATATACGCAGTGTTCAAAATTTTTAAAAAGTATATTCTTGTACAGTGGTAGGCAGAATATAATGACCCCAAAGATGTCCACTAACCTGTCTGCAAATAGGATTCCCTCGGGCCTCAGTGCTAGTGACAGGAGTGCCAAACAGGGTGGAAAGCGGGTAACACTAGGGCTTCAAATCCCCAGAGGGGACAAGTGCCTGCCCACCTCTAAAATCCTGCATTTTAGGATATGTGAGCTATGCAGGGATTGTGCTAGTTTCTTTTTTTCTTTCTCTTTAAAGATTTTATTTATTTATTTGACAGAGAGAGATCACAAGTAGGCAGAGAGGCAGGAAGAGAGAGAGGAGAAAGCAGGCTCCCTGCTGAGCAGAGAGCCGGATGTGGGGCTCCATCCCAGGACCCTGGGATCATGACCTGAGCCAAAGGCAGAGGCTTTAACCCACTGAGCCACCCAGGCGCCCCGGATTGTGCTAGTTTCTTATTGCTGCTGTAATAAATTACCATAAACCAACCGACTAGCTTAAAACGACACAAGTTTACTCTTCCAATTTTTTTTTTTTTTTTTTTTTTTTACTCTTCCAGTTCTGGAGGCCAGATGAAATTAATTTAGATGGGCAAAAATCAGGGTGTTACCATGGCTGGTTTCTTTTGAGGCTCTAGGAGAAAATCTGTTCATTACCTTTTCCAGCTTGTTGAGGGAGCCTTCATTCCTTGGCCCTTGACTTCCTTTCCTCACATCACTCCAACCTCTTGCTTCTGTTGCTCCATTTCCTATCTCCTCTTTTGACTTTCTTTTTCCACAAAAATGTGTTTTTTCACTGACACTTAATTTTCAGATAGCAGAAGAATCTAAAACAGTTCTTTTTTTGGGGGGGAAGTAATTTCAGATTATAGTTACTACTACACTAAAAATTGTAGTTAAATAAGCAGTAGTGTATTTAAAACACAGTAGTTAAAACACAGTAGTTTTCATTTTAACCATTTTTAAGTGTACAGTCCCATGACATTAATTGCATTCATAATGTTGTAAAACCATCACCACTACCTATTTCCAAAAGTTTTCCATCACCTGAGCAGAAACTTTGCCCATTAAACAATAACTCTCCATTCCCCCTTGCCCTGGCCCCTGTTAACTTCTTCTTTATTTTTAATTTTTTTATCTTTTTAAAAATTATTTATTTTTTAATTTCTTTTCAGTGTTCGAAAATTCATTGTTTATGCGCTACACCCAGTGCTCCATGCACCCTGTTAACTTCTTTTTTTTTTTTTTAAAGATTGTATTTATTTATTTACTTAACAGACGGAGAGCACAAGCAGGCAGAGAGGCAGGCAGAGGCAGAGAGAGAAGCAGGCTCTCCACTGAGCAAGGAGCCCGATGCGGGGCCCTATCCCAGGACCCTGAGACCATGACCTGAGCCGAAGGCAGCAGCTTAACCCACTGAGCCACCCAGGTGCCCCCACCCTGTTAACTTCTAATCTACTTTCTACCCCTATGAATTTGCCTATTCTAGTGATTTCATTTAATTACTCTTGTCCTTTTGTGTCTGGATAATTTCACTTAGCATAATGTTTTCAAGGTTTATCCATGTTGTAACACTTACCAGTACATCATTCTTTTTGATAGGTGAACAATATCTCATTGTATGACAAGACACATTTTGTCCTTTCATCTGCTCAGGGACTCTTGGGTTGTTTCCACCTTTTTAGCCATTATGATTAATGAGCAATGAACACTGGCATAAAAGTATCTGTTTGAGTCCCTGTTTTCAAATCTTTGGGTATATACCTAGGAGTGAAACTGCTGGGTGATACGGTAATTCTATCTTTAACTTTTGAGAAACTGCCGAACTATTCTCCATAATGGCTACACTGCTTTACAGTCAATCCAGCAGCATATGAGGGTCCATTTTTCCACATTTGAACCATTCTTTTTCTTTTTTTTTTTTTCATGATAGCAATCCTAGTAGGTTTGAAATGGTGTCTTTTGATTTGCATTCCTCTAAAGACTAATGAGTTGAGCATCTTTTCATGTGCTTATTGGCCATTTGAATATCTTGTTTAGAGAAATATCTGCTCAAGTCCTTTGTCCATTTTTTAATTGGGTTTTTTTGTTATTAAATTCTTTATGTATTCTGGATATTAAACTTTATCAAATAAGTGATTTGCAAGTATTTTCTCCCATTCTTGGGTTGGTTTTTCACTCTCCTTGTAATGAATACCTTTTGATGTACAAACATTTTAAATTTTGAAGTCCAGTTTATCTTTTTTAAAATTTATTTTAATTTTTTTAGAGAGGGAGGGGGAAGGACAGAGGGAGAGAGAGAGAGAGTCTTAATCTGACTTCACATTCAGCACAGAGCCTGACTCAGGAGTTGATCTCACAACCCTGAGATCATGGCCTATGCCAGATTCAAGAGTCAGACACTTAACCGACTGAGTCACCCAGGTGCCCCCAATTTATTTTTTATTTTGTTACTTAAGCTATTGGTGTCACAAATTCAAGGTCATTATCAAAGGTCATTGAGATTCATCCTTATGTTGTCTTCTAAGAATTTTATGGTTTTTCGCTCTTATATTTATGCTGTTGATTCATTTTGAGTTAATCTTTTGTATATGGTGTGAGTTTAGTGGTATACCTTCATTCTTTTGTATGAGGATACCCAGTCGTCTCAGCACCATCTTTTGAAGATTCAATACCAATTGAGTGGAATTGACACCCTTGTAAAGAAATCAATTAACCATAGTTATATAGGCCTATTTCTGGACTTTCAAGTCTATTCCATTGGTGTATATGTCTATCTACTAGTGTATATGCCACTATCACACTGTTTTGATTACTACAGCTTTGTAGTAAGTTTTAAAATCAGAAAGTGTGAGTGCTCCAACTTTGTTCTTTTTCAGGTTTGTTTCAGCTGTTTGGGGTCCTTTGTAGTTTCATATGAATTTGAGGATCAGCTTTTTCATTTCTGCATAAGAGGGATGTTGGAATTTTGAAGGGGATTGTGTTGAATCTGTAGTTTTGGGTAGCATTGACATTTTAACAACGTTAAGTCTTCCTGTCCACTAATATGGAATGACTTTCTACTTATTTAGATATTTTTAATTTCCTTCAATGATGTTTTCTAGTTTTCAGTGCACAGTGTTTCACCTCTTTGCCTCAGTGTATTTTTTTAAAGATTTTTTAATTGTTTTATTCATTTGACAGACAGAGATCACAAGTAGGCAGAGAGGCAGGCAGAGAGAGAGGAAGGGAAGCAGGCTCCCTGCCGAGCAGAGAGCCCGATGCGGGGCTTGATCCCAGGACCCTGAGATCATGACTGAGCTGAAGGCAGAGGCTTTAACCCATGCCTCAGTGTATTATTATAGTTACTGTATCCTTTTAGATCCTATTGTAAATATAGCTTCCTTAATTTCCTTTTTAGATTGTACATTGCTGGTATATAGGAACACTTGGATTTTTATGTGTTGATCCTGTACCCTGCAACTTTGCTAAATTTGTTTATTAGCTCCAGTAGCTTTCCTATGGATTCTTTGGAATTTTCATATCATCTATGTATAGAGATAGTTTTGCTTCCTCCTTTCGAATCAGGATGCCCTTTATTTCTGTTTCTTACTTAATTTCTCTGGCAACATCAAGTGGCAGTGATGCAAGTGAGCATCGTTGTCTCATTCCTGATCTTAGTGTGCAAGCTTTCTGTCTTCCACCTTTAAGTATGTTAGCTGGAGATTTTTCACAAATGCCCTTTATCATGTTGAAGAAATTTCCTTATATTGCTAGTTCTCTTGAGAGTTTTTGTCATGAAAAGGTGTTAGATTTCCTTTTACCTTCTTGTTTCTCCCTTATGAGAATGCTTGTGATTCCATTTAGGGCCCACCTGAATAGTCCAGGATAATCTCTCCATTCCAAGATCTTTAACCTAATCATAACTGCAACATCTTGTGTGTGTGTGTGTGTGTGTGTGTGTGTGTGTGACATATCTCTTTCCACATAAAGTAACATACTCACAGGTTCAGGGATTAAGTCGTGAACATCTTGGGAAGTTAGGGGGCATGATGATGCTGACCAGGAAGGAGAAGCTGAATTGAAGGATCTGAAAGCAACAGTGGGAAAGAAGGGGTCAGATGTGGAGGCTCAGCTCGAGGAGGCTGGGAGACAGCCAATGCCCAGGAGTCACATGAGAGGAAGTTTGGGTCTAGAGGACAGTAGGAATGAGATACAGCTACTGGACTTAGAGGCACTAGTTAAGCACCAGCCTCACTCAGCAATAGTCCAGGCTTGTAATGATGCCCTAGACTGGTGAAGTTGCCCTGGATCAGACTTAGGAGATGGTGGGCCCAAGGAGGACAGATGGTGAGAGCATGTGACAGGGAGGTGTCCCGGGAGGTTCTGCACACTAGAGGCTCCACACTGGGACTGCAGGCCTTGTAGGCATGCTGGTATAGATGATGGTTCAGTCTCCTGCAAGTGCGGGGTCAGGATGTACTATCCATCATGATAGTGGAGCTACTGGGACTGGAAAGATTGTCCTGCGGTGGAACAGGTAGGACAAGCCTGGTAAGAGGTTAAGAAAAGCAAAGGCAGAGGTGTAAGAGGGCCAGAGGTATTTGGGAATCCACGTGTTTGTAGCTGAGAGATGGAGCAGAGGACAGTGACAGGTGGGGAAGGCTTGAATAAAAGACCAGGGGCAGTCCTTAGCCCTGAGTGACGTTGGAGGTTTTGTTGCAAGACCAGCTGGGAATTGGATCCCGGTTATCATTTCCAGGCTCACTGGCTGCCATGTGCGGAGCGGCCTGGGGAGAGTTGAGAGGGCTCATCCAAGGACAGCAGAAAGAAGAGGACTTAGAGGTGTGAGAAAGGAGCTGTCGCAAACGGATGAATCTGTCATGAGTCAGGCAGGACAGTGGGTACAAGGACTTGGTGCTGGGGCCCTAGGGGAAAGTTTGAACCTGGGGTCACATTGTGGGGAGTGTCCAGGGAACCACTTGGAAGTAGGGCATACACAGACTGGATGATATCCACTTCCCCTCCTACTTTATGACACAGTGGCTGCAATGCAGTGGCCAGTGGGTCTTGGGAGAAGGAGAAGGCCCTAATGTTGGTAGACTAGCATCCCCTGTGAAATGGAGGCCTGGAGAAGAGGGTAAGCTGGAGGAGTTAGTATGTCTGGGAGGTGTTAGAGGAGAGAGAGCGAGGTGCCCTGGGTTCTAGGCCTGGGGCTCGAAGATATCCACTCATGTGCCCTGCAGGATCGTCAGCCATCTTCCTCACTGCAGGGCCTGGTGACCTTCAGGGACGTGGCCGTGGACCTCTCTTGGGAGGAGTGGAGACTCCTCACTGGCTCAGAGGATTCTGTGCTGGGACGTGTTGGATGACTTCACGTTCACCGCCTTCCTGAGGGATCTCCTGTGTCTCTTTTTTATGTGTTCCTTTTCAGAGTTGTTGGCATTCAGGTTGGGCTATGGGTACTCACTTGGGCTCTTCCTGAGCCACTCCACCTTTGCTGCCCTAGGCTTGGGGCCTGGGGAGAAGAGTTAAGGTTCTCTCCCTCTTTCCAACAATCTTTTTGGGTTTGCCTCCATAACAGGGTCTCTCTGTGCCATGGATTCTGCTTTCTTTCTCCAGCAGATACTTCCTTAAAACTGTCATTGCCAGTCTGTGGGAGTCCTGTTGTCATTGCTTACAAGGGACAGATTGAACAAAGGGCCAGGGGCATCACCTGGCTATTCCTGAAAAACCCCTCTCAAAGTTTCATTTTGTAACATCCTTCCTCCTTCCTCCTCACTAATGTTAAAGATGAAGCAAGCTTCTTGACTTCTGCAGAAAGGTCACACAGTCAGGGCAGGCCCCTTACCTGCCCTGTCCTCCACAGGACTTGTGGCCACTCCATCCCACAAAGTCATTTTGCCAGAGCATGGCAATGAGTGCTAGTTATCTAGCCGGGAAGTTGCAATTCTAGCCATTACAAGAGTGTCCCGGGAGAGGTGGGCCTTGCTGAGTGAAATCTGGGACTGGGTGAGGCCTGGTCTTGGTTGAATCATACTTGGCCGTGGTCCTGTACCACATCACTGTCCTGTTGCCAAAGTCATCGTGCAACCTCAGTCCAACTTTTTACACCTTTCTGAACATTCTGTCCTCTTGCCTTGTCCTTCTGATGTCTAGTTCCTACCTCTCCGACCTCCAGTTCCAGCTCATAACTGCTCTCCCTATCCCGGCTCCTCCAGCACCAGCTTCTGTTTAGCTGTTTGGGTGTGTTCATGCATGAATGAACACATGTTCATTCATGTTCTGGTAAAGAACCTTCAGAAGCCTGACCCTTAGAGGTGGCGGATGTTACATCGTGTCTGGGCATTTTCTGCGCAGCATCTGCCTGCCCCAGCATTCCTACTGAGTTGTGTTCACAGAGGTCGAGCAGCAGATCCTGCCAGCTACATTGAATCTTTGGCCCTGTTGAGATACTTCGCACTGGTCTGGCCTGTAGTGACAGGATCTGCTCTTTGCCCCTGATCCCAGCCCCCTTAGTTTCTTATGAACACAGGGAATCAGCTCTTAGCTTATTAGACACCATGTAATGATGGATCCATCCTCATGCACCTACCACGGCCTACAGAAAGGGCATTTCCTGATTTTCAGGTGATTCATGTGGAAGAGAAGATGAGGCACTGTTGGAATAAAATGTTTTTAGAAAAATTGCATCACAGGTCTGAACTCCCAGTGCTGGTCCTTCTAGCCGGACGGTCCACCCCTGTAACCCAGGTGGTTAAGTCTTCAGAGACTTTGTCACTGGAGAAGCATGGAGACAGACCCTGTGCAGAAACTGCACATGAGGAGAGAATTCTGGTTCCACTGAAACCTTCATCTGAGACAGTTGACTTCAATATAGAGAGAGACCTCTCACCTGTGATGAGCACATACTACAGGAAAGCAGTGCACACATAAGGATGTCCTAGACAGCCATGACCTAGCACCCAGCCACCCACCATGATAGGAAGCCGTGAAGGAACACCAAGTTCAGGAAGGCCTTCCCACCCAGCCCCAATATTGGTCAGTTCCCAATGCCCACACTGCAGAGAAGCCCTTCAAATGCAGCAGCTGGGGGTCAGCCTTCCTGAAGAGTGCCACCCTCCTTAGCTACCTGACTCACCCTGAAGGGACACTACACAGATGCCCAACAAATAGAAGTGTGCAAGGAGAAATCAGTGCTTGTTTGTCACCTTGAGATCGTGGGCAGAGCTGAACTCAAGAGTTGGATGCTTCATGGATGGAGCCACCCAGGCGCCCCAAATGTTCCTAATTCTTTTTTTTTTTTTTTAGATTTTTATTTATTTATTTGACAGAGATCACAAGCAGGCAGACAGGCAGAGAGAGAGAGGAGGAAGCAGCCTCCCTGCCGAGCAGAGAGCCCAATGCGGGGCTCGATCCCAGGACTCTGAGACCATGACCTGAGCGAAGGCAGAGGCTTTAACCCACTAAGCCACCCAGGCACCCCAAATGCTCCTAATTCTTAAAAGTAATCTCTACACCCAGCGTGGGGCTCAAATTCACAACCTGGAGATCAAGATTCAGATGCTCTACTGTCTAAGCCAGCCCAATGCCCCAAAATACTCTTTTAAATGTATAGCTGAGTTTTACAAATGCATACACATATGAAAGGGCCACGCTTACAATACTGAATGTTCTCATCACATCTAAAGTTTACTTTTCGTTAACTTCCAACTCTGTCTCCTCCAACCCATGTGTCAGGCCACTACTGAGGACTTGCTTTCTGCCACTATCGGTTAGGGTTGTCTTTTCTAGCACGTCATATGAAGGGGATAATCTATACTGTATGGACTGTTTTGTGTGTTCTTTCACTCACCAGAATTCTGGGAGATGGATCCATGTTGTAACATACCATTGTGTCCTCCCTTACTGAGTTGTACCTCACTGTAGGAGATACTACTGTACTACTACATGTTTATTCCACTCACCAGTTGTTATCCATCAGGGCTGTCTCCAACTTTTAGCTGTTATGGATAAAGGTGCTATGAATATTTATACCAGGATTTTTAAAAGAAAAATTTAAAAAGATTCTTTATTTAAGCAATCTCTATACCCAATGTAGGCTTAAATTCCTGACCCCAAGTTCAAGATTCACACGCTCTACTGAGGTGCCCCTCACATACTAGGATTTTGTGGTCATGTGCTTTCATTTCCGTGGCTAAATCCCTCAAAGAATAGCTGAGCTGGAGGGTAGGTGTCTGTTGACCGTCACAGGGCAGTGAGGGTCTGCCACAGTTCAAGGGCTGGCTGCACCAGTCCAAGCAGAACTACAGAATTCAATATTCAGTGAAGGCAAACTCGTCTAATTATCCTGTGTTGTAAGACGAAGTAATGTGATTATAAATTCCCGCCGAGCAAGCAAAACGCCTTCAAGTCCCTCAGTGTACTCAGCAGGGCCTAGCACCGTGCCAGGGGGTTATCCCTGACTCTGAGTCCAAATGTGGCCTCCTCAGGGACCAGAAGGAAAACTCCAATACTGCCTGATGGTCTCAAGCCAGGAAATCTACAGCTCCTGCTAGAGGTTAGGCATGAGCAATGGGAGGATGGACCTTAGGTGTCCTGACCAGGTGCCCCACTGCAACCCAGGCCCACCCAGGGCCCACACCCTCCCAAATATCCAGCAGTTTGTCTGTGGTTACAACCCAGAAGAGGAAGAGTTAAGTGTGGTGTGCTGATTGCCCTTGTGCAAAAGCAGCTGCTTGTCCTTATGTGACCTGTGTCTCTAGAACAGAAATCCTGTTGAGGTTTCCTAGGGTGCACGCATTTGTGGGCTTGAGGGGGTTGTTGTTAAGATTTTATTCATTTATTTATTTAGAGAAAAGAGCCACCTAGGCGCCCCTATGTAGGCATTTTGAATGCAGGAAAGGACAGGCTTAGTTGGCCGGTTATTATATAATCCAGGCCTGTCACTCAAATGAGACGACCCTAGGATCCACCACAAAAAAAAAAATTGCTGTAGGGGCACCTGGGTGGCTCAGTGGGTTAAGCCTTCAGCTCAGGTCATGATCTCATCCTGGGATCGAGCCCCGCATCGAGCCCCGGCATCGGGCTCTCTGCTCAGCAGGGAGCCTGCTTCCTCTTTCTCTCTCTGCCTGCTTCTCTGCCTAGTTGTGATCTCTCTCTCTCTCTCTTTGTCAAATAAATAAATAAAATCTTTTTTAAAAATTGCTATAAAGCCCACACCCTGGAATTTCTGGGGCCATTGTCTCCCTTGACTGGCCTTGACTGGCCTGCTTCTCCCTTGGAATGCAGACTGGGGTTCAGCAGCCGGGCTGTAGTGATTCGGTGTCAATGGGGAAGCTGGCTTAGGCACCAGAAACACTGGTCACGTGCTTAAGTTCCCTCCACTGCCACCACCTAAGGATATTTCCTCTCCTTCCAAAGACCCTCAAATCCACCCTGCCTGGTCAGTGGCTTTATTATGATGATTTTATCATCATGGAGAGTAAGTGGGAGAGGGCACCAGTGAAGTACAAGGACTGCAGAGCAAGCCGGTATCCAGCCACACTATTCCTCCTATGCTGTCCTGGGACAGGTACAAACACAGCAGCAACAGCACCCGCCTCACAGGGGTCATGAGCTGTAAATGAGTGAACATATGCGAAAAGCTGAAAACAGTAGCTCAAACAAGGTAGGCCATGATAAAGTTCATTCATTCATCGGGGCCTCCAATCCCTTGAAAAGAATGCTCCAGTACTATGAGACGCTAGACACACAGAATCCACGGATGGTTTTCCCTTGAACAAGAGACATCGAACTCGTTAAGTTGTTGTAGTTTTGTTATTAGAGACCTCCGTGTAAGTGTCACCATTCCATTGCCATGTGGTTAAACCAGGAGGTCCCAGGTGCCAAGTGATTTGCTCTGGGCACTTGGGCTACTCCCTCTCCCTATCCTACATGCCAAGGCTGGCCACCCGAGGTATGGCCCGCGGTGCCAGCTTCCTCATCACCGTGCACACTAGCAGCCAGCTGCCCTGAGAGATGAAAGGTAGGGCAGGAGCAGGTGACATTCTGGTTCCTGCAGCAGTCAAGAATGGAACCCTCTGGGCGCCTGGGTGGCTCAGTGGGTTAAAGCCTCTGCCTTCAGCTCAGGTCATGATCCCAGGGTCCTGGGATCGAGCCCCCATCGGGTTCTCTGCTCAGTGGGGAGCCTGCTTCCTTTCCTCTCTCTCTCTCTGCCTGCCTCTCTACCTACTTGTGATGTCCATCTGTCAAATAAATAAATAAAGTCTTAAAAAAAAAAGAGAATGGAACCCTCTGAACTGGGATGGAGTGGGAGAGGACGCCGGTGGCTAGAGGCACTTTCTGGCTCCCAAGTGTGTAGGGCTATAACACTGTTAAGGGTGTGGCCCAAGACAGGTGCAGTGTTTTCCATAAGTCAGGGAGGTGCCCAGCATTAATGCAAAGCTGCCTGGGCCAGGGGCTGAATGTTGATACTCCCCAAAACCACAAGCTGTGCAATCTCAGTCCAGTAATTGAGATGTGAAGAAACCGAAATCACGGGACATCAGGGCCCAAGATCATGCAGGTTATAGTCAGAGGAACTGAGCTGCAAACTCAGGTCAGCCTGACCTAGCTTGGGCCTAAGCTCTGACTCTTCTTCCATGTTGGCTTTTTTTTTGGGGGGGGGGGATTTTATGTATTTATTTGGGAGAGAAAGGGAGAGAGGGAGCAAGAGTGGGAAAGGTAGCCCAATGTGGGGCTCGATCCCAAGACACTGAGATCATGACTTGAGCCGAGATTAAGAGTCAGATGTTTAATGGACAGAGCTTCCCCAGGCTCCCTAGAAAACTTTTATTTAGTGTCTTGGGATGTGGGGACAGGGAGCTTGCATATATATTAAGGAACTTATACATATTCTATTACTTTGGCACATTGGTTCAATTGTCTTAGTTTGCCATCTTGATGGGGGCAAATTACTCCATTTGGGCTTGTTGTGTCTTTTCAAATAGTAGACACTCCAGAATGTCCTTCCACTCTCCTTTTCTCTCCTGATTCCCAGCCCCTTGCTGTGCCCAACTTCTGTGGCCTCATATTTCATCCTTTCCCCTCAACCCTCCTCTCTTTCTCCTAGGTCCTTTAACACCAGACTCCCCTTAATGTGTCCTGACTTGACCACATGTCTTTGAAATGTCTTGTTAATGTGCTATTTGATGACAGCAGTGTGTTCCCTCCAAGGGGTTGCAGTCCAGGTATAACCACTGCCTAGACATGCTTCCCAACATGGTGCTCCCTTGTCAGCAGAGGCTAAGGCTGTACCAAATCCCCCAAACAGATAAGTGAGCAAGAGGCCTACCATGTCAGTCTGTACTCACACCTGCGTGGGGTCCCCCCAGTCTAGGCTGTGGAGGCGCACAGGTAACCTAATTCCTGTCCCCTTGGCAGTGACTCCATGGACTTCATCCTGGTTGTGTCCAATATGCACTCAGTTAACTGGCATTTCTCTGTTTTTCGGGTGTTAGCGTGGAGCAGAGGAAGAGGAGCTGTCATATGACCAGAAACATAACCATTATGAAATATAGGCAGAGCCTTTTCCCTACAAAGACATATACTACCAGGAGTAAAGCTGCTAGAGCTCTTTCCAGCTGGGTGAAGAAAGCTGCTCCCATTCCAGGTCACTCTAGCCTTCTTCTCTCACCTAACTGAGAGGTCATAGTCAACAGGTGCTAGGGCTTCAGGGAAATACACTGAGAATGCCATAGCCAGGGAAGGCAGTTGGGGTCAGGAAGTAAAAGAAACTACAGCGGTAGAGATGTGCTCTTGAGACTCAGTCCCACTGAAGACTGAGATTTCACTGGAAGATTTAGTATGCTCCTGCCCTGGAACACCTGACACGGCATCCGTGGAGCTACAGTGTAACAACACTGGGTTACACCTAACAGAGATGCAAGACAGGGACCCTCTGTGAAGAATACTCACCAGAGCACAAAGTCTGGAGAAGAGATGAAAACTAGCGCACAGGAGGAATCTGAAGCCTCTGGTGTCCATAACTATAGCAAGCAAGTTCAGCCCTACTCCTACCACATTACCATAAATCCTCACACGAACCTCCTGTTTACCTTACTTCCTGTTACCAAACATATGTCTGGCTTTCAGCAGCAACTGACAAGGCATGTCAAAAGGCAAGAAAAAAAGAAAATCTGAGGACACACAAAGCAATCATCACAATGACAATCACATAGGACACTGAGGTTGGAACTATCAGGATGTAAAATAACAATGATTAAGAAAGATGTTAAGGGCTCTAGTGGAAAAAGCAGACAAAATGCAGGAATAGATGGATAATGTAAGTGGAGAGATGGAAACTATGGAAAGGTCAAAAGTGAAGGCTTGAAGGAAACACCACCAGTAGAAATGAAGAGTGCCTTCAGTGGTCTCATCAGTAGGCTCAGCCCAGCCAAGGAAAGAACTGGTGCTCAGCACAATTCCGCAGAATGCAAGTGTCTACTATTATCTGGTTTACAGGTGTGCACGGGGATTCACAGAGGTCCCACCGGGTTGTTTGGAGTCCAACCACCAGCACCAGATAACAGCCCCCACCCCCACCAGATAACAGCCCCCACCCCCACCCGGCAGTGCAATCTTGTTTAGGGGAGATCCGAGCCAGGGATATGGAACTATTTTGTGTACAGAGGAAGTTGCCATTTTTATTTCATTTCCAATTCATTAAATTATGAATTTATCAAACAATTAGCATATCTCTAAATATTAGGCAATCAGGATCCCTCTAGTCTAAGTAATTGCACATTACAGGGATGATTTTATTATTTTTTAAAGATTTTATTTATTTATTTGACAGAAAACACAAGTAGGCAGAGAGGCAGGCAGACAGAGAGGAGGAAGCAGGCTCCCCGGCAGAGCAGAGAGCCCAATGCGGGGTCGATGAGGGGCTCGATTCCAGTACCCTGGGATCATGACCTGAGCGGAAGGCAGAGGCTTTAACCCACTGAGCCACCCAGGCGCCCCTACAGGGATAATTTTAAAAATAAGGTTTTAAGAAATTAAATGTCTCCAAACATTCAAACGGTGCTTGAAATGTTAATGCCTCTAAGCTTTTGATTAAATCATGAGTTTAAGATGTTAGATTTCCTTAAATTCTTTCAAAGTGAGCAATACTTAACAAACGAATATTCCTGGGGCACTTGGGTGGCTCAGTGGGTTAAAATCTCTGCCTTCGGCTTGGGTCATGGTCCTGGGGTCCTGGGATCGAGCCCCGCGTCACACTCTCTCCTCAGCGGGGAGCCTGCTTCCCCCACCCATCTCTGCCTGCCTCTATGCCTACTTGCGATCTCTGTCAAATAAATAAATAAATATAAAAAAACAACCCGAATATTCCAAAATTGATGGGCTCTCTTGCATTTCGAGGATTTACATTCCAAAGATAGTTATGGCTGAGACAGATGCATGTACAAGGAGGGAGAAAGAGACTAAGGAAGACAGAAAGAATGAATGAGCTTGACGAAGATGAATTCCCTATCTCCTTACCAAAGTGGGCAACAAGGCGCTGGGTAACGTTACTGTACCACGTCTGTCTGTATGTATGCATGCGTACCTGTATGTATGGAAGTAATTGAGGCTGGGGGCTTGCACACCTTGGTGCAGGGGCTGCAAAGCTGGTGTTAACCCTTCACAGGCCACAGAGAGGCCAAACGAAGCACAGGCCTCCAGAGGTGAACCTGGGGTCGCATTCCCGGGCTCGCTTCCCCAGCTCCACCCCTTCTGGCCCGCCCCTCCCACTGGGCTTTGTCCTTAAAGCCCCGGGCTGGGGTCGCCTCCTGGCACCTCAGTGGTTCCCGCTTCCGCGCGTGCAGCGTTTAGCCTCGGGCCGCTCGGGTTCCGTCATGGGTCCCAGGACGCCGACTAGCCACCGAACGCTCGCTGGCCGGAGGAAGCAGGGGTACGCCTGCGGGACTCCATTTCCCAGCGTGCTGCGCGGAGATCCTAAAGAGCGACGCTAGCCCGGTTGCAGAGCGGGCGGGAACTACGCTTCCCAGAAGGCCGCGCGCGTGCGTCCGCAGCGCGCATTGGGCCAATGAGGGCTTGCGGGGGCTGGACTTCCGGCGTCCGGCGACTGTCACTTTGCAGCGGGGCGCGGGGCCACACCGGTGTTGGGGACCCTAGCGCGGCGGGCACAGGCGGGGTTCCAGGAGGCGTGAAGACCCGAGGCGAGGGCGGCGACGAGGGCGTGAGCGGAGGACGGTTGGGCGCATGGCGTGGGCGCCGGCGGCCGTCGCGCCCCCCGAACCTCGGTTTCTCCGGGTGTAGCCTGGGCCGCCCCGCGGGGCTGTGGGGCGGTGGCCCGCGTCACGTGTTCTCCGACCCCCGGGCGGCAGGGGAGGCGGCGTCCTGGGCTCCGGGACGTCTGTGCCGTGGACGGACGGGGAGACTGAGGCCCGGAATCGGGACGTTCGCGTCGTCCGTCGCTTTCTGCGCGTCCCCAAGTGCAGGCTCTGATGGCGACCGCGGCGCTGACAGACCCGGCGCAGGTGAGTCGAGGAGGCGTCGGACTCCCTTCCCCACCCCCCAGCCACCCGCCTAGGTCGCTCCTGGAGGGACCCGAGTCCCGACTCAGGGAGGGGCCCCCTCGGGACGTTTTGTCTCCCGTCTCGGTTCGTCCCAGGCCCCGGTGTTCAGGCCATGGGGGGGCGTGCACGTGTGAGATCCCCTGTCCTGGCGGCCAAGGGGGTGAGGGTGGAAGGAAGTTGCAGGCGGAGGGCGCCGCACGTGCAAAAGCCGGGAGGGGAGACTGAGCCTGGGTGCTCCCGGAGCTGGGCTTCTGACGTGAGCCCCGGACAGAAATGGTAGGCCGAGGAGGGTTCGACGGAGACCGGACATGTTTCAAGTTAGGGCTTTTAAAGTGTCGCCGCGTGTGCTTTGCGGAGAAAAGACGCAGACCGGGGTGGCCGCGCGCAGGGAGCAAGCAGTGCCACAGCAGGTGGCCCGAGTCGCCGCTTGCGTCGCACTGGGCCGGTGGAGATGGGAAACTTGGTGGGTTCGGTTTAGATCCGATGTCTCAGGTACGGCGGGGGAGCGAGTGGCCCCAGCTGAGCACAGTCCCAGGGTTTTTGGCCTGAACACCCGGAAGAATAGAACTGCTGTATCAGAAACAGGAACCTGAGGGGAAAGCAGGCTTAAGAGTATGTCCCAGAGCAGAGGTATCATCACGTGGACCCGAAACTGCAGATGTCCAAGGACACGGTCCTGATATTCCGAGCCAAGGCAGGGCCTGGAAATCCCATTTAGGAGGAAGGAATCTCATGGACTCAGCCAGGGATGGGTAGCTCTCCAGGGAGATGAAGACAGGTCGGTAGCCTCTGGGGTTCTGGGAGGAAGTCTGGCAAGTGGCTGAAGGCAGGGGTTTTGGCCAAGGAAATGGAGGGGTGGGCTGTGCGTAATTATGGAGGGAGGAGGAAACTGACTTCCTGTGTGGCCACCGGATCCCTGGGCCCCTCCCTATAGTGACTGGAGGGGATCAGCCAGTCAGTCCTCAAGCTGGAGGAACAGCCTTGGGATGTCAGGCACGTTCTGCAGAAGATGGCATTCCTCCAGGCATGGGCGTGTCCCGGCAGGTCCATAGCTGGGACTTGTACAATAGCTAGTTACAAGAAGAGCTAAGGGCATGTCTGGGAGGGTCAGTTTGTGCAAAGGCTGGAGCACAAGGGGCACCTGGGCCTGCCTTTGGGGTGGCAGCCATCTGAATGCCGTGAGCTTGCTCTGGCTGCCATGTGTAAGTGACCCGTGTGGAGACCGAGAAAGCATCTATGACCTAGACAGGTAGGGTTTAGGGGAGAGGAGGGAAGTTTAATCGGCACAGTTGCAGAGCCCGGGGGAGGAGGGGTTCAGGGCAAGGAAGGTAAGCCTCTGAGGGACATGGGAAAGGTAGCCATTGGGCCAGGGAGGTGGGTCCTGGGTCATAGAACCATAGCTTAGATTGTGTCCATCTTCCCCTGCCCACTGTTGTAGGGCCTGATGGCCTTTGAGGATGTGGCCGTGTACTTCTCCCAGGAGGAGTGGGAGCTCCTGGACGCAGCCCAGAAGGCCTTGTACTGCCACGTGATGCTAGAGAACTTCGCACTTGTGGCCTCACTGGGTAAGGCCCTGGGTTTTCCATGGGAAGCTTAGCTGTTGCCAGCACTAACCCTGCATCTCCCATTGGCCTACGAGCAGCCTCACACCAGCTGGCCAAATGTCCCTGTCCCGCTGTGGCACCTCTGTGTCCAGGCTCAGCCCCTTTCATCTGCTACTGCCAACCCGGTTCTCCTCACGGGAACCATTGCTATTTTCCTATGAGTCCTGCCCTGTGGTGTGGTTTTCTTCATTGACCAGATGACACCATCTGTGTCCCATAAAGTCCTGGCTCCTATTACCCATTGTGCCGGGCCTGGCCCTTCACTTGCTTGTCTTTTCTCACAGGACTCTCTGCCTCACGACCACGGGTGGTCATTCAGCTTGAGCGTGGTGAGGAGCCCTGGGTTCTCAGTGGGACAGTTGTGACACCAGTCAGGAATGCTCCTCGGAAGCCCAGCCCTGGTGAGTGGGGACTCGGAGAGTGTGAACTTGGGCCCACCAATGGCCAGGCTTCTGTCTCCCTTTCCCTGCCCTCCTGGACACTCTCATCTCCTGCCTCCCACCTGACTCCCTCCCGTTATCCTTCTATCATCAGCCCCTCTTGGAGGCTCTGGTCTTGGCTTGCCCGTTAAAGGGGAGCTCCCAGAGCAGCCCATTCCAGGCACCGGGGCGCAGCCTTTCCCAGGATGTTCCTAGTCCTGCTCTCATGGAGTTGACCATGCCAGGGGAGACGCCTGGGGAAATGAGTTTGTGAGTAAAGCCTGTAGCATCAGGTAGCCATTAGTGTAAGGAGGAAAAGCAAGCTTGAGGAGTTCCTGGGGCCAGAGGGAATGACATACACTGGTGTCTGGCTATTGCTCTTCTCCCCACCTTGCACACCTAATCCTTGGCATCCCCTTTGCCTGAACACTAGGCCTGGCCCAGTAATCCCCTCTTGGCCAGGGTGACCCAGGATCTGCCATTTCTGTGCCTTTAGGTTCCCGTCATCTGGCATACGACAGAGTTGTTCCAGCAGAAGCAGAGCTGCCAGGGTCCTTCCATGATGGCTCCCCTCCAGCATCTACAAGGGTCCTCCCCTTCACTGGCATCTGTGAGCACCGGAAGAGCCTGGAGGGCTGGCAGGGCATTTCCCCCTCTCAGGAGAAAAAACCCACAGGGGTGTCTGTAATCTATTGGGAACAGCTCCTGCTAGGTCCTGGCAGTGGGGAGGCCAGTGTCAGTCTGCGCCTGACTTCCCCACTGAGGCCAGCTGAGGACTGCCCACCTAGGGAGAAGGCCCTTGTGACCCGCCCCATGCCAGGCAAGCAGCTAAGGGCATGTGGGCGGGGGGCCTCTCGGAGAGGTTTCTCCAAAATTCCAGAATTTGAAGCTGGTCTCACCTCTGGGGAAGGAGGAAAGAGTCCGGCTAGCCACAAGTCTCATGGACACCCTGCTGCCCAGGAGCCCTCAGCCTGGGATCAGCTGGGCAAGGCCCTCCACATGGGCCCTGGCCTCCTCCCCGGGGAGAAGCCCTTCGAATGTAGGGCGTGCAACAAGGTGTTCGTGAAGAGCTCCGACCTGCTCAAGCACCTGCGCACGCACACCGGGGAGCGGCCCTACGAGTGTGCGCAGTGCGGCAAGGCCTTCAGCCAGACCTCACACCTGACGCAGCACCAGCGCATCCACAGTGGGGAGACGCCATACGCATGCCCGGCCTGCGGCAAGGCCTTCCGGCACAGCTCCTCGCTGGTGAGGCACCAGCGCATACACACCGCCGAGAAGTCCTTCCGCTGCGGCGAGTGTGGCAAGGCCTTCAGCCACGGCTCCAACCTCAGCCAGCACCGCAAGATCCACGCAGGTGGGCGGCCGTACGCATGCGCCCAGTGTGGCCGCCGTTTCTGCCGCAACTCACACCTGATTCAGCACGAGCGCACGCACACGGGGGAGAAGCCTTACACCTGTGCCCTTTGTGGGGCTGCCTTCAGCCAGGGTTCTTCTCTCTTCAAGCACCAGCGTGTGCACACGGGCGAGAAGCCCTTCGCCTGTGCACAGTGCGGCCGCGCCTTCAGTCATAGCTCTAACCTCACGCAGCATCAGCTGCTGCACACAGGCGAGCGGCCCTTCCGCTGCGGGGACTGCGGGAAGGCTTTCGCCAAGGGCGCGGTGTTGCTCAGCCACCGACGCATCCACACGGGCGAGAAGCCCTTCGTGTGCTCGCACTGTGGCCGCGCCTTCCGCGAGCGCCCGGCCCTCTTCCACCACCAGAGGATCCACACAGGAGAGAAACCTGTGCGGAGACCCCGGCGTGGGGCAGGCCTCTGCCCCCAGGCCAGGCCTTCTTCGGTGGCCTCATCAGAGGGCTCACTGGGGAGGGAAGCGGGGCCCACTCCTGCCTCCAGTCCAGCCGCAGTCTCGAAGCCTGCTGAAGCCTGAGTTCACAGCTCCAGCCTTCCCTGGCTTGTCGTAACACAGCTGTGTTCCCTCCATATCCACATTTTGGAGGAGACCATATGTGCACTGTGGTTCCGTCTGCACGTGTGATGATGTTTGCCATTTCAGCCACAGCTCACTCCAGCCCTAAGTGGTCAGGCTGCAGAAATATCAGGGGGATTGTCTCCCCGTTTGTATCCTGGGACTTCAGTAGGGCAGAGACTTGGGAGTCAGAGTGCTGTTTCATGCCCATTATGACTGTGGGTGCTCAGGTGAGGCAGGGGAGTGCTGGAATGCTGGGGAAGCAGCCCTCGACATTTCCCCTGCCCATGCACAAACTGGCCACCAGGCCAACCCTCAGGATAGTCCTCCAAGGCCTCCTTCCTCTAGATCTGGAAGTGGACCCAGTGGACAGGAGCTCATGTGGGGGTCTGGGGTTGACCTTGGGTCTAGGTCCTATCTTCCACCTCTGGGACAAAGAACACGAGAGAGAGAGAGAGAGAGAGATTCAGGCCTACAGAGGGAATTTGCAGCATCCTGAAGGCAGGATCTTGATAAGCGCCAACACGTGCCAGTTGCCAGGCCTGTGAGGCTACACTCACAGTACCTATACTACACTGAGTAGTACCTGCCAGGCTACTGTGGCTGGTATCCCCACCTTACAGATGAGGAAACTGAGGCAGAGAGAGGGGATGAGTTGTACATAGCAGAGCCAGCAGTTGAATCCAGGCCACAGGCCCAGTATCCAGACAGCTCACCACTCTGCCCCCATGCTCTGGCACCCGTGCTCTGGTCTGCTGGTGTGAGAGCTGGGTGATGTCAGGCCTGGTTGTGTGCACATGGCAGTCTCCCAGTGGGTGGGGCAAGTAGAGGAGGCAGTCCCCTGGGTGGGCAGAGGAAGACAGACATCAAGGTGGTGGCTCTTGAGCCATGCTCTTTTATTCAGTTTCTCACGGCAGCCTCAGCAATGGCCATGTCCCGTTGTTACCAAAGCACCACTACAGGACCCTTTATGTCCCCACTGCCCTAACAAGAGGTGATTACAACAACAGGTTTGGAAGAGACTTGTTTCTGCAGGGTCTGGTGGGCAAGTGCCCACCTGTTCACTTCCTGAGTTGGAAAGAGGATTTGCTGTCACCTAAGGCCATGTGTGTGTGCACCCTCCCATCCTGGGACACTGAGTTGGATGGGTGGGGTGGGGCCCAGGTTTCTCCCTGTGGCCCTCAGCAGACCAGGGCCCATCCTCACCTCAGTCCTCAAACCCAGGGGTGGTAGTGGTCTCTTTATTTGGCAACAAAAAAGACCCAAAATTGGAAGTTGAATGGATGCACATTGTGTAAATCCTTGCAGGGCACTTTGGAAGTCCACAGCCTCAGCCTCCCCTCCCAGCCTCCAGGTCCTGGGTCAGAGGGTTTAACATCACAGTCCAGAGAGGCTTCCTGATAAAAATTTGTCAAACGTGTGCACGGTAACAGCCTGATGCCTGTTTCATCTTAGCAGACTGCATACATGCCATCACTGTGTGTTGTGACAGAGCTTCAGACACTTGGCTTTGACCATGTCATTCTGAGAGTGAAAGGGTAGGTATGTAGCCTGTCTGAGGTCCACTGGGTATCTGTGATACCTGTTACTCCCTTGGTAGCCAGAGGTGTGGGGTCAGCCCAGGAGATCTAGTAGGGAGGATAGCATGGGGTGGCCCCAAACAGGACTTCTATCTCGATATGAGTCTTTGTGGATCCAGGCCAGGGAATCTAGGCTGGGGTCACCAATAGTGGCCAGAAATACTAACTCCAGTTTGGTGGATCGTCTAGTCCCACCATCTCCAAGACTTGGCAGCTATGTTCATATACTATGACCACACATATTGTCCTCTCATACTCACTTGTCTCCTCCCAGCATTGCCAGACCTTTTATTCTAGAACCTCACAACTCCTGCAGAGGATTCTTGCTGAACCCACTCCCAAAGACCCTTAGATGCAGGTCCTCTGTGGCACCTCCTGGGTACCCCACAGGCCTCTGAGCCACTGTTCACCCCTCCTGGACTCATCCTTTCTCCTCTGATCTGGTATACACTCTGGCCTCATCCCCATCTTCCTTTAGAATGGCATCATGAGGGTGCCATTCTCAGTCTGCACAGCTGTGAAATGCAGACAATCCCCCACTTTCTTGGGAGCCCATGGGATTCAGAGGCAAAGGCAACTGTCAAGCAGCACGTGGCTCAAGTCATATGCAACCTTTTCTGCATCTTGGACTGGAGCTCCTGGAGCTCTCCTGACCCCTTGAGCTGGGTCTGATGTCCTGAGCCATCTCCCCACCAATCTCCTCCCCACTTCATTGAGGTCCTTCCCACCTGTGTGCTTGGCCCCTGCTATGCCTCACTTCCTCTACCCTTCTCAAACCCGTCCCTCCCAGTGCATAGGAATGGTCAGTGGCCCACACTGGGGCCTTAGGGGAACAGTGACCACGATTATCTGCCTTCCCCCATATCTTGAGCCTTACACTGCCCTCCACTAAACTTCTGTGGTCATGCTGAGCCTTGTCCTGTCAGGCTAGTCTTTTACTTTCTCTCCCTCTCCCTCTCCCTCTCCCTCTCCCTCTCCCTCTCCCTCTCCCTCTCCTTCCTTCCTTCCTCCCTCCCTCCCTCCCTTCCTTCCTTCCTTCCTTCCTACCCTCCCTCCTTCCTTCCTTCCTCCCCCCCCCTTCCTTTCCTTTTCTTCTTTTCTCTTTTCTAGGCTAGTCCTTAATCCTGAATAGGCTGAGGTTAACAGTGCCCTTGAGCTCTCTGGGGCAAGATAGTGGTGTGAACACATGCATTTCACTTGGTTCAGAAACCCACTGGAGCTACAGAGATGAGAATATTTAAAAATATGAACCCACAAGAACGAGGATGGTGAAACTAGAAGCAATGGCATTCTGGAACTAGAAGCAGATGTGGGATCTGTCTCTGATTTAGAGAAAGCTAAATACTGATTTGGCCCTGGGGAAGTGGGCAGAGGTTCCACCAGGCTTATAGTGCAGAACTCCAAAAGGCCTGTAAAGCAGCAGCCCCCTGGGAGAAGGGACCTAAAGCAAAGGTGACTGGGGGACAGCTACTAAAGCTATTAGAGCACTAGCTGTCCCCATGGTGGAAGAGACATTTCTGGGGAATCCATACAGTTCCAGAGAAACAATCTAAGTCCCCCATCCCCACCCAAAACAGCTCAGTCTGATGACGCGTGGAAGAGTTGACAGGCCCCACCCATGCAGATGCTTAGAGCATCCAGTGTGTACGACCACTGCTCTTCACTGAGTGCTAGGAGCTAGGGATTACTAGGTATCCCAAGAAATCAAAACAGGCATATGCAATTTAGGACCGAATACTTGGTTTCTGGAAGCAAAGCACCCCTTCCCACAGTGTGGTTCTTGGCTACTGAGATAAACTGAAGGTACTCTTACTCGTTTTGGTACCCCATGTAAAAGGTTAGCGGCGTCCCATAAGCTGGACAAAAACCTTCGTCCCACACTTTGCAGTACTGACATCTGAAGACGTGTCTGAGACTCTGAGAGTATAAATCATGGGACAGTATCTTCTGTAAATATGTGTCCACCCTGGTCCTTGTTCTCGATGTCCGCAGGGCACCCAGCAGAGGTCGAATAAGGACCCCAGCACCATCCCCGCTGGAGTCCTTCCCGGGGATGGCGGACAAAGTCCACAGATAAGGTCGGCCCCTGCTTCCTCCGGGGACCACCTGGAGGCGAGTCTGCACTGTTCCCGCAGTCCCTTCTGGCTTCCCGGGAGGACCCGGCGACGCTCTGGCCGTTGCCTTGGAAACAGGGAGGGGGGCGGGTGTCCTCTAGCGGTCACCAAGAGGACTGCTCCGCGACTAGAACGCGGCCTAGGTGGGGCGCTAGCTCAGGACGGCCGTGAGGTCACGCTCCTCCCACCCCACTCGCTTGCCAATAGGCGCCGGAGCCACTGTGCGCACGCGCAGGAGTCTAACGTACCGTCCGTCGCGGCCGTTGGTGAGTCCAGGGTGCGGATGCAAAGGAAGAGCGGCCGCCAGAGCGGGGAGGGAGCCCCCACAGTCTGCGACTCTTCTCATTTCTCTGAGAGGAACAGAGCTCTTCTCAGTTGTGAGAGGCCTTTGGCAATGAGCATCCGCTGGCTGAGGCCGCGCCCGTCCTCGCTTGCTGAGTCTCACGGGAAACGTAGTCCGAAGGGGGGGGCGGGACCTGCCGGGCAGGCGCGTGGTTGGCCGGGGCGGGGTCGCCATGGCAACGCGCGGGGGCGGTGGGCGGAGCCCCTCCACAGAGGCTGCTTTCTGGCGCCGGCGCCGCCGGCGGAGGTGAGCACCGGCGGGGCCTGGCGGGCCGCGGCTCTTTGCATCCCGGGGGCACCCGGCGGTGCCACTCTGCCCGCACTTCGGAGCGCCCGCCTACCGCCCGACGCGCCCCGCGCGCCCCACCTCCCACCTCGGCCCGGGCTCTTCCTCCCACCCGGAACGGCGTTCCCCCTCCTCCGGCAGGACCTCTTACCCCTCCCTTTTGGGGGCCGTTCTCCGGGGGGTCAGGCCTGGTCTAGCTGGTCTGACGGGCACCCCAGGTGGCCTTAGTTCATCCCAGACCCTCTTGACGGCCGGGACACAGTGTCCGCTGAGGACCCCACGCACCTCGTAGCTTTGCTTTGTTGTGATTGTCACACGCTTGCTTCCGGCGACGCGAGCCGTTCCCAGTCCCCTGGGGTCAGCGAGCGCGGTGTGTTGGAGTCCACACAGCCTCTGGCTCGCCCCGTGACGCAGACGACCCTCCTCCTCCTGGCCGGCCCCGCAGGGGGCCCACTTCCGTCAACATGTCCCCATGTCCCGGAGATCTGGAGATCGTGGGGACACACACTCCGCCACAGCCCAGCACGGCCCTGTGTCCTGCTGAGGCCTCTTCCCACCGTCACTGCTCCCCCTCACCAGGGGTGATGGCCTCACCCAGTCCCTGGCTGCCTGCCCCTCCTCCTCCTCCTGCCTGTCACTTTACCGGGCTTCTGAGTGAGACCCTGGAAGACCGCCGTGACTCCTTTCGCCTCCTCTTCATCGTCTCCTGCAGTTTCCTGGAAGCTCCATTGGACAACTTGCCTCCAGAGCGTCCAACCGCAAGGCTTCCTTCTGCCTTCAGTTCCGTCGGCAGCCAGCTCCTGTGACCCCTCCCTCCACCGAGCCTTCCCAGCCTCATGCATCCCTGGGCCAGAGCCGTTCCTCAACCAGCCTCAGCCCCCTGGGCTGGGCCTGTCCGCCCTACCCTCGCCATGGCCTCTTAGCCCGCACCCTGACCCCTCCTTTCCCGCAGGTCTCTCTTGTTGGCTATAAGAAGACACCCAGTACAACAATGCCATCCCCACTGGGCCCCCCACGCCTGCCCTCTGTGGACGCCGTGGCCATCCTGGAGGAGCCTGAGGCAGCACGCCTGCGCTTCCGAGGATTCTGCTACCAGGAGGTGGCAGGACCCCGTGAGGCCCTGGCCCGGCTTCGAGAGCTGTGCCGCCAGTGGCTGCGGCCGGAGGCATGCTCCAAGGAGCAGATGCTGGAGCTGCTGGTGCTGGAGCAGTTTCTGAGCACACTGCCCCCCGAGATCCAGGCCTGGGTGCGGGGCCAGCGGCCAGGCAGCCCTGAGGAGGCTGTAGCCCTGGTCGAGGGCCTGCAGCATGACCCTGGGCAGCTGCTGGGCTGGGTGAGTGTGGCCAGCATTGGCTTCTCTGAGGGACAGAGCCATACGAGAGCCCTTGTGACATTCCTCTTCCCCTCAGATCACATCCCGTGTCCTGAAGCAAGTGGTGTTCCCAGCAGCACAGAAGACAGAGGAGTCCCTGGGGAGATCCCACCCTTCAGGGACAGTGGAGCTTCTCGGGGCCATCTCTCGGGAGGGATCCCAGGACACCCAGACGGAGAGGTCTGCCCAGCTTAGCTGCAGTGTGAAGGAGGAGCCAGATGCTGATGGGCAGGAGATGGGTGAGAGTGGGAACTACACAAGTTCTGGGGGGCTCCTGAAAGGAAGGTGAATATCCCCAGATGGGATGAGGACTCGGGAAGGACTGCAGAGCTGGGTCCCCAGGAGGCAGGAGGAAAGGACTGGCAGGCTGCCTGCCATGTGACTGGCACACATAGTAGCCTCCTGGCTCCTGGCAGAGGAAGGCCAAGGCTGCAGCACCAACACCAGGTCACCTGCCATGGCTCACATGACCGGCCCCCAACCCTCATCTGCCTCATTTCTAGCATCTTCCAATCCCCCAAATCCAGCCCAGTGCCATGAGGGGCACCCTGGACACCGGGAACCAGCCTCCACGTCCTTCCACCCACCCAGGATTCAGGTAAGCAGCCCCAGGTGGAAGCTACAGGCACCCAGAAGGAGGAGTGTGTCCTTGGTGGCCACTCTGCCCGCCAGTTTTTCAGGCTTCTTGGCTAGCAGCTTTTGTGCTCTTTGCTGCCCAGAAATGGAGTTGGTATCAAGGTCCCTTCTGCAGATCCTCAGGGACGGGGCAGGCTGGTGGTCTCTCTAAAATTGGGAAGAATTTGGGCCTTAGGCCACAGAATCTGGTTTAGAGTGACTGACACTGGTAAGGGTTGGGTTTCTTCATTTACAGAGAAATCACGGATTTTGAAGCACTTAGCAGTCTTTTTTTTTTTTTTTTTTAGTAAATTTTTTGTTGTTTTGTTTTTGTTTTATATTTTTATTTATTTATTTGACAGAGAGAGAGACAGCGAGAGAGGGAACAGGAACAGGAGGAGTGGGAGAGGGAGAAGCAGGCTTAGCTTCCCGCTGAGCAGGGAGCCCGATGCAGGTCTCAATCCCATGACTCTGGGATCTTGACTTGAGCTGAAGGCAGATGCTTAACGACCGAGCCACCTAGGCGCCCCAGCACCTAGCAGTCTTAAACTGGTACTTGGGGACTTGAACCCTCATGGGCACGTGGGGAGGGGTCAAGATGGTGAACCTTGGCAAGAAAGCCTGAGCACCACACAACAGTTTGGCCTTCCCTTTTGGTTTCCCCTCCCCCTCCACACAACAGGTGGCCGTCCTCTAGGAAATAACCTGCAGCCACCTCTTTCCTGGGGCTTTCTTTGAAGGCCAGCCAGCCAGCCCTGGGCTGCGGCCAGCTGGGCGTGGAAGTCCCACGGAGGCCCCGGCTACCTGGAGTGTTTGGTTGCTTGGTTCCTGAGTGTGAACAGCAGGGGTCCTGTCTTTTCCCAGCAGCTTTGCTCCTAACCCATTCCACTGGGGAGCGTTCCCAGTGGAAGAGCTGGTTGAGATGGGCTTGGAGGCTGAAAAGTTCCTCCAGGCTCTCTCCACAGTCTGATGGCACAGTGCCCGACAGCTGGGTGGGCAGGCCACACCCTCCAAAGCCGCTGAGCTCCAGCCAGCAGCATTCTGGCTGCGGCTTCGTGCAGCTGTCTCCTCCCTGTCCCTGGACCTGCAGGCATTTGCCTGGCAGGATTACTTTTCCCACCCCAGCAAAGCCCCAGATGGTGGGATTTGGGGAGGCAAGGATAGCAGAAGCCAGGGGCAGGGAGTGCATGCCCTGGTAAAGTCCACAAGGGTCCACCACAAGGTGGTGCTTCAACCACCAGAGTTCACCCTTTGGCAGCAGGTGGGACCCAGCCCACCACCCCACCCACACACCCGCTCTGAGCACCGAGATGCTTGGCTGCACTTCCTAATGTGAGTTCTCCTGCCCTAAACCTCCCCAAAGCTAGGTCCCCACATCTAGGAATGCTGACAGCCCTCAGCAACTCCCCCAAGGAGGATCTCTGTTACTTTTGTAATCAGAGGCTTGGGGAGAGGTGGCTGGATTCCCTTGGGTCCCCAGGCCTTTTGTTCTCAATGCAGCACACTGTTCAAGGCAAGGAGGTGGGGACAGTCATATCTGTGCCCACCTCCGCTTCTCCCAGAACCCAGTAAGGGGTTCTCAGCTTTACTCTCTCTGGCTAGAATATGGAATGGGGCTTCTGAGGGGAACAGGTGCTAGCAGCATCCCCCCAGTGAGCTGAAGGACAGCTCCTCTCTGCCCTACTTCCCAACCTTCACACACCCTTTTCAGCTTCACCCTTAGCGAGCAAAAGAGCCTTAGGTAGCCTGCCCGCTACTTCAGGTAATGAGTAAGGTCATGACCAGGGGACACGGGCAGGGTGGGCACTGCAGGCGAGGCGGAGGTTGGGGGGTGGACAGGTACCAAGGGTGATGGGCCGTATCCCCACAGGAGGAGTGGGGGCTACTGGACCCGTCACAGAAGGAACTGTACTGGGACGCAATGCTGGAGAAGTATGGCACGGTGGTCTCCCTGGGTGAGGACCAGCCATCACCCCTCCTTCAGTGTCTGCATAGCCCTAACCACAGGGTACTCTGCCCAGCCCTGTCCTGTGCACGTCTCCCAGCGCTTACCCGAGTTCCTGCTCATTACCTGAGGGCACCCTGTCACCCAACGGGGCCCCCACCCCCGCCCCTAATATGTAAGAGCCCCTCACCCACCCCCATGCTATGACTGCTACCTGACTGCCCCTCACCCCAGCAGGGATACCAGCCCCCCAGCCGGAGGCACGGGTGGAGTTGGAGCCTGGGGCACTGCGTACGGGGACAGAGGGTCGAAGAAGCCTCCACCCGGGTGAGTTCTTCTCCATGTGACTGGAACCACCTGTTCTCTGCTGGGGTGGGAGCTTGTCCACCCCCACACACCTGACGGGAGAGGGTGGACCAATGTCAAGGGTACTGGGCTACTGGGACTGCCACCTCTCCTTCCCCCAGGAGATGAAAGTGAGAGCCACTGCGAGGGTCCACCCCAGTGCCCAGAGGCCCAGCCACCCCAGGGCCCAGGATCTGTCACCTGGGAGGGCCCGTCTGGGGCCTCTGTGTCTGCCAGGGCAATGCTGGGAGCAGGGCTGGAGGCCGGTGCCCCGCGAAGGAAGCCTTATACCTGTGAGCTGTGTGGCCGAGGCTTTGACTGGAAATCAGTCTTCGTCATCCACCACCGGACCCATGCGGATGGGCAGGGTCCACAGGCCCTGGGCATCGGGGGTGCTCAGAAGCTGCCTCTGGGTTCCCGGGAGCCGGGCACACCCCGGCCCCCCCGGCGCATGCTCCCAGGCCCTCGGAGCTATGCGTGTGAGGACTGTGGGCGTAGCTTCAGCTGGAAGTCGCAGCTGGTCATCCACCGCAAGGGCCACGTGGGCCAGCGGCGCCACCTCTGTGGGGACTGCGGCCGTGGCTTTGACTGGAAGTCCCAGCTGGTCATCCATAGGAAGAGCCACCGACCCGAAGCCCCATGAAGGGCCCGAGAAAGTGTCCTCATCCTGCGGGCTTGGGAGCTTCCAGGGCCTGGACACAGTTCCTGGCGCTCTGGTTCCAGCTTTCCCCGGGGCTGCTCAGCCTCTGTGATTCTTGGGGGCAGCAGAGGACACTGGTGAATCAGAGTTCCCAGGAGGTTCCCCTGCCCCAGTTCAGTCTCCCCAAAACAGCCACCTGGGCGTAAGTGGAAAGAAGCTGCCCCTCCTTCCACCACCCCGTGAGGCCCGAGTTAGAATCTGCTGCCTAAGCCTGGTGACTTCCTGGCTCTGAGACCCCAGCTTTGACCCAATGCAGGCTGACAGGCCAAGGACTCTCCCTACCCCTGGGACCTCAGTGGCCCCAGGTGGCTACTCAGAAACTGCCCCTTTCCACCCTTCCTGAAGCTTCCGGGCCCGATGTCTCGGTGTAGAAGGTGCAGACGGCCCAGGAGAATATGCCTTGCCTCTGTTTGCAGGCAGATGGAAAACTAGTGCCCGTCCACGTTTGAGATTTTTTAGAAATTTCACTTTCATAATGGAAAGTTTCTGCATAAGAATCCTGATCTCTGCTTTCCATGGGTCAGAATATTGGCAGTGCCACTGAATGACTAAGCCACCCAGGCTTAGTCGCCCCACGTGAACCCTTTTAAAGCATGGAGTTTTCTCTGGCTCGTGACAGGAAAGGAAGTCCAAAGGACTCGAAGCATGGGGCACCTGGGTGGCTCAATCAGTTAAGCATCTGCCTTCGGCTCTGGTCATGATCCCAGGGTCCTGGGATCGAGTCCCGCATCGGGCTCCCTGCTCAGTGGAGTCTCCTTCTCCCTCTGCCACTCTCCACCTTGCCCCCCCTCACCACCATCTCAAATAAATAAAATAAAATCTTAAAAAAAAAAAATCGAAGCCTGAGAAGGATTTGATTCACCACTGCTGGCTTGTAAGATAGAGGGAGTCCCACTGTGACCTCTGGAAGTTCAGAACAAACCCTGGCTGACAGCTGGCAAAGAAATAGAGACCTCAGTCCTACCACAAGGCTTTGCAATCTGCCAACAACTTGAATGGGTGTGGAAGTAGATAACTCCCAGGTCTTCAGATAAGAGCCTCCCCAGCCAATGTATTTCAGCTTTGTGATACTCAGAGCAGACAACCCAGCCAGTGCCTCCCAGACTTCTGACCTGCGGAACGGTGAGCTAACCAATGGATATTGTTTTAAGCCACTAAATTTGTGGCAATTTTTTTTAAAGATTTTATTTATTAATTTGTGGCAATTTTTTAAATAGCACACAGAAAACGTAATGCAATCACATATTGTTAACGGGTGCTCCTCGTGGCTAAAATACAAAACTGGCCTGCATCCAGGGATGAATGGGGTATGGAATAAAATGGTGATAGTGTTTTTCAATAAAAGTATTAATAAGAATTGAAAAAAAACAAATAATGACTTTGGAAAACTTGCCTGTATGTACTACAGCTGAACCTATGTATACTCTTACTCAGCAATTCCACTCCTGGCTATGCACCCCACAAATGAATTCTTGTTTTGGCTCAGGTCATGATCTCAGGGTTGTGAGGTCAAGCCCCGAGTCCGGCTCCATGCCCAGCACAGAGTCTGCTTGTCCTTCTCCCTCTGGTCCTCCTCCCGCTCACCCCATCTCTCTGTCTCTCATGCAAATAAATACAATCTTTAAAAAAATATATATGAATGCTTATGAGCACCAAAAGACAGCTATAGAAACAGAGCAACTATCTGTGAAAGCAAAAAGATCAGAAAACAGGGGCACCTGGGTGGCTCAGTGGGTTAAACCTCTGCCTTCGGCTCGGGTCATGATCTCAGGGTCCTGGGATCGAGTCCCGCATCAGGCTCTCTGCTCAGCAGGAAGCCTGCTTCCCTTCTTCTCTCTGTGCCTGCCTCTCTGCCTACTTGTGATCTCTCTCCCTCTGTCAAATATATAAATAAAATCTTTAAAGAAAAAAAAAATCAGAAAACAGCCCAAGCCCACTGCAGTTACCAGTGTATCGCCTCTCTGCTTCATACCAGTGCCCGTCTGCTGTGGTGGGCTGGGCCCTGCACCAGTTTTCCTCCACAGTCAGCACGTTGTTGAGCTTGGTCAGTCGTAGAGGGCACTGGAGGGAACCACAAGTTGTTTCTCTTCTTCCTGCCACGACAGCAGTGGTACATGTGGAGACTCTGCCCAAAGCGGGCCTTCTTTTGGCAAGCTCAGAGCCTTGGCCTGTCCCAGTCGCCACCTCACCACAGCCCTCCTGATACAGATACCATGCACCCCAAGGTACCCTGCTAGCAAACGGCTTCCCAGTGCCTCTCCCAGCAGATACCTCATGCTGTAGGCCTTATACCTGCAGTGGCACCTTAAGTCATCTGCATGCCTGCTTATCGCTTTGGCCCACCACCACATCCAGGTGTTTTTGGCTTGGCTTAGGCAACCCAGAGAATCTCTCTGCTTCCTGGTGTGTTGCAAACACATCTTCCCCAATATCGTCTGAACTCCAACCTTGAGGAGAGGGCTCCCACTCGAAAATTTATTCTTACATTGGGCATTCTCTCAGCTGAAGAATTTTAAGAGTTAGTTCTCTGTTATAGTTAATAACTGTAAAACTTATTTTTAAGATTTTATTTGTTAGAGAGAGAGCACACAAGCAGGGGGAGCAGCAGGCAGAGGGAGAAGCAGGCTCCCCGCTGAGCAGGGAGCCTGATGTGGGACTCGATCCCAGGACCCTGGGATCATGACCAGAGCCAAAGGCAGATGCTTAACTGACTGAGCCACCCAGGCGTCCTTATAGTTAATTAAAAAAAATTATTTCTAAATCTTTTTGGCTGAGCACGAAGTCAGATGCGGGGCTCCATCTCACAGCCCTAAGATCATGTCCTGAGCTAATATCAAGAGCCAGATGCTCAACTGTCTGAGCCACGCATGTGCCCCTATAGTTAATAGCTTTACGTATCAAATCTACCCAGTTCCAATTACTGTACGGCTTCTGCCTCCAGCCTGGGTACTCGCTGGTACACCCACTGGCAGCAGCGTGGACACTTACATCAGCTGTGCATGTGCTGAAGTACTGTGCCCACAGCGATGCCCACAAACAGGTGACTGCTACATCAGTGCTGTTGACTCAGACACAAATGGAAGGGAGGGACAGAGCTTGGCACCATCTTTTGGGGAAGCAGGGGCTTTCCTGGGGTCTGCACAGGCCACAGCCTCCTCCCACAATGGCAGATGCCTAAGGGTAGAACCCTCTCCTAATGGCACATGGGTGCTCAAGGAGGCAGTGCACTTTCACAGGAGACCTGTGTTTTCCGGGCTCTCGGCAATACCAACACTATCTGAACAAGTGTCTGGCCATGTGTATGTGCTCCATCCTGCTTCCCACTCAGTGAAGGCCACACCCATCCTGTCCCCCCCTGCAGTGTCGTCAGCTATGCCTGTCCCCTTCCCCAGCACTAAACACACCCTGCAGATCTCCCTTCCTCCCACATCCACATTTAGGCAGCACCTAAAGCCCTTGACATGGGGTGGATTGCACTTCCCAGGGGTTCAGTGCCCTGAAATTCCTATCTGTATTTATCCTAATTCCCAAGGAAGCATTTTTGGTTCTTGAGACATTGAGGACTATACTTCCCAAGGCTTTGGCACTCACTGTTCCTTGGCCCACAGACTATGTAGTTGGGTAATGATCAACTAACGTTTAAAGCCCCCGAGATAGTGTCTACTACACTTTTCTGAAACCAGCAAAAACATGATCCTGCCAACAGTACACACAGTGCCCAGTGGGCTCTTTTGGCCCCTAGGACATTGATTTCATCTTCCAGAGGGCTTGATCTGCTCCACACCCCTCCCCACAGGACTTGCGTCAGGGCTTTTGCAGGTGCACTCTGCCAAGGACACTCTTTTCCCAGTTACTTGTTGCTCATCCTTCTGGGCTTAGCCCGAGGTCATTGTCGTATCACCATGATAGCACTTCTTACACCCTCCAGACCATACCACATCTGTCAGCCTGGAGTCAGCCCATCAGAGGCCACAAAAAGATCTACAGTTAGAGTGAGCCTTATGTCTCAACCCTGGAATGACTCTGAGGCTGCTGGCTCCTCCCACACTGGTGGCATTGCCTAGAGAGAGGTTTTCCCTGAGACTTGCCAAGTTCCTTGGTGATGGTAGGTGGTGGGAACCCTGAAGTAAGTAAGATGTCTGGAGTGCACTAGGCCCTGAAGTCCTTGTCTGTATCTCCATCTACTGTTGGGGAGGAAGAATTTCTTCTGTCGTTCCAGGACTTTCTGGCTTGACTAAGAATCAGGTGGACAGGAGACATATTAACAGGAGAAAATCAAATTAAATTGGTACGTATGTGGAATACATACAGCCATAAAATTCCAAAGACAGGCAAAATGAGGTATACATGTCATACTGAACTGAGAAAGGTATCGAGGTCCCGGAATTCAGTAGGAAAGAATACAACTTAAAGGAAGACGAAAGAGTAAATACTTGGTAAACAAGTGGTCTTTGGACCATTCAGAAACAAGAGGACACAGGAATTTGATCAAAGAGGCCTTGCTAGGTTCCTCCCTGTCACAATGTAGTTATCTGTGGGGGAGATAAAGAGCTTCTGAATCTATTAGAGTTTTTTTTTTGTTGTTGTTTTTCAAGATTTTATTTATTTACTTGACAAAGATCACAAGTAGGCAGAGAGGTAGGCAGAGAGAGAGGGGGAAGCAGGCTCGCTGGTGAGCAGAGAGCCCTATGCGGGGCTCGATCCCAGGACCCCAGGATCATGACCTGAGACGAAGACAGAGGCTTTAACCCTCTGCACCCAGGCACCCCTGAATCTCCTAGGTTTTTATTGCTTTTAACACAATCTTTTTGCCGAAGTGACCCACCTGCCCTTGGCCCCTACATCTGTAGTAGACATCTGTGTACACATCCAAGTTCATTCTCACTCTGCTACTGGGCCTAGCATCATCTCACTCTCTGGCCAGGCTAGGATTCATGATGACCCTCAGCAGGTTTGGGCGGGGGGAGGTGACCCTGCAAATGGGAGTGGTAGTCAGCACTGGGTGCTACCACTTCAGATGTCCTCTGGACTGGCTAAATGATCAGAGTCTCCAGGTTCCATTGCACACAGCCTGGTACATGTCTGGCGTCAGGGGCCGGAAGGCCTTGGCCTGGTTGTCCAACACGAACAAGGGGTCAGCAATGATGCCTACATTGAAGCCCTCGCGTGCCAAACGGGTTTTCACCAGTTTGAATGTGCTTGTGATCGCCAGGGTGTCCTGCAGGGGCAGTAAGCATAACCCGACTGTGAGCCCCTGGCCGAGACCTCACCTCCACCTGCTTCTGCCACCCAGAGCTCACCTGGATACGGATGAAATGGGGTGCAGCGTAGGCAGGGAGCCAAGTGTGGACATGCTGGTACATCCTCTCACCATCGAAGGTCTGGCCGGGGACCAGCCGCACAGCAGCCATGCCCACCTTGCCCTCACAACCTGGGGAACATACCAGTCATTCCGGCGTCACCCACCTCATAGCGCCCATGGCTGACCCTCTCACTTGGCCCTTCTCTACTCACTGGCTCTGCTCCAGCAGCTCCCCGCCCCGTGAAGTCTGGATAACACCCCTCCGCCCACAAAGCTGTTGGCGGTTTAAAAGGAGGCAAGTCCTCCGCACCTGGCACCGACACGCCGTAGACGTTCACCTCCTGCAGGAAGTCCACGAGCGACAGAACGCTCTCCACCTCCCGCGTGGACACGTTCTCCCCTTTCCATCTGTGGGATTGGACCAGTGCTAGAGACAGCAGCCCTGGCAAAGCCGAAGCGCCCTCTTGCCCACCAAGCTCCTCCTCCCGGGGCATGTGGGAGCTGGTTCTGCCCCGCTCCGCGCCCCTCGGGATCGGGGAGCCACGCCCCTCGAGGGCGGGGGGGTGGTCGGGAGCCACGCCCCCGGGCCCGGAAGTCCCGCCCTCTCAGCCTGGCTCCTCCGAAGGACCCGGAAGTCCTGGCCACCCGCCCTCGCAGTCCTGCCCGGGACCCCGACCGGAAGGTGTCTCCGAGGCGGTCGCGAAAGTAAAGGAAGCCTTCTCCGTCCATGGCCAGCACGTCGCCGGTGTTGAAGTAGACGTCGCCCCTGCGCCGCACATCCCGCACCAGCTTGCGTTCCGACAGCTCTCGCGCCCCGCGGTAGCCCACGAAAGGTTGGTGGCCCGAGACCTGGGTCAGCAGAAGCCCTGCTTCCCCTGGGGGTAGGAGTTGGAATTAGGGCCTTAACCCTGGCCAGGAACCGCACAGCCCACCAGCCCCTGGCCGGAGGTTCCCAGCCGTGGTAGAGTCTTCATCCCGAGAGCCTGCCAAAGAGGAGACAGAGGGAGACCTGGAGGGAAAGTTGCGGGGGAGACAGGAGACATTGGGGAGCTCACTAGAAATAGGATAACAAGGGAAGGACAAGGGACAGAGACAGACGGCGGTAGGAAGAAAGATATGGCCAAGACCACGCATGGCACCAGGAGAGAAGACCCTAGGAGAAGGTACTGGACCAGAGACTGATGTCTGGGAGGACATGACTTCCAGCAGAGCAAGGGACTGAGGCAGAGGAGCCAGGCAGAGCTGAGTAGCTGAGAGGCAGAGGGCCCCAAGCAGTGGTCACACAGGTGAGGGCAGCAGACACCACCACTGGGCACTGACCTCAAAGCTTGTTCCAGCCAAGGAGCAGATGGCCCCCGCTCTTCCCACAACCAGGGAACGTACCTGGCCTCACAGGGACACAGAATCCCCGATTGTCCCTGACAGGCTCTTCGGCCTCCGTGTCGAACTGTACAAGCTCAAAGGGGGACAGCATCTGGGTGGGGGGGGGTGGGGAAGTGTCAGTAGAGGTCCCGTGGGCTCAGCCTCCATCAGGGCCACTGTCCCACCCAACCCACTCACTCGAAGCAAGCAGCTCATCTTGCCCAGGGCCCCACAGCGCCCTGGATAGTTGACGAAGCCAATGTTGCCTTCCGTGGAGCCATAGCTTTCCAAGATCCGAATAGGGCCAAAGCGCTGCTGGAAGGACTTCCACACATCTGCCCGGAGTCCATTGCCCATTGCCAAGCGGACTGTATGTGTCCGGTCCTCTGGTCGCTGTAGGGACATCCCAAGAAGGGTGAGGAGGAATGTGCCCTAGGACCCTTACCTATGAAGGCTATCTCTTGGTCCTTACCTGAGGACTTACCTGGGAGGTGGTGGGGGCTGGGGCATCTATACCTAGTAGTCTACCAAAGATTCTTACTTGAGAGTAGTTACGTGGAGTCTGTACTTGGAGGGTTACCTGCAGAGGTTCCCTGGGGGGGCAGTTACCTAAAAGGCTTACCTAGGGGTGACTGGAGGCCTTATCCAGGGCTTACCTAGGGGAAATATCTGGGATCTTCTATAGGGGTAGTACCTGGAACTTTTACCTGGAGGGAGGTTACCTGGGGGGGGTTACTTAGGAGCCCTTACCTGGAGGTAAACCAGGGAGTGACTTGAAGGGAGACACCTGGGGGCCTTACCTGGAGGTAGTTACCTGAAGCATTTTACCTGGGATCCATATCTTATTGCTGTGTAAGTTTACATCTAGTGAGTTTACCCCGAGCCACCCTTTGTTCTAGGCACTTTATATGTGTTTTATTCTCACAAATACCCCCTTTGAGTTACTATCCTCGATTTCCAAATGAGGACACTGAGGCTGAGAGAGGTGAAGTCACCTGCCCAAAGCAGCACTGCTGACCATCACAGGAGCTATGATGGTGTGGGCTGCATTATCTGTGGCTGTTGCCTGAGGTGTTTTACCTAAGGGATCTTGCTTGAGTCCTGTACCTGAATCTCTCTGAAACCTTTACCTGAGATGACGTCTAGGATCACACCTGAGGTGTTCGCCATGGAGCCCTAATCTCAGCCCCTCACCTGTGGAGTGTTACACAGGTACCGCAGGACCTCGCCCACATACAGGATCACAGTCACACTGTGCTGGCGACAGTCATCCCAGAAGCGGGAAGCAGAGAACTTGGGGGCCAGGACACAGGTTGCTCCTGAGTGGGGAGAGGAAAAGGTTTTACGTCACACTTCCATGCCACTGTGATAACCTAACTGTGGCCCTCTGAAGCACAGGATTTGGAGCTCAACTGTGTGTCCCTGACCCAGCAAGGACTGCCCACATGAGAAGAACATAGGTGGGCATGGGTTTGAATTCTGTCTTCAGGACGCATACTAAGCTCAATACTTGGTACAAAGTGGGCACTGCAAAATAAGGACTATGAATGTTAATCATTGATTATGATAAATGTTTTATGAATGTCTAGCTGGGCAGACAGATAGGTGGGGGGATGGGTGGGCAGATGGATAGGTGGTGGCACAGATGGATGGGTGTTGGGTGAGGAGGTACGTTAGATGGATGCGTTAGTAGATGGTGGAAGGATGTTTCGGAGGATGGACACATGGATTAATAAATTTTACAGGCCACTACTTATCACTCCAGGAAGGTGATCCTTTCTTAGCTGCTCACCTTTGCAGCTGGCTTTGTGGAAGGCACTCTCCCTACCTCAACCCTAATCCTGAACAAAACCCTGTGAGCTAAATGTTATCATCTTGGCACCCAAAGGGACAATTGCTTGTGTGCCTGGGGAGGTAGCAAGTGTGTGCCTTCTTTGAGGCTGTATTTTTGGCAGGGAGGTAAAATATAGTGCCTTCTGTGTGAAAATGGATGCTGGTCTTGAAAGTGACAACTTTGCAACCTGTAATGAAATGCCTGATTCAGGAAAGGTCTTCAAGAGCTGGAAAAACCGCCGGGGGAAGGTTGATAAGGAGTTTTCCAATTAAAGCCCCCCCACCAGTATAGATTTCTCTAATTGCTACATAGTGCACCTGAATGAAGCTAATGTAACCGTGCAGCTATACATACATACATAAACAGATACACCCGTAACAGCTCCCCAGTTCATCTCAGCCTCCCTAAGGTAGGGTAACAGTTACGAGCTGCCTTCAGTGTAATGTATTAGGAAGTACACGGGATTCCACCAAGGTTCTTGCCATCAATAACTGACTTCAATCTAACATCTCTAGAGGAAGTTTCCAGTTTGACCAGAAATACAGGAGAAAGAGGAGCAGAGAACAAACAAGCAGGTGCAGTGAGGGGACTTCAGCTGTAAAACAGACGTGTCATTGGGGGAATCTGAACGTGACCTGTGCATCAGATGATATTAGAGTTACTGTTAATCTTGTCAGATGTGATATCACTACGGTGACAGTTCTTAAGTCCTTATATGTTAGAGATACATACTGAAAACTTACAAAGAAAAAGATACAGTGTCTAGGATTTGTTCTAAAATAATTGAGAAATAGAGGAAAACATGAAGAAAGATTGGCAACCTGTTAACAATTGTCAAGGGTTGGTGAGGATATGTGAGACATCAAACTCTTTTCTCTACTTTTACTGTGTATCTTTGAAAGCAAAGTGCTGGTGGTGGCTGAAGCTGGGTGGTGGGCACATGAGGATTCACGTAGAAATATTTAGCAATTTGTACGTGTTTCAAAACTTTTTTTTATAAAAACTCAAAAAGAAAATACTGGAGAGTTCCCAGTCAGAATTGCTTGTCAGGTGTCCAGGAAGAAAGCCCAGTGGAATGCTTGGTGCACACCTAACCATCACTGACGATCTCAACACTCATATCAGCCTGTCTCCTTCTGACAACAGCAAAACCATTAGGGACTGTCTAAGTGACCAAGTCTCTGCCCAAGTAGCCTTGGGGCCTGCTGCTGTGTGTCCCTTGTCAAGGGTAAAAACTTCGGTGCTGGGTAACGTGTGGGGCCTTGTTACCCTGAAAGTACCACCCTGACATTGAGTCTGGAGGTCCCATGGATTGGAGGGGTCTTCAGAAAAGGGCTTACCGAGCTCCAGGCAGCCGAGGACCCCAAGGATAAACCCCATCACGTGGTACAGAGGCAAGACTGTGTAGACCACGTCATCAGCTGTGATCCCAGCCAGGGACAGCATCTTGCACATCTGCAGCAGTCGCGCATGCGTGACAATGGCCGGCTTTGGGAGCCCTGGGGAATGGAGTGGGAAGGGTGGGTGGTGAGAGGACAGCCGGTAGAAGTGGGTCACCGTGGTCAGGTGTGCAGTGAGGGGCTTGAGGCTCTTAGAAAGTGGTCAAGTATGGGAATTTGTGGGTGGGCTCAGGGAAGAAAAATTGGATTTGGGGCTCAGAGGGTAAATTCCAAAGCTCGGTTAGGGTTTCAGTGGCTGTTTACTGGGCAGAGGCAGGATTCTGGCACTGACCAGTCAAAACACATTGGGGGTCAGAGTTCAGGCCAGGTGTCACAATCAAAGGGTAGGATGGGTTTCAGAGGTCAAGTTTGAGGCACATGTCAAGCTTGGGGTTAGGGCAGTGTTAGGGTTCAGAGGTCAGGGCTAGGGTTGCTGGGCACCCTCACCAGTGGTCCCAGAGGTGTAGATAAACAGGGCAGGACTTTGTGGTGTGATCCAAGCACGTAGGTCAGTGGGCACCGGGTCGGTGGGTGCAACATCGAGAGCAGCCCCCAGGGCCCCCACTCCTGGTGTTGGGGAGGACTGGCTGAGGTAGAAGCATCGGATCTTCTCTGCCTGCAGCTTGGGAAGGACCTCTTCCAGGTTCTCCCGGAGTTCTGCAGGGATGGGTCAGAAGAGAAATTGGGGAAAAGCCCATAGATGAGGTCAGGAGGGGAGACCTGAGACCCAAGTATAGGGGAGAAGAGCCTACTGCGAGCAAAATGGGAAGCAGCTGGCAGAAAAAAAGTTACACATTCTTCTGTAAAGAGCCCCATAATTAGTATTTTTTGGCAAAAAGGATTGAAACATGGTGCCTGGGGGTCTCAGGCGGTTATGCTGAGCCAGCTCTTGGTTTCAGCTCAGGTCGTGGTCTCAATGTCCTTGAATTGGAACCTGAGAGCACTGCATGGGGCTCTGCGCTAAGCGGAGAGTCAGCTCAAGGATTCTCTCTCCCTCTTCCTCTGCACCTCCCCTGTTCACTTTTTCTAAAATAAATAAATCTTTTTAAAAAAAGATTTATTTGACAGAGAGAGAGCACAAGCAGGGGGAGGGGCAGAGGGCGAAGCAGGCTCTCCACCAAGCAGAGAGCCCAATGCGGGGCTCAATCCCAGGACTCTGGGATCATGACCTGAGCCGAAGGCAGAGGCTTAACCAACTGAGCCACAGAGGCACCCCTAAAATAAATAAATAAACAAACAAACAAATAATCTTTAAAAAAATAACCTCTAGTAACCCCAAAATTACTTTCTAGCAATTAAGTTTTGACTCTAATTGCCTGTGAGGGTAGGTAGGAAGCAAGGAGCTCCTTGCCCAGCTCCCTCATCAGGACCCTCTGAACAGCAGTCCTCTATGTATGTCCTCTGCTACCTCACCCTCCGTCCTCTGCTAGCCTCTGGGGTCCTCACCTGGGTCCACCACCAGCAGCCGAGCCCCAGAGCTCAGCACAGAGTGCAGCAGGGGTGCTCCCCGGCCATGCGGATTGATCCAAGCTACTGGGCAGCCCAGCTTGGCCAGCCCCAGCCACAAACCCAAGGCCGGAATGGTCTGGGACTCCAGCACCAGGAGGGCAGCCGACTCCCCACCAAGCAAGTCTGTGAGGCCACCCAGCTCAGCCTTCAGGGCCCACACTGCCTGGCATGCCCTCTCATCCAGCTCTCTGAAGGTGACTGAGCGGCCCCCTGGCCCCTTCCACACCAAGGGTGTGTGGCCTGGCTGTGCTCGTGCTCGTCGCTCGAAGGTATCCACAAAGGTGTCAGGTGGGTGGCGTCTCATGCGCGATCTGACCACCAGGCCCAGGTGGAGGATCCTGACGATATAGGCCATATCCGCAGGCAGCCAGCGCAGCCCTGGGGGTGGCCGTGGAGGCAGCAGAGCCAGTGTGAGCGCCGCGGCTGCCAGACTTAGCCAGTGGGGCATCCAGGTGTAGAGCCAGGATTGTGCCAGCATAGCCAGGCCAAGCAGCACACAGAAGATCCAGTCTCCCAGGAGCCAGCGCAGGGCCAGGGCCACCGCAGCAGGCCATGAGGGCTGCCCTAGGGCTTGCGGCAGCAACAGTGAAAAGGTGAGTCGAAGCCAGATGCTCATTGCACCTGCTTCCTCCTCAGAGAAGTGTCCACAGAATCCTAGAAACTTTGCCAGGGGCTGCCTGGCCTAGATCTCTGACCCCTTAGTCCCACCCCCGACCCCAGGGGTGTTGACAGCAATGCTTCTGGCCTCAGGACTCCACCCACCAGCCTTTTTTTTTTTTTTAAACCAGACTTTCACTGTGCCTGCCTCTAGCCAGGTATGTGACTGGCACTCAAATTCAGTGCCTAAATTCAAACCCAGTTCTTATACCCCCACCCCCAGGCATCCATGGGGACTATCCTTGGGGTTCAGGAGCCTAAACTCACCACCCCCCGCAAACGTGGGCAGGGCAGTCTATGAATGGTTGGACCAGAAGCCCTTAGCCCTTCATCTCTTGGAGGCAATCACAGAGGGGGAGCTCAGAGAGGTGCGGTCATTGAACTGGGAACCTGCACGTCTTCAGTTCAAACCCCTCTCCACCTGCTCCACATTCTTAAGACAGGATGCCCAGGGTCATGCTCCCCCATGTTCTGGAGCTACTTTCTGGGTTGACAGCCGATGTGATACAGGGTCTCGTGACACTGGTTCACTACTAGGGATCAGTATCTTTGGTCACCAGGTTAGCAGCCCAAGGGTCCTGGCTGCCGCTCCCCTTCAGCCCTCCTCCCCCTGCGCTTCAGACCTACCGGTCGGGGTATGCATCCTGGGGCTCAGATGCCCACCTGGCTGCCTGGCCTCAAAGACTCCCTGGATGCGGCCCCTCCCCCCTCCCCCTGCAAGGAAGGTACTCAACCATTGTGCCCATGAGAATGGGGGAGGGGAGCCTAAAGTCCAAAGGGCTTTGAAGTTCTGGTGGGAAAGGCCTCAAAATCTGCGTCTTTTCCACATATGGCTTCCCCCTTCCAGGCGCACCTCAAGGCTGGCTCTAGAAGAGCCAAGTGCCAGTCATAAAAGCATCCCATTCCCACCCGGAGAACAGAAGCATGAGTGGCCAAGCAGACCGTCCTGTCTCGGCCCAGGGAGCCTGGGAGATTAGGGTTAGCTGCCCAGGGACGGGGTCACTGAGCCCCGACGCCCACAACCTGTCTGTGATGGTGAGAAATGCACGGGTCTGGGAGTTCACAGCTTCCGAGTTTGGAACCCATGGCCCACAGTACTTTATTAGAGAGCGGGGGTCCTGAGGCCCAGGCCCAGTCCACGATGGGTCCACCTGAGCCCCCTAGACGCCAGACTGAGGGAGGGGTAGTTCAGGATCATGCCCAGCTTGACACTGGGGCAGAGGAGAAGCTCCAGAATCCACCCCAATCAAGCCACAGACCTTGGGCCTGGCCCAAGGGTCTGAGCAGCCAGTCTGAGTTTAGGCCAGAGGTGATTCAGTTCTCAGGGATGGCCGGTCCCTGACCAACCCCAGCCCGCCGCCATCAGAAGGGTCTAAGGAGGAGGGAGGAGAGGTGTAAGGCAGGCTGGACCCCTGTCAGGTCTGGGGAGAAGGGTGGAAGGAGAGGGAAGGCCTGCGCTCTGGGGAAAGTGCGGTTTGATGGTGGGAGCGTGGTCCAGGCGTCTAGGCAGGTATGAACCGGTCCCGCAGCGGCCGTGGCCTAGTTCCACCGGAGGTCCCCATCCCGGCGAAGGGCGGCCTACCGCGCGGGGGTAGGAACGGGGGTGGGGGGGAACCGGATCAGGGCGCCGGATGCGCGGCCAGGTGGCGCTCGAGCAGCGCGCGGTGGGAGAAGACCTTGCCGCAGGCGGGGCAGGGCGCGCGCTCCGGCCGGTGCGTGCGCATGTGCACGTTGAGCGAGCTCTTCTGCGTGAAGCGCTTGGCGCAGACCGCGCACTGGAAGGCGCGCACGCCTGTGTGCGTGACCATGTGCTTCAGCAGGTAGTCGCGCAGCGAGAAAGATCGCCAGCACACGGCGCACTGGTGGGGCTTCTCCCCTGTGGGCGACAGGGCATGCGGTGCACGTATATAAGCTGGGAAGGGGCTCTCCCCTCTCTTCCCAGAATCCCCCTCTCCCGTTAGGGACACTCCCTCCCGGGACCACCCCTAACCCCCCTCACCCGCGGACCTTCCTGCTCACCAGGGACCCTCCCCCAACTTGACCTAGTATGTCTCCCCACTCAGCGGAGCCACCCCTTTCCCAGACCCTTACCGTCATACCGGGATACCACTGTCAGGGGCCCCCAACTCTAACAGGTACCCTCCGAACAGGGACTCCTGCTGGTTAACTGGGATAACGCTGCCCCTCGTGACTGATCACTAGTCTCCCACCTCTAGGGACTTCCCCTCCCCCCACTCCTGCTATGCCCATGGAGCATTCTGTACTCTGCTTGCTGGCCACCATTCTGAGGACAGTCTTGCAAGGCCCGGTAGGCTTACACTGGGAGAGACGCAGGCATACCTGCCCACCTCCTACTGGAAGCCTCTGTTGCCCAGAACCTTTGTCTGCTGGCAGCTATAATGTTCCTGGGGTGGTGCAGACGGTGTTGGCTCTTAAATCATCAGGTATTAATAAAAAACCCATCTCAGTGGCAGAGGGACTGCAGGGCAGTGCCTGGGCAGGGGGTTCCCCCAGACCAACCAGGCCTAGCACCTGGCTAAGGTGACACAAAGCTCCAAATCTTGGCTGGCCTACCTTGGGGCCCCTGGCAGCTCTCCACAGGCTGAACACCTATGCCTGTATCCTCTCCCCTTCATCTCAAGACAGCCAGGTGGGGATGATGGTGTAAACCACATCTCAGTCACTCCTCACCTCAGAACACTGATGCCCTCCCATCCATTCACAGTGAAATCCCGAATTCCCGGCCCTGCAGAACTCCCCACTCCACTCCCACAGGACTCCCAGCCAAATCTTTGCTTTTCCTAACATCCAGTTCAGCCCTGCAGGCAGTCTTTGACACTCCATAGCCCTGTCCTCCACCTGAGCCCCACCACACACACACCCTGCAACACACCGAGGCCTTGCCAGCCACCACCTCAGCCTCTAGTGCCACAGTCTCCACTTGCTCACCCTAGCACACTCCCTGTCTCTCCCTCAGCCACTGCAGAGCACCTCCCAGATGAGCTAAGGTTTTAGGGGACCGCCCCCATGGTCTTCAAGGAGCTTCCCTTTCCTGCCTCTGCAGCTGCAGGGTCCCCACAATGCAGCCCCATCTGCCACCCCCAGCCTTGATCAGGGCACCTCTCTGCCTACTCTGCATGCTTTCCCTAGGCCAGCGAACTCATCCTCCCTCCATCCAGTCTGTCAATGAACCCAGGGACAGCCAGAAGACCCAGGAGGCTTCCTGCAGCACTGCTTCCCAACCTGGCTATTTATCCCTGCCAAGGCTCTGTTCCTCCAGATCAGCCCAGATCACGGTAAGTAAAGGCTTCACTGCCAGCTTTCCAAAAGCTCTGGGCAAGTTCCTGCTCCTTTACCCAGCCTTAGGATTCCTCCTGCACCAATAAGTCGAGGTAGGGGACTTGCAGGAGCTCCTGCTTTTCCAGTGGAGGGGCTTCCCCTCCCCCCTACATGTCATACTTGGGGCTCAATTTCCAGGCTCCCCTGGGGTCACGAAAGAGCATCAGAACCGCATGAGTGTCTCCACCCCACTTGCCCAGTGCCCAATCCTCTCTCAGGCTTGAATCTCTAATGACCAAGGGGCTCAGAGACCCATCCCGGCTCACCGGAGTGGATGAACATGTGCTTGGTGTAGTTTTTCCGTGAGCTGAACGTCTTGCGGCAGTGACTGCATTCATAGGCAGGTGGCTCGGTAGCACCTGGGGCTCGGGCAGGGGTGGCCGAGGGGGCCGCAGCAGGAGCAGCGGGCTGCGGGGCCGGTGCCTCCCCCGGAGGCGCACTTGGGGCCGTATCTGGCTGGAGCGCGGGGTAGAATGCGGAGGAGAGTGCAGGAGCGGGCCCGGAGGGCGCGGGAGAAGGCTGCGCAGGCGGCCCGGGAGCTCCCAGATGAAAAGGGAAAAGCGAGACTGGGGGGGCCCGGGGTCTTCACGCTGGGGACGCGGGATCCGGACAGGACGCAGTCAGGCGGAGCCGGGGTATCGGGGGGGCAGGCTTCCGCGGCGGTGCCATCCTCATCTTGCCAGGCGGACACGTAACTCTCCGGGAACACGTCCTCGGCCGCCGAGGCCCCCCTAAGAAAGTCCCTCCCGGCGCCGGCGTAGTCCGAGAGGCCGGCGGGTGCGGGTGGCTCCTCGCACGCACTGTCAGGGGCGGCGGTGAGGAAGCCGGCGGCGCAGTCGGGGAAGGAAGGGGGCGCCTGGCCCTCTCCCGGGCCGCCGCCTTCACCGTCCTCGCCGTCGGTTTCATCGTCGGTCTCCTCGTCGCAGTCGCCGCAGTCGTCTGGGGCCGCCGGCAGGGCGGGGTCCTCCGACCCCTCGGCCTTGGTTGGCGCAGTGGGAGCGGGCAGCTGCAGGCGCGCTGGCTGGCGCTGCTTGCGGCTATGCGCGGTGCCTGGGTGGCCCGGAGGGCGCGCCGCAAGCAAGTGGCGCAGACGGTGGCGAAGCTGCGCAGGTGCCAGAGGTGGGGGCACGGGTGTGGGAAGGGGCGCCGGCGCGCCCGGGACCGGGGCGCGGGCGCGGGCAATGATCTGCGTGCATTCGTCTATGACCGTCTGGATGCGCAGCACCGACGCGGCCGTGAGCACCTGCAGGGCTTCGCCCTGTGCCACCACGAGCGAGCCGCTGTAGAGGAACTCGACGAGCTGGCGCACCGTTTGCGCCGGCACCACTGGTGGCACGCGGATCTCGGAGTGGCCGAGAAGCAGCTTGTCCTGGAAGAAGGGCGAGCCAGCAGCCAACACACAGCGGTGTGCACGCAGCGAAGCCTCGCGGATCCTCACGGTCACGTCACAGAAGTGACCGCCCAGCCGCTGCCCGTTGAGTGTCTCAAGCAGCGAGCGGGAGAAGTTCTGCAGGTGTATATGGTGTACTGCCTCTGCCGCCGCCATCTGCACCGCATGAGGGGATGGGGTAGGGGGAGGGAGGTCAGTGGGGGACCCCCCCCCCCACTGTCCCTGTCCCTCGAGCTCTTATTGCAGGGCAAGGCCCACAGGCACACCACAACCCCAGGCTTTGTGAACCTCAGCCCTCCCAAATAGGCCCGACAGTTCTGTCCCACAGACACCACACAAGCCTCACCTAACCCCACCCCCCCGGTGTCCAGGGCCTCCGCAGCTCTACCTTGGAAGCACCCAGCACATCCCCTGCAGGAAGACTGGAATACCCCAGACATGCCTCCCTCCCAGTCTTGCTTACTTCTCAGGGGAGGGTCCAGAGTTCAAATTCCCCTATATTGGTCCACCCACCCTTCCCCTAACTCCAAATCCATAAACCTTCCCAAAGTCCCCCTCCAATGGGACAGCTCTGTGGAGGAGACTGCAGGGGCCCCTACACAGAACTGGCTGCCACACCTTACCCACTCCCCTTCCTGGCTGGCTGTGACTCCTCCCCAAGCAGCTTTTTGATCTTCCTTTGCCACATCCCCCCTCCTTGGAGCATCCAAGGCCCTGTGGAGACCCAAGTCTGTTGGCTTGGAATTGGGTTATGTTAACTAGGGTATACAGAGGTCTTCTCGCGGGTGGGGTGGCATGACCTGCGTCCTGGGCTAAGCAATTCAGGGTGTGCATAGTCAGAGGATTGAGAGTAAGTTGGGCATCAGCCTGACAAATGCCCTATAAGAGAAGAATACATGGTCTCTGCCAACCCCCACAGCAGGTGGAGAGGATCCTCTTGCGGCCTGGTTCTTGGACTCTCGATATGGCTTGCAGGGCACAGGTGTGGGGTGGCATAGAGCGGGGGCTTCTGTGGACTGTGCAGGGTGTGTGGTTGGGAGGGCAAAGGTGGTGCAGCAGCGGCCTCCAGATCAGGATGATTCTTGTCAAAATTGTGGCCTCCTAATTCTACCTAATTTGCCCACCGTCAGACACTGGAATGGGGAAGGGACACCATCCCCCAGGAAACCCCAGGAATCTGAGAAGCTCTGCTACTTCACGGGTCAAGCAGGTCCCATGCTGACTAGGGCTCAGTCTTCCGTCTATCAAACAAAGATGGGATGCCTGGCTCATCTTGCACCCAGCCCCGCGCACCCCGATCAGAGAACGGCTGGGACACAGGATGCACCCTGACACTCACCCCCTCTCCACCAGCCCGGCGCAGGCCGGGTCCCACAGCCCTGGAGTGCAGCCTCTCTTAACGTTCCGGGTCTAACGGGGTCTCGGACTCACCCCCCTCCGGTCCCTCACCCCCCAGGTCCCCTTTCCTTTTTGGGGGCCAGCCCCCCGCCCCTTGCACGCTCCACATCTCCCTCCCTCACGGACCACTTCGCACACCTGCACTCCCCAGGCCGATGGGAGTCTTCCCCTTGGGTTCCCCGCCTCCCAGCCTATTCCCCGCGCCACAGGCAGAGGGAGCCTGAGCAGACCCGACAGCAAGGAACCCTCCCGGACTCCGCGCCCTCCACGGCCACGACAAAATTCCTGGCGCTTCTTCAAACGCGCCCGGTGTGTGCACGTGCCGTTACCTGTGTCCCAGCCCCTTCCCCGTCTCTATTCACGCACCGTCCAGAGACCTTCAGATCCGCGCGCGGGCGGCGGGGCTGCGCACCGACCCGCACCCGCACCCGCGCCGCCGGCCGCCTCCGGCCCTCTGTCGCCCGGCTCCCGGCCTCTGCTCAGTCCCGGCGCAGCAGGGCCTTCTCTGCGCCGCAGAACAAAGGCCCGCCCTCCCGGGTGTGGCGCCGCGTGGGGGCTGCCGCACCGCGGCCCTCGCCGTGCGCCGCGCTCCGAGCACCCTCCCCCATGTTCCGCTCGGCTGCCCGCGCCTCAGCCCGAACGCGGAAGCCCCCCTCGCACACGCCCCGGCGGCGCCCGCAGCAGACCCCGGCCAGCCTGGATTTCCCGCCTCCGCGCGATCGCCGGGGCCAGGCCCCCATCAGCAGCGCCCCCTCACGGCCGCGGCGTGCGCGCCACGCCCAGCGCCGGCGCCCCTCCCCCGGCCCGCCCGCGGGCCCTGAGGCGGCGAATGCCAGCCACTTCGCACCTTCTGCACCTCCGCGGCGCTCGGCCGGGACTTGGCTTTCTCCCGCTCAGCACCAACAAGGCCGCACTTTCGAGGTGCGACGCCGACGGAACTCAACTCTGCGGCCGCCGTGGGGCCGGGGAGCGCTCGGTCAGAGCACGTTTCCGGTGTTTCTATGGCGATCGGCCGCCGCTGCCAGGCCGCTCTTCCGGCTCTAGCCGGAGCGGGAACTAAAGTCGCGAGGCTCGGGCGGCGGGGCAGCGAGGGAGGTCGGAGCCGCAGCACTCTTCCGGCGTGGCCCGAGGATCGGGGATGAGGCGGGGCCTGCGCTGTCAATCTCTGGGCCGCGCTCCCGCGCGCTCCCCGCGGGGCTGGCACTGGCGCGCGGCCGCGGAGGCCGGGAAGGCGGTCAGGAGCCCCAGGTAGGTCTCGGACTGCACTGCGACCCCAGGGGACGGCCTTCTGCCCGTAGCAAGAGTGGAACCAGCCGTAGGTCCCCCAGACTCCAGCCCTGCTGGGAGAGCAGCGGAGCGAGGGGCAGACACCACCCCAGGCTCCGGCTCCCATCGTCCGCCCCCGAGCCTGGGTCCCTGGTGGACGGTGGAGGCGGCCGGTCTCTGTGCCCCTGCCCCGTCCCACACACACCGGGCGCATCTGCCCCGGGGCGAGCGGTGAACGACGGTTCCCTTCGGCACGCAGCACTTGGGACACGCGTCGCAGTAAGGGGAGGGCAGGGGTGAGATGGGTGGTGCATCTGCCAGGACTGGGGGCGCCAGCAGTCGCTTTCAGAGACAGTCTGCGGGCGGAGGAAACAGCCTTAGTGTTCGAAGACCTTGAGATGGGGCTGGCTATCCAGGACACAGTGAGCCAGGCCTGGGGCTGGAGTGGTGGGCTGGCCTCGCTTTATACTTTGCTCGTGGGGGCTAGAGGCAGTCGGGAGGACAGAACGGTCGGAAGATTCCCGGAGACCTCGGTGGACCCCGTGCCTACTGCAGCGGGTGTGGAATCCAGCATGGGTGTGGGGTGCCGACTCAGCCTCCGGGATGAGGGCAAGATCCGAGTACCAGCCTCCCGCCTTGGGCAGCTGTGCCGTAGACGCGTTGAAGGTCAGGAGGGGAACCACTGTCCCCACTGGCAGCCCATCATGTGGCCCATGCCCCGAGGAACCTTGTTAAACCCCAAGTCTAATGACCTCAGTGTCCTTCTTCAGAATGTGGGCCCCTCAGAATGGCCTGCCCTGCCCCCTGGGTCTGCTCCATCCAACCTCAGTGGCCGCTCTCCAGTCCTATCAGTCCTCATTCCTCAGGTCTGCGGTTCTGGCTACCTCGAGGGTGGCCTGTGCTGTTCCCTCTTTTTGTAGCACTTGCTCACATGACTCGGCAGCGTCCATGCCTCTAGGGACTCTCCCTGACTTCAGGGCCTCCCTGTCTTCTGTCCCAGGACCTGTAGAGGTGGGGGTCGTCTGTGTCCCTCACCTTGACGGACAGCTACTGCTACTACCTCAGCAGAAACAGAGGCCCTAACAGCAGCTTCATCCTCTTGTGGGCCTGATTCCACAGGATTCTGAGACACTGTAAGTTATCTCCTGGAGGGAGGCAGAATTCTAAAAATGGCCCCCTCCAAGATTCCGTGCGCAGGACTTACATATAGTTACAGTACCTGGCAGATATAATTAAGGTTGACAGCCCGCTGGCCTTGAGATGAGATGATCCTTGATTGCTTGGCTTGGCCAGAGGTCATCATAGGGTGTTTAAAAGCAGACGAGGAGGGGCGCTGGGGAACTCAGTGGGTTTAGCCTCTGCCTTGGGCTTGGGTCATGATCTCGGGGTCCTGGGATTGAGCCCCACATTGGGCTCTCTGCTCGGCGGGGAGCCTGCTTCCCCCTCTCTCTCTGCCTGCCTCTCTGCCTACTTGTGATCTCTGTCTGTCGAATAAATAAATAAAATCTTAAAAAAAAAAAAAAAGCAGATGAGGAAAGCAGAGAGAAGTAGAAGTAGAGGGATTCCGGGGCGCCTGGGTGGCTCAGTAGGTTGAGCCGCTGCCTTCGGCTCAGGTCATGATCTCAGGGTCCTGGGATCGAGTCCCGCATCGGGCTCTCTGCTCAGCGGGGAGCCTGCCTCTCTCTCTCTCTCTCTCTCTCTTTGCCTGCCTCTCTGTCTACTTGTGATCTCTCTCTGTCAAATAAATAAATAAAATCTTAAAAAAAAAAAAAAAGTAGAGGGATTCCACCGGCTTTGAAGCTGGAAGAGCCCATGTGACAAGAAATACAGGGGGGAGTAAAGAGTCTACGAGGCCCACATGACAGCCAGCGAGGAAATAGGGGCTTCAGTCTACAAACGCATGGAACTGGAATCTGCTGATGACCTGAAGGGGCTGGGAAGCTGATGTTCCCGCAGAGCTTCCCAGAAGAGCCCCCAGCCCTGCCCAGAACTTGATTGCAGCCTTTGTGAGACCTGGAGCAGAGGACGCTGCCTGGGTTTCTGACAGGTAGAACAGGGAGCTAATAGTGTTGTGTTAAGCTACTGAGTTTGTGGTACTTTGTTAAGTAACAACAGGGAATGAATATAGCCGCTGGAGGGTCAGGGCCTGCACGCAGTGCGTTTCTGCTAAACGCTGCTGTTTTCCATCTGACAGATGCCTTCCCCTTGCCTTTCCCTTGCTGAGTGCTGCTTTGTTTCTGCTTTACAAGGCTTTATCAGCGACATTGGTGGTCTCATTACCCTGTGCTATAAACGGAGGGCCTCGGGGGTGAGAAAGAGGGAATGATCGGGCGCCTGGGTGGCTCAGTGGGTTAAGGCCTCTGCTTTCGGCTCGGGTCATGATCCCAGGGTCCTGGGATCCAGGCCCCATCGGGCTCTCTGCTCAGCAGGGAGCCTGTTTCCCTTGCTGTCTCTCCCTCTGCCTGCCTCTCTGCCTACTTGTGATCTCTGTCTGTCAAATAAATAAATAAAGTCTTTAAAAAAAAAAAAAAGAGGGAATGATCCAGACACGTGGCTGTAACATCAGGCCGGTGAAAAGGCATGCATGAGGGCTTTGAGGAGGGCGGGTGGCCCTCCCTAAAGTGAGGAAAGTGAGCAAATTGTGGGCTGAGCTGCTATGGGGATTGTGGAGCTGTGGGAGGAGAGGGGGAGGACCACAGTCCCAACTGCATGTTTAAAGGACCCGTGGGTGGTGGGTCTTGTGGGGCAGCAAACACAGGGGGCCTAAAAGGCAGCAATGGCGGCTCATACCTCAGCAGGAAGGAGAGGACATGGGTGGCTTCAGAGAAGGTCTTAGTGGATGAGGATGAGGTGGAGGACCTGACCCAGTGGGAGGCAGGAGGGAGAGGCGCAAACTCTGGCCAGTTCAGCAGCAGTGGAGGTGGGAGCGCAGCCTCCCGTGTCACAAGCCTGGAGGAGACATGGATTTTGCTTTCCCCTCTAAAGACCTTACCACAGGGGTTGTGGGTTGTGCGTTTTGAGGAATAAATAGTATATCCAAGGATACAGGTTTAATAAGCCAAGGAGGGGGTCAGTGTGGCCTGCAAATACCAGACATTCTGGGCGGGGTCCTAGAGTCTTAGAGGCAGTGTGATAAGAGGCAGATGGCACCAGCTGATGGACCATCCAGGGAAGAACCTGTGAGGTTGCAATGGTCACAGACACATGAAAGGAGAAGAAATTAAACTACTCATTGACTGGGCCTCCTCAGCAGCCAAGAGGCAAGAACCACTGTACTCGACACCCCCACACCCCTCACAACCACAGGCACAGCTTAGGTCAGAAGACTTAGTCCTGCTTCCCGCCCAGTCTGTTCCTAACCTCCCTCTACCCTCCATCACTAGCCAGCTTCTCACACAGGGTCTCCTTCTGTGGCTGCCGCTGCCCACGGATAAAGTACCGCTCAGGTCCCACTGTCTCTCAGCCTAGCGCTACCTTCCTGGGGCTGGATAGTGCCAGGTGTGGGGTGCAGGTTCCAAGATTCAAGTACTCACCTCAGGCAGCCAGGAGCTTCCCTTTGGCCTAGGGGTTAGGTACAAAGCACCTCTCTGGAAGAGTGCTTCCCAGTACAAGGCAGATAGGGGAGGGACTGAGGGAGGTCCCAGCCAAGGCAGCTATGGCAGTGGAGGGTCTGGCCCTCCCTAGAAGACAGAGCCAATGAGGAGCCCTTTGGGGTGGGGGAAGGGGAGTAACAGGTTCCATTTCTGTACCGATGAGGGTTAGGAAGCTGGGGGGAGGACTGGAGGAAACCCAGGCCCAGTCCCAGGGGGAGTGCATGAAGGTGGTAGGAGTAGTGGGTCAGATAAAGCAAGGTACCTACAGGACTTAGCAAAACAGAAACCTCAGGGACTGTTGGGGTGGGGGTGGAAATGGGGTGAGGAGTATTTGCAACATAGAGAGAAAAGGTTTAATTTGCTTTCATATGTAAAAGACAAGAACACCTTCTAGTCTGTGGACAGAGAGGTGGGGACATCAGGGAAGTAGGAGACCTAAACTGAAATAATCATAACACAACTGCCATGGTCACTTCTCCTGGGTCCCTGCACCAGGTCCTACACGGGGCTCTTTATTTAATTTTGGAAAAGTGAAAAAAGACCCCAAGAAACACGAAGTACAATATAGCACACACTGGAGTGCTCACATCCCCAAATTACCAAATGTTCTTGTTTTGTCCATTTGTTTTCCCTTGAAAGATTTATTTGTTGATTTATTTGTGATGGTGAGTGCACAAGCCAGAATAGGAGTAAATGGAGAGAATGTCCAGTGGACTCCTCAGTGAGTGTGGAGCCAGACGTGGGGCTCAATCTCATGACCCTGAGATCATGACCTGAGCTGAAATGGAGTCAGACACTTATTTTTTTTTAGAGATTTTATCTATATATTTGACAGAGATCACAAGTAGGCAGAGAGATAGGCAGGGGGGGCGGGAAGCAGGCTCCCTGCCAAGCAGAGAGCCCGATGTGGGGCTCGATCCCAGCACCCTGAGACCATGACCTGAGCCAAAGGCAGAGGTTTGACCCATAGATCCCTCCAGGCTCCCTGTCCTTTATTTCTTTGTCCTGCTTTTAGTACACACACACACAAAGTTATTTAAAAAAAATTTTTTTTAAGCAAAGCTTGTAGGCAAAAAAGAAAGCCACGGGAGGGAGGTGGCACACCTGCGTACTTCTGTTCCTTCAAGGCCTCTTGGTCCTACCCTGGTTTAACAGTTCTCCTGAAGCCAGATGAATGTTTCTGGTTTTGTCTTGTTTTTTCACATGTAATAATTTTTCTAAAATTAAAGTTTACTAATTTTTTAAAATAATCTCTACACCCATCATGAGGCTCGAACTCACCACCCTGAGAGGAAGAGTCCTATGCTCCTCCGACTGAGCCAGCCAGCCGCTCCATATGTTTGTATTTAAAGTTTTTTATTTTTTAAAATTTTTTATTAGGGAGAGAGGGGATGGGGGAGGGTCAGAGGGAGAGCGAGAATCTTAAGCAGACTCCCCAGAGTGTGGAGTCCAACATGGAGCTCAGTCTCACAACCTTGAGATCATGACCTGAGCTGATAACATGACCTCAGCCGAAATCAAGTGTCAAGAGTCAGATGCTTAACCAGCTGAGTCACCCAGATGCCTCTCTGTTTTATTTATTTTTTATTTTTTGAAAGACTTTATTTATTTATTTGACAGATAAGAGATGACACGTAGGCAGAGAGGCAGGCAGAGGTGGGTGGGGGAAGGTGGAAGCAGGCTCCCGGAAGAGCAGAAAGCCCCATGCGGGTAGGGCTAGATTCCAGGACCCTGAGATCATGACCTGAGACGAAGGCAGACGCTTAACCCACTGAGCCACCCAGGCACCCCAGAAACCACTAATCTAATGTCACTATAGATTAGCCTTTTCTGGACATTTCCCACGGATGGAGTCACACAATATGAGGTCTGGGTCACTTTAGCTTAGGCTTCTGTGCCATCGCCCCAGATGTTAAATTTGTTTACATTGTTCATTGTTTTCTCTTCGGGTGCTATGCCCATGGCTTCTGGTCCAAAAAGTATTTCCTTGCCATTATGGGCAACTGAGGCAGAAGCCTCTCCAGTCCTGCCTTTACCAGCTGTCCTGCTGGACTCAGGCCCTCCTTCATGACATGGTCTGTTCCACCCTGCCCTCTTTGTGCTTGATGCACTGTTCAGCTCTCCTCTTTTAACACCAGAATGCATCTTTTAAAAGCAAGGATGGGGGGCGCCTGGGTGGCTCAGTGGGTTAAATCCTCTGCCTTTGGCTCGGGTTGTGATCCCAGGATCCTGGGATCAAGCCCAGCATCGGGCTCTCTGCTCAGCGGGGAGCCTGCTTCCCTTCCTCTCTCTCTGCCCGCCTCTCTGCCTACTTGTGATCTCTGTCTGTCAAATAAATAAATAAAATCTTAATAAATAAATAAATAAATAAATAAATAAATAAATAAAAGCATAGGGGGCTCCTGGGTGGCTCAGTGGGCTAAAGCCTCTGCCTTCGGCTCGGGTCATGATCTCAGGGTCCTGGGATCGAGCCCCGCATCGGACTCTCTGCTCAGCAGGGAGCCAATTCCCCCTTTCTCTCTGCCTACTTGCGATCTCTCTCTCCGTTAAATAAATAAAATCTTAAAAAAAAAAAAAATAAAAGCAAGGATGGGGGCGCCTGGATGGCTCAGTCGGTTGAGGTCTGACTCTTGATTTCTGCTCAGGTCATGGTCTCAGGTTTGAGATTCCCTCTTCCTCTGCCCCTCCCCCTGCTTGTGTGCTCTCTGTAAAACAAATAAATAGATCTTTGAAAACAATAAGGATGGGGCACCTGGGTGGCTCAGTCACTTAAGCATCCAACTCTTGATCTCAGCTCAGGCCTCGATCTCAGGGTTGTGGGTTTGAACCCCATGCTGGGCTCCACACCCAAGACAAAACCCCAAAAAACCAAGGATGGTTTCCTAGTTGCCTGCCTTTGGAAGCTCCTCCTTAGCGTAACCGGTCCCCATTCCCAGGTCACCAGCTATCCACAAGTGGGCCCTGACTGCTGATTTGTCTCTGCCAGGAACTCTTTCAGAATTGCCCATGTTCCTCTTTCCCTGTTGATCCAGAAGTTCCACTCACCCTTTTTAAATTAAGGTAAAATTCAGATAAAACAGAATTAACCATTTTAAAGTGAACAATTCATGCACACCTGGGTGGCTTCTTCAGTTGGGCATCCAACTCCTGATTTCAGCTCAAGTCATGATCTCAGCATTGTGGGATCAAGCCCCGCATCAGGCTCTGCTCTCAGCATGGAGTCTGCTTGGGATTCTCTTTCCCTCTCCCTCTCCCCCTCCCACCCTATCTCAAAAAAATGGATAAATAAATAAAATCTTTTAAAAAGTAAAGTGAACAATTCAGTGGATTTTAGTATGATCCCATGTTGTATAACCACCACCTCAATCAAATCCAGAAACATTTTGCTTAATCCAAAATAAAAACTTGGAGATGCCTGGGTGGCTCAGTCAGTTAAGCATCTGCCTTCGGCTTGGGTCATGATCCTAGGGTCCTGAAATCGAGCCCTGCTTAGCAGGGGAGCTTAACGGAGCCTACTTCTCCCCCTCTCTTTCCCTCTTCCTGCCACTCCACTTGCTTGTGCTCTCTCTGTCAAATAAATAAAATCTTGAAACAAAAAACAGTGTGTACCCATTGGCAGTAACTCATTTCCCTCTTCCCCCAGCCCCTGGCAACCACTAATCTACTTTCTATCTCTATGAGTTTGCATGTTTTGGATATTTCATATAAATGGAATCATACCATATATGGTCTTTTGTGTCTGATTTCTTTCAGCTGGTGTAATATTTTCAGGGTTCATCTATGTTGTACTATGTATCAGTTCATTTATTTTTATGGCTGACTAAGACTCCATTGTATGGAAATACCACATTTATTTAACTAGTCATCAATGGACTTTGGGTTGTTTCCACCTTTGGCTACTGTGAATAGTATTGCTATAAGTTCCTGTACAAGGATTTGTTTGAATACTTGTTTTCAATTTAAGGGGTATATACCTATACTTTTTATTTTTTAAGATTTTATTTATTTATTTGACAGAGCGAGATCACAAGTAGGCAGAGAGGCAGGTGGGGCAGGGGGAAGCAGGTTCCCCACTGAGCAGAGAGCCCAATGCAGGGCTCGATCCCAGGACCCTGAGATCATGACCTGAGCCGAAGGCAGAGTCTTAACCCACTGAGCCACCCCAGCACCCCTTCTTTTTAAAAGGATTTTATTTCTTTTACTTTAGAGAGAGAGAGAGAGAGAGAATGGGGGAGGGGCATAAGGAGAGGGAGAGAATCTCAAGGAGACCCCATGCTGAGCATAGAGCCTGAAACACGGCTCGATCCCATAACCTGGAAATCATGACCTGAGTCAAAACCAAGAGTCATACACTCAGCTGAGTTACCCAGGCACCTAGTACATACCTATAAGTTAACTGCTGGGTCATATGGTAAATCTATGTGTAGCTGTTTGAGGAATAGCCAAACTGTTTTTTAATCAGTGGCTGCACTATTTTACATTCTCACCAGCAATGAAGGAGGGTTCCAATTTCTCCACACTCCTACCAACATTTGCTATTGTTCTTTTCTTAAAAAAATAAAGATTATTAGGGGCACCTGCGTGGCTCAGTGGGTTAAAGCCTCTGCCTTTGGCTTGGGTCATGATCCCAGGGTCCTGGGATCGAGCCCCGCATCGTGCTCTCTGCTCAGCGGGGAGCCTGCTTCCTCCTCTCTCTCTCTGCCTGCCTCTCTGCCTACGTGTGATCTGTCAAATAAATAAATAAAAATCTTTAAAAAAAAACCCAAAGCAATTAAAAAAATAAAGATTATTAATTAATTTTTTTTTGAAATTTTTGAGAGGGAGAGCAGACTCTCCATGCTCGGAATCGGACATGGGGCTTGAGCTCACAACCCTGAGATCAAGAGTTGCACACACTACTGACTGAGCCAAACAGGCACCCCTAAAGTGGGTGTGAATTGGTAGGTAGTGGTTTGATGTGCAGTTCCCTCATGACTAATGATGTAGAATGTCTCTTTATGGTCTTATTATCTAGGCCATATTGTATAAAAGTTGTATTAATGGGTGCCTGGGTGGCTCAATCGGTTAAGTATTTGCCTTCTGCTCAGGTGTTGATCCCAGGGTCCTGGGATTGAGCCCTGCAACAGGCTCCCTGCTCAGTGGGGAGTCTGCTTTTCTGTGCTTGCTTGCTCGCTCTCAAATAAATAAATAAAATCTTAAAAAAATAAAATCTAAAAAAACAAACAAACCCTAAAATGAAAGTATTAAGGGTTAGCGTATATGCCACAAAATACACCCCTTGCAGGCAGCCTTCAAGGATTCTTAGCAAATTCATATTCATCATTGTGCAGCTATCACCACAATCCAGTTTAACTAATTTTTTAAATTTTTACTTATTTATTTCACAGACAGAGATCTCAAGTAGGTAGAGAGGCGTTGGGGTGGGGGAGTAGGCTCGCCGCTGAGCAGAGAGCCCGACGTGGGGTTGGATCCCAGGACCCCGAGATCATGACCCGAGCTGAAGGCAGAGGCTTAACCCACTGAGCCACCCAGGCGCCCCTAACTAATTTTTTAAAATTTATTTTTATTAGAAGGTTTTTAATTTTTATTTTTAATTAATGTGCACCCAACATGGGGCTTGAACTCACAACCCCGAAGTCAAGAGTGGCATGCTGTACCCAGGAAGTCAGGCACCCCACCACAATCCAGTTTTAGAACATTATCCTTCCCCTTAAAACTTCCTTTGTACAGTTTGCATCCATCCCTGCCTTACCCTAGGAGTCACTGATCTCGTGTCTGGCTACAGATACACAGCCCCTTCTTTGAAGGCAGTTGAAGGACAGTAGACCTTAGTTTCTGGCAGGACATCCCCCACTTCTGGATGGGCCCACTGGCTACTTCTTTCCCTCTCTCTAGTATTTCCTTTAGCTCCTGTGGATGAGAAATGAGCTCTAAAGACTTGTTGGGTTTCTGGCCAAACACTGGCTGGAACCTCTCACAGAGTGGTGGATGGGTCCTGTTGTGTCTCCTGAAGGGTGTCCGTGTTGCTGACCCTAATGTGGGGGCAATGACAGGCTGACTGGCTGCTCCCCACTCACGTGCCCCCTCCTAGATGATCATATTCACACTTTACCTGCTAGTACCCTCGGAGTGTGTACAACTGATAATCCTGACCTCAGGAATCTCATTATGGGTTGGGAAATGATATTTTCTGAATTCTAGAATTTAATGATCTAAGCAAGCACTGGGGCCGTGTGTTCCCTTTGGGAAGGCAGGATCAGTGCTGAATTCCCAGAGTGAGGGGTCAGCTTAAAAGTGACATCAAATGGTGACAGATGGGCTTATTTTCCTGGCTCTCCTTTTTGAGAACCCTAAAGGATTCATTGTATGTCAGCCAATGACAGTTGCAGTTTTTTCTGATGCTTGAATTGTATCATCAGGTTTAGTTTCTGTGTCCTTTTAACATGTTCCTGTCATTTTTTGGGCACTTATTTTGTGGCATAACAAGATGTTCCAGGCTCACCTCGGACCTTCCCTGTTTAGCCTTGGAATCAGTCTTTTCTCCCAAGAGCCCTGGTTCCTCTCTGCAGAAAAAGGGATGAAATTCTGGGCTGTGGATGTCTCCTGTCCTTTCCCTCCTTGCCCTCCCTGGGAGCTGCAGATTCCCTTGGGAAGGAAGCAGATGGAAAGGGTGAGGGCACCCTCTGAGCACAGGACTGGGTTGGACTCCTACAGACTGTGGGGCTGTGGACAACTCCTGTTCTCTGATGACTGATTTTCCCATCTGTGAAATGTGGACTTCAGTAGGCTGAAATATGGCTCGCAAAGATGTATACATCCTAATCCCTGGCCCCTTGACGTGTTACCTTATTAAGAAAAAGGATCAGGGGTGGGGCACCTGGGTGGCTCAGTGGGTTAAAGCCCCTGCCTTCAGCTCAGGTCATGATCACAGGGTCCTGGAATCGAGCCCCGCATCGGGCTCTCTCTGCTCAGTGGGGAGCCTGCTTCCTCCTCTCTCTGCCTGTCTTTCTGCCTACTTGTGATCTCTGTCAAATAAATAAATAAAATCTTTAAAAAAGAAAAAAAAAAAAAAGAAAAAAGAAAAAGGATCAGGGGTAGTTAAATATCTGCCTTGGGCTCAGGTCCTGATCCCAGGGTCCTGGGATTGAGCCCAAATCAGGCTCCCTGCTCAGCAGGAAGCCTACTTCTCCCTCTCCCACTCCCCCTGCTTGTGTTCCCTTTTTCGCTGTGTCTCTCTGTCAAATAAATAAATAAAGTCTTTAAAGAAAAAGAAAAAGGATCTTTCCAGTTGTAATTAAAGATCTTGAAATGGGGAAATTATCCTGAATTATTGGGGTGGGCTCCAAATATAAAGTCATGTGGACCCTTATGAGGGTGAGGCAGAGGGAAACCTGACACTTAGTTGGCTCAAGCTGCCATTACAAAGTACTGTTGTTGGGTGGCTTAAACACCCAAAATTGGCTTCTCACAGCTGTGGAGGCTAAGTCCAAGATAAAGGTGCTGGCAAAATAGGTGTCATCCTTAGGCCTTTTCTCCTGGTTTGTGGGAGGCTGCGAAATCATCGTGTGCTCACAAAACATGTATGGGACAACGTCTGTGTTTATAACAGCACAAACAGGAGGGAGACCCAAGTGCAGTCAAAAAGAGAATATGTAAACAGACTGTACGGTATTTGTGTGGTAAGGCCCTACACAACAAGGGCATGCAAGGAACCAAGGCCATATAGAACCACACAGATGTGCACTCAGAAAAAGAAGCGAGACACTGACATGCAAACCCTGTGTGGTTCGACGTACAACCAGCAAAACTCGTCTGTGGTGGCAGTCAAGATGGCAGTGGCTGCTTGGGAGACACAGAGGACTTCTGGGAGCCTGACACATTCCAGTTTTTGCTATGAGACTCATGGTGCTCACTGGGGGTATGATGTGTTTGTTTTTCTTTCTAATTACAAGCCTTCATCAAAAGGTTAAACAGTTTATAGAAATAGAAAGTGGATAAGTGGTTGCCAGAAGCTGGTGGGAGAGTGAATGCGGAGTGAGTGCTGACAGATTCTGAGTTTCCTTTTTTTTTTTTTAAAGGATTTTTTTTTTTTTTCACGGGGGGGGGGGGGGGGGGGGGGCAGATATTGCACAGGCAGAGGAAAAAGGAGAAGCAGGCTCCCTGCTAATCAGAGAGCCCGATGTGGCGCAAACGCTTAACCAACTGAGCAGCCCAGGTGGCCTCCCCGGGTTTCATTTTCAGGTGATAAACATGTTCTAGGACTAGAGGTGATGGTTGTACAATATTGTGAATGTATGAAATGCCACCAAATGTACTTTTTTTTTTTTTTTAAGGTTTTATTTATTTTTGCAAGAGAAAGCAAATGAGTTCGAGTAGGGAGAGGGTCCCTGCTCAGCAGGGAGCCCAATGTGGACTCCACCCTAGGACCCTGGATCATGACCTGAGCCAAAGGTAGACGCTTAACTGACTGAGCCACTCAGGCACCCCTGTGCACTTTATTTTTTTATTTTTTAAGATTATTTGACAGAGATCACAAGTAGGCAGAGAGGCAGGCAGAGAGAGAGGAGGAAGCAGGCTCCCTGCTGAGCAGAGAGCCTCATGAGGGGTTCCATCCCAGGATGCTGGGATCATGACCTAAGCAGAGGCAGAGGCTTTAACCCACTGAGCCACCCAGGCACCCCTGTGCACTTTTTTTTAAAGATCTATTTATTTAGGGATGCCTGGTGGCTCAAGTCGGTTAAGGGTCTGCCTTTGGCTCAGGTCACGATCCTGGAGTCCTGGGATGGGTCCTGCATTTGGCTACCCGCTCAGCGCAGAGCCTGCTTCTCCCTCTGCCTGGTGTTCCCCCTACTTGTGCTCTTTCTCTGTCAAATAAATAAAATCTTAAAAAAAAAAAAAAGATTTATTTATTTATTTGAGGGAGAGAGAGAGAGAGAGCACGTGTCTATGCGCACCAGTGTAGGGAGGGGCTGAGGGTGAGAATATTTAGGCAGACTCCCTGCTGAGCAAGGAGCCCAATACTGAGCTTAACCTCACCACCCATGAGATCACGACCTGAGCTGAAATCAAGTCGTACACTTGACCAACTGAGCCACCCAGGTGCACCATAAATGTACACGTTAATATAGCTAAAAGTGATAAATTTGATGTTATATGAATTTTAACTCAGTTTTTAAAAAGATTTTAAAAAGTAAGATAACCCAGGGGTGCATGGCTGATTCAATCAGTAGAACATGTGACTCTTGGGCGCCTGGATGGCTCGGTCCTAAGGCATCTGCCTTCGGCTTAGGTGGGTCATGGGATCGAGCCCCGAATCCATGTCCCTGATCAGCGAGAGGCCTGCTTCTCCCTCTCCTACTCCCCTTACTTGTATTCCCTCTCTCGCTGTCTCTCTGTCAAATAAATTAAAAAAAAAAAAAAAAAAAGGAACATGTGACTCTTGATCTTGGGGTCATGAGGTCAAGCCCCATGTTCTGCAGGGAGCCTTCTTAAAATTAAAAAAAAAAAAAATAAGATAACCCTAATGTCATCTTGTAGCTCACAAAACCGGCAGGGTCGAGATAGTCATCATTTCCTTCATTTGTCCTTTCTTATTTTTCTTTATTTTTTTGAAGATTTATTATTCTTTTAATAAGCCCTCTTTTTTTTTTTTTAAGATTTTATTTATTCACTTGACAGAGATCACAAGTAGGCAGAGCCACAGGCATGGGGTGGGGGGAAGCAGGCTCCCTGCTGAGCAGAGAGCCCAATGGGGGGCTCAATTCCAGGACCCTGAGATCATGACCTGAGCCGAAGGCAGAGCCTTAACCCACTGAGCCACTCAGGTGCCCCAAGACCTCTTTTTTAAAGATTGATTTACTTATTTGAGAGAGTGAGAGAGCGCATGCGTGCGCAAGAGCTGGTGGGAGGGGCAGAAGGAGAGGGAGAAGCTGACTCCCTGCTGAGCAGGGAGCCTGAGGCGGGCTCCATCCAAGAACTCTGGGATCATGACTTGACTAGAAGGCAGACACTTACTGAACCACACAGCACCCCTAAAAAGATTTTAACTATTCGGTATACCCAGCTTGGGGCTCCAGCTCACAACCCGGAGGTACGAGTAGCATGCTCTACCAACTGAGCCAGACAGGTGCCCCAAGGGTCAGCGGCTCCTGGGTGGTCAGCCAGTTAAGCATCTGACTGGTTGAGCATCTGACTCTTGATTCTGGCTTGGGTCATGGTCTCAGGGTTGTGGTATAGGCCCTGAGTCAGGCTCGGTGCTGAGCCTGAAGCCTGCTTAGGATTTCTCTCTTCTTTTCCCTCTGCCCCTCCCTGCCTACGCTCTTTCTCTCTAAAACAACAAACAAACAAAAAACAAAAACAGCCCAAAAAACAATGAGAACAAAAATATAATTCAGTGGCATTAAGTACATTCCTGATGTTGTGCAAGTTTCATGACTGTGTAGTCCCAAATGAAATCTGTGAAGATGGAGAGAGACTAAAGTGATGCAGCTACCAGACCTCCCCAGGAAGTGGCTTTGGCGGTGACACCTGAAGTTTACAGGGAGAGCCAGGTGCAGGTATGGAGTTTGGGGGGAAGAGAGAGGGCTGCCTGCAGCTAGGTGCTCAAAAGAAGCAGTGGGCAGGCCATGGTTGGTCTGGATGCAATCTGAGTGACTCCTACACTTTGCTTTATCCCTTGACTTCTGTCTGCAGGAAACTGTCTGTAGACAGGTGCCAGTGTTCCAGGACTGGGAAGGGTGAGATGCTGAAAGGGTGAGCAATGAGCACAGAGGATGAGAGTATAAGGTACTGACTACTTGGTCTGGCCTACTAAGGGTACAGAGCAAAGATGTACCCACTTCCTGCCATATACATCTGGACCTCTGCCTTGGTCTTGCCTACCTGTATGCCTCCTCTGCCTCCACCTACCCTGGGGTGCCCCCTTGTGCTTCTCTTATTCTGCCTGAGCCTGGTTCCCAGTTGATTCCCCCTCCGTCAGGGTTGTCCTGGCACTTCAGAAGACTTGGTTTGTGCATGTGGTGAATGGAGCTGGTAGTGGCCTGGTACCTGATAAGAAGGTAGAGGGAATCTTCAAGGCCTGCTTGCTGCTGGCACCTGGTTTTACCCTGATTATGTGACTGCCATGTACTGGGAAGGAAAGTACTGGGCCCAGGAGGAAGGAGGTCCTGTTTAGAGAGAAAAGTATGAGCCACTGAAACTGCAGGGCCTGTTGCTATAGTCTATGGAGGGGCCCATACCAGGGGCAATCCAGAGGACCGCCCCCCCCCCCAATTCAGCCAACCTCTAGGCTCCCTCCAGCTGTCTCTGACCACTCCTTACTTCACTGCTCTCTCAGTGCCTTGTCAGGACCCCCGCAGTTGTTTCTGCCCGGAACGGTCCTTCTCACAGGTGTTTGGAGGTAGTCCCCTAGGAGAGTTCACTCTTTTTTTTTTTTTTTTTTTAAAAGGTTATTTATTTATTTATTTATAAGATTTTGTTTATTTATTTATTTGACAGAGAGAGATCACAAGTAGGCAGAGAGGCAGGCAGAGAGAGGAGGAAGCAGGCTCCCCGCTGAGCAGAGAGCCTGATGTGGGGCTCGATCCAAGGACTCTGGAATCGTGACTCAAACCGAAGGCAGAGGCTTTAACCCACTGAGCCACCCAGGTGCCCCATCACCACTTTTTATTTTTGACTGTCCCTGACACCCTGGTGCCTGCCCCAGAAGTTTGGGTCGGTATGGGAAGCTCCTATGCCCCCTTATTGGTGATTTTGGGGCGCAGGGAGGGGTGGGGTCGTGGAAAACGCTCAGCAAGTATCGCTACTGTTTGTCACACCTCTCCCCACACACTAGCCAACTTTCCTTCCCACTTATCAGAGAAGGAAAGCAAGGGTCTGAGGCCAGGGCCTTGGGGGAGCAGCACGGATGGGGCGGGCCACTCCATGGTGGGGCGTGGCCCCGCGGACCGGGTGGGAGAGAGGCCAGCCAAGACTCAGCTCAGGGGCGGGGCGGGCCCCGGATTTGGGGGTTGTATTGGGACGGGAACAAAGGCAGGCGCAGAGACAAAGCCCCACGGACACCCAGCCCCCTTCAGGAACAAAGGCCACACCCCGCCCAGCCGGGCCAGACGCGCCTCCGCCGCCAGCACGCGTGGGCGCACGGCTCAGCGCACAGGTTTTACGTTTGAACCCAGAGACGGAGGAGGACTTGGGGCCAGACCTGGGGCCGGCCAGCATGGTTTAAGCATCCTCTCAAAAGCTGACCTCCCCCTTCCTGCCCATCGTCTCCTTTAGCCTCGTCCTCAACTGGAGATCTCGACACCGAGGAGCCCCGCAAAGGGGGCCTAGGCCCACCGCTGGACCGGCTCCGACGCACGCACCCCTCGAGCCTCTTTCCGGCCCGGGGTCTTTAGACAAGCTCCCCGCCCAGACTCTGCTCCCGCCACAGACAGGATCGAACAGGAGCTCTCCGCCTGCACCGTAGTCTGCGCCTCCCGGCTCAGACCGGACTTCTCTCTCCGCCCCTGCCTGGCCCCCGGGATGCTCTTCCCAGACTCTGTGTCCTCCTCGGGACTCCCGCGACGAGGCTGTGTTTGTCTGACAGGATTCCCCACGGCTCACAGGCCTCGCTCTCCGCGTCGGACGGAATTCTCCCCGACATTCAGCCTGGACCCTCTCCGCCCCCGCCCCGATCCCGCGTCGGGCTGAGGCAGGACTCCTCCCTCGGATAGGACCCTCCCCACCCAGACTCTGCTTTCCCCTCCTGCGGGATTTCCCGTCCCGCTCCGCACCTCTCGCCCTTACTCGGCTTCGTGCCGTAGAATTGCCCCGCTGTGGGGGGGGGTTCATTCCGTTCGCGCTCTCGGAAAAGCGGCTGCCTAAAAGATGGGAAGGGGTCGTTTGTGGGGCCGCGGGACTCGCTGCTTTGGACCCCTTGGAATCTCTGCTTTGAGCAGGTTTCAGTGTTTGCCATGTTAAACAATAAAACGGTTAAAACCCAAAAGTCATCCACTTGGCTCAGAAGGGGACTATCTCCTGGGACGGGGACCCCGCCGCCCGCTTCGCTCTCAACCCCGCCTCTCTCCCCAGCACGGCTGGGCGCGGCGACAGGAGACTTCTCCGGGCTTGGCCTAAGGGGCGGGAACTGAGGTGACGGCGGGGACTGCCAAATCGCCTGCGCAGTACCGCGGCCAGGGGCTGCCGCTGGAGGGGGCGCCAGATCGCGTAAAGGTGCGCGCGCCCCGCCCGCGTACGAGGTTGCGGCAGTGGCGTCACTAGCCCCACCCCTGCCGCACAGGCGGCGCTGGGGCAGCGTGGGCGGAGGTAGGAAGACCCGGCTCAGGCGCGTGCGTACTCGCGGTCTCGCCCGGGGCGGCCGGCCTGGGCCCCGCCCCCGGGCCCCAGACGCCCAGTGCGCCTGCGCGGCAGCGTCGGCGCCAGTTATTTCTGTCCCGCCCCCCGGCCGCGGCTCTTTCTGCGAGCGGGCGCGCGGACGAGCGGTTGTTCGCGTGGTGCGTGGCGCTGTGTCTGGACGGCCTTTGAGGAGAAGCGCGGTCGTCGGCGGCGGGAGGCTAGCAGGCGGCGGCCCGCGGGGCTTCCAGAGCGCCCCGCGCGCGGCGGGCGGTAGCCCAGGCGGCGCGTGGCGGCGCTCGGCCTCGCGGCGGCGGCGGCCCAGCCGTTGGCGGCCAGCGCGTCTGCGCCTGCGCGGCGAGCCCCGCGGCCCCTCCTCCCCCCTGGGCGCCCCCGGCGGCGTGTGAATGGCGGCCTCGGCGGCGGCGGCCTCCGCGGCGGCGGCGGCGGCGGCCGCCTCCGGCAGCCCAGGCCCAGGCGAGGGCTCGGCTGGCGGCGAAAAGCGCGCCGCCGCCTCGTCGGCCGCGTCTGCGGCCTCAGCCTCGGCCTCGGCGTCGTCACCCGCGGGGGGCGGCGGCGAGGCTCTGGAGCTGCTGGAGCACTGCGGTGTGTGCCGGGAGCGCCTGCGCCCGGAGAGGGAGCCTCGCTTGTTGCCCTGCCTGCACTCGGCTTGCAGTGCCTGCCTCGGGCCCCCGGCTCCCGCTGCCGCCAACAGCTCGGGGGATGGCGGTGCGGCGGGCGACGGCTCCGGTGAGTACGGTCGGGCCGCGACGGCCCATCCCCCCACTCTGCAGGCTTTGATCCTGACTCGGCGTGGGCACTGGGGGTCCGTTCGCAGCATGGCGATGGCGGGGGATCGACTGAGCGAGAGGGATAGGGACCCGGATAGTGCGTGGCCGGATCGGGTATGGGCAGTGGGTTCTGGGCTGGGCGCAGAGATGGGGTGTCTGCTTCAAGTGCGATGGAAGAAGGGGTTGGGTTCCTGCTTCCTAATGAGAGGATCTGGTTCCCTTTGGGATGAAGGTTGGGCCCAGTCAGGGGATGTGTTATAGCTTGTGGGTGAACTTGGAACAGTCTCTCTTTGTTTGTTTTTGGCAGTGGTGGACTGTCCTGTTTGCAAGCAGCAGTGCTTCTCCAAAGACATTGTGGAGAACTACTTTATGCGTGATAGTGGCAGTAAGGCTTCCGCAGACTCGCAGGACGCAAATCAGGTATGTCCTGCCCGGAAACCCTAAAGAGGCCTTGGGACATGGTACCAGTATATTCCAGACTGTATTCTCTTGCTACAGGGCTCTGGGCAGACTCGTGTAGGCTAGGTAAAGGCTGCAGTTTGCTTTAAGGTTGTGTTATTTGGGATGCAGTTGTGGACATGTTAGGAGGTTTTGTCTCTTGTTTTGCCTTTGCCCATCAGTGCTGCACTAGCTGTGAGGATAATGCTCCTGCCACCAGCTACTGTGTGGAGTGCTCTGAGCCACTGTGTGAGACGTGTGTGGAGGCACACCAGCGGGTGAAGTACACCAAGGACCACACCGTGCGCTCCACTGGTATGCAAGGCAGAGGGGAAAGCCTTGGTTATCCTACGTTTGTTCTCAACTGTTTATGGTGCTGGTTATCAAGGATGGATGGGTCCTGGGGAGGTTTTTTGGAGGGTACCACTTGAAGGGTCTGAGGGCAGAACTCAGAAATGGGGAGTCTGGGGCTCAGGTGTGCAATCTCTCTGGGTCCAAGGGGAAGGGAAAAGGCAAGCTCATCAGGGACACCTCCCTGCCCGCAGACATACAGAGGATAAGGCCCCTGTATGTGAAGGAGCTCCTGTATGTGTATGTATGTGGTGGAGGGGTGGGCCTGGCCTCCCTGGCAACTTCCGTTCAGACTCCAGGGGAAACGAAGCCTCTGGTTGCAAGGGCCCTCAAGACCATCACGGAGAGTGAGTCTGAGAAGTGTTTTAATTTTGGGTCACACACGCCTAACAGTTTAGCTGAGGAAGGTATTTGTGCAGTTTTCTGTAAGTGCTGGGGTTGGGACAGAAAAGGGCTTAGGAGTTTTCTGAGTTTATCTACTCTTTGTTCCAGAACTTTCTGTGAGTAGCCTTTTGGTAGTTAGGTTTTTGCTTCGCAGTCCTAGATGATAGCATAGGCAGGAAGGTAAGGATGGAGGGGGTAGCTGTGGGGGCGTGAGGAATCAGGAACGAAGGGCAGGAATCTGTAGGAGGTCCTGGGTTCAGGCAAAGGACAGAGTGCAGGAGGTGGCATTGTTGGAGGACCCGTGGTCTGGCTGATTTGTGTCTCAGTCATATGTCTTGGGCAGGGATGGTATAGCCAGGGTGTAATTGGGATTGAGTAGGAAAGAGGGATAGATACTCTCAAGCAGCTTTGTGATGGTGACAGGTTGGGGGTGGGGTGGTGTGTACCAAGACACCCCCCCCCCCCCGCGCAGAGGGGACCCGACACCTTTGTGAGGATTTTGGTCTGACATTTCAGCTCTCCTATCCTGAGAAGGCTTTGCAAGCCCTGGATCCCTTGTAGGCCTTTGGGTTATAAGAGGTTTGTGGATTTCTCTTCCTTCAGAGAGGGGAGGTCACCAGAGCATGGTTTTTAAGGGAGCTGTACTTGAATTGTGTCTCTAGTCCCTTATTTGCTTTCTGTCTGTGCCATCAAGCAAACATTGTCTGTGTGCTTATAGCCAGAACTCCCTTTTCTGCCGGACAGAACGTGCTGCAGGTGGAGGAGGAATTGAGCCCAGTGGGGATTTTCAAGGTGGAGGAGCTCTCCAGTGTGTTCACTTGGGGAAGGTTCTAGTAGCCAGAATAGCGAGTGGGAGGTCCCTGCCAGTCTTCAGACTTTGTTGTCCAGGTCAGAAGCTGGGAGGAGGGAGTTGTTCTCCAGGTCAGGCTTGGGGCAGAGTGTTTTGAGAGGAAGGATTTGGGCCTATAGGCCTGTGCTTTTCTCTGGCCACTGCTACAGGACCCTTGAGTTTTCCCAAAGGCAGCCCAGGGTTGCAGGACAGGCAGGAAGTGAGGCCTTAAGTTTTGTTTACTGCTTAAGATGGCAGTAGCTGAGGATGAGGTTCAGCCTCATGGTTTCTATTCCCCAGGGCCAGCCAAGTCACGGGACGGTGAGCGCACAGTGTACTGCAACGTGCACAAGCACGAGCCCCTTGTGTTGTTCTGCGAGAGCTGTGACACCCTCACCTGCCGGGACTGCCAGCTCAATGCCCATAAGGACCACCAGTGAGTACTGGGAATTCTGGTGGGTGCTGCCTGTTCTTCCCATGTTCAGCACCCAGGCTCTCTTTTGTCTGCTGTCAGATACCAGTTTCTGGAAGATGCAGTGAGGAACCAGCGCAAGCTCCTGGCCTCGCTGGTGAAGCGCCTTGGGGACAAGCATGCAACGCTGCAGAAGAATACCAAGGAGGTTCGCAGCTCGTAAGTGTGGAAGCCAGGACCGCAGTTGGGGGCAGGCCTGGGGCAGCATCTTCCTGACCTGGTTCACCCTGTCCCCTCCAGGATCCGCCAAGTGTCTGACGTACAGAAGCGTGTGCAGGTAGACGTTAAGATGGCCATCTTGCAGATCATGAAGGAACTGAACAAGCGGGGCCGTGTGCTGGTCAATGATGCCCAGGTACACCCTGTCTGAGCGGGGGAGGGGATTCTGGGTCCCATCTGCTGGCTGCCGACTGCATCTGTGATGGGAGGGCCTTGGGGACTGGCATCTCCGTTGGCTGTTGATGCCATCTTTGATGTTTTCTCTTTTTCACTGCTTTTCTTCTCTACCGCAGAAGGTGACTGAAGGGCAGCAGGAGCGCCTGGAGCGACAACACTGGACCATGACCAAGATCCAGAAGCACCAGGAACACATCCTGCGCTTTGCCTCCTGGGCTCTGGAGAGTGACAACAACACGGCCCTGCTGCTCTCTAAGAAGCTGGTGTGTGCTGGTGGGCACCCAGGTGGTGGGTTCCAGGCAGGTGCCACTCAGCACCCTGCAGCCGTGTTTGCTATGTGTTCATGCACTGCTCCATCTGCAGATCTACTTCCAGCTGCATCGGGCCCTCAAGATGATTGTGGACCCTGTGGAGCCACATGGCGAGATGAAGTTCCAGTGGGACCTTAATGCCTGGACCAAGAGTGCAGAGGCTTTTGGTGTGTTCTTTTGTTAACCTGCTGCATATTGGTACCATTCCAGAAAGTGGGTGTTTTAACGCTGATTTTATTTCATTTTTGCAGGGAAGATTGTGGCTGAGCGTCCTGGCACCAACTCAACAGGCCCTACATCCATGGCCCCTCCTAGGGCTCCAGGGCCCTTGAGCAAACAGGGCTCTGGCAGTAGCCAGGTGAGTTGGGGTTGCGGGGGGCTGGTAGGGGAGGGAGGGGCACGGGGTCCTATGGGACACCTGCCCACTGAGGTCTACCTACTTTGCCCACAGCCCATGGAGGTGCAGGAAGGCTATGGCTTTGGCTCAGGTGAGTACCTTGTAGGTGGGAGAGCTTCAGTGCTTTAGGTCTATCCCTAATCTACTGTCTCTTTCTCTTTCCTGAGCAGACGATCCTTACTCAAGTGCAGAGCCGCATGTGTCAGGTGTGAAGCGGTGAGTTTGGCTGTCCTTTGGTTTAGCCAGGTGGGCATAGGGATGGGTGTGCTAACGCCGTGCTGCACCTGCACCCACAGGTCCCGCTCAGGTGAGGGCGAGGTGAGTGGCCTCATGCGCAAGGTGCCACGGGTAAGCCTCGAGCGCTTGGACCTGGATCTCACAGCTGATAGTCAGCCACCAGTTTTCAAGGTCTTCCCAGGCAGCACCACTGAGGATTACAATCTCATCGTTATTGAGCGTGGTGCGGCAGCTGCTGCTGCTGGACAGCCTGGGACTGCTCCACCTGGGGCCCCTGGTGCCCCGCCACTGCCTGGCATGGCCATAGTCAAGGTGAGCCTGCCTCAAGTGATTGTGACTGTGAGATGAACACCTAGGTCTGCACCCTGCCGAATACCTCTTACTACCTCCTTGCAGGAGGAAGAGACAGAGGCTGCCATTGGAGCCCCGCCTACTGCCACTGAGGGCCCTGAGACCAAGCCTGTGCTGATGGCCCTGGCGGAGGGCCCCGGCGCTGAGGGCCCCCGCCTGGCCTCACCTAGTGGCAGCACCAGTTCAGGTCTAGAAGTGGTGGCTCCAGAGGGCACTTCAGCCCCAGCAGGTGGCCCAGGTGCCCTGGACGACAGTGCCACCATCTGCCGTGTCTGCCAGAAGCCAGGCGATCTGGTCATGTGCAACCAGTGCGAGTTCTGCTTCCACCTGGACTGCCACCTGCCTGCCCTGCAGGATGTGCCAGGGTGCGAGGCTGGTGTGGGGCCTGTGCAGGGTGGAGGGCTGGGCCAGGTTCTTTGCAGCTCCTCATTCTCCTTCCATCCAGGGAGGAGTGGAGTTGCTCTCTGTGCCACGTGCTGCCCGATCTGAAAGAGGAAGATGGCAGCCTGAGCCTGGATGGTGGTGATAGCACCGGTGTGGTGGCCAAGCTTTCGCCAGCCAACCAGCAGGTGAGGGTGGGGGCCTACTCCCTAGGGAGTTGTTCAGTAACCCTACCCGCCTGTGGCTCTGATGTCTCTCCTCCTGTCCATAGAAGTGTGAGCGTGTCTTGCTGGCTCTGTTCTGTCATGAGCCCTGCCGGCCCCTGCACCAGCTGGCTACTGACTCCACTTTCTCCCTGGTGAGTTTTGGGACTTAAAGGGAGGTTGCGGGGGTGGGTAACTGCCTGGTCTCACCTTCAGCTTGTGGCTTTTGTCTACAGGATCAGCCTGGTGGCACCCTGGACCTAACCCTGATCCGCGCCCGTCTCCAGGAGAAGTTGTCACCCCCCTATAGTTCCCCCCAGGAATTTGCCCAGGATGTGGGCCGCATGTTTAAGCAATTCAATAAGCTGACAGAGGTGAGCTTGGGGAGAATGGGGTTGGGGGTAAGGTGAGGGGAGGTGGGAGGAGGGAGAGCTAGGACCCATCCCGTGCAATCTGCCCGGCTTAGGACAAGGCAGACGTGCAGTCCATCATCGGCCTGCAGCGCTTCTTTGAAACTCGCATGAACGAGGCCTTTGGTGACACCAAGTTCTCAGCTGTGCTGGTGGAGCCCCCGCCGCTGAGCCTGCCTGGTGCTAGCCTGAGTGCCCAGGAGCTATCCAGTGGTCCTGGTGATGGTCCCTGAACCTGTGGCTGCTTAGGCCAACCCGGCCTGACTCTGTTCTCTGTCCTGTCAAATCTGCACCCCCCTCCCCCTGCCCCCAGCCTTCCCCTCTGGTGGCCTGGCTCCTACTTCTTGGTGGCCCCATCCCTCAGCCCCTCACGATATGGTTTTTACTTATGTGGATTTAATAAAAACTTCACCAGTTCCTCACGCCTTTGTTGGTGGGGGCAGTGGTCCTGGGGCCTGGTCTTTGCAATTCCCTCACCAATGCCCTGGTGGATGGAGTAGGTGTGGGGCAGTCCTTTTCAGCCGTTTTGTTGGTGTCCAGGGAGTAGGAGAGAGTCTCTCTCCTTGCCCTTCCAATGTGGAGTATGCCTCAGGTGGGTGGGAGGGTTGCATGGGGCACATGCTGGAGGGTTTGGGGAGCCCCTGTAGGTGGTAATGCTTAGGCTGCTCTGGGCAGGCAGGGTGTAGCCCCAGATATGCTGTGTGGTGGCCAGTCTACCTAAGTGCTTCCTGGACTAGGGTGTAACCATTTCTCACAGTCAGCGCCACAGAGCTGGGTGGGCTGAGGATCCCTGGCAGAAAAGCCCAGACTTCAGGGAATCTGGGAAGCCCACTGTCTTGGAGGTGTTAGGCTCTAGAGGCCATGAAGCTCCTAAACCCTGAACATCCTAGAGAGACTTGACCTGTTAACTGCCACAAACTGGGAAGCAATCCAGCCTTCCTTATCGTATACCCCAGTGCGTCTGGCATTTGGGCTTTTGCCATGCATGTCAGTTGCCTTTTTACCAAACCCTGTATGTGAGCTCCGTGCCAAGGGACCCCAGCCTGGCCCAAATCAGGCCAGTCACACAGGCCTAGGAATTAGTGTCCAATCTTTTATTACAGAAGTACAATGAAACTGTTGGGCATCCACTGCCCACCTCCCACCCGGGGTTGGTATAGGGTGATCAGTCCCTCCGCAGGTTCTTGAGCCGCTCTTCCAGGTCTGCATCGGCATCTACTAGGGCTGAGGCTGCGGCCTCTGCTTTCTTCCCACTGGCAGCCACACTGAGTGAGCCTCCGGTGGAGGGGAGGTCTACAGAGAGTGGGGGTTAGGAGAGCTCCTGTAGAAAGGAATAATGCTGGGAGCAGGGGGGTCAGGGGTTGTGTCTGGACTGTTGGGTGGGACGGGGCCCAAAGTTTGGTGCACTTACTTGACAGCTCATCTGTCAGGCTCAATCCCAGCTCGTCCAGGACCTGGGACACAACAGCGTCACTTGGGAAGAGAGAAGAACTTTATGAGGGCCAGGCATGTGCGAAGACCAGATGTCCGTCCCCATTCTCCCCATACCTGGTGTCCCCCCTAACCTTTCTTCTTCATCTTCCTCATCACCCATGGCATCATCAATGGCATCATTCATCATCTCCTCCTTCATGTCCATGATCTCAGCCTGCCGCTCAAATTCCATCATGATCTTTTGGATCTGAGGCAACTTCAACTGGAAGTAGGGTGTGGGGAGGGTTAGTTGGTTGTTCGTTGTGGGGGAGAGGGGGGATTAGGAGAGGCGCACCTGTCTGTTCATGGTGCCCATGGCTTTGGTGACCCCTTTCATAGCTTGTGCCATTGAGTTGTTAGACTTCAGTGTCTGGATCTTCAGGGACACAGCCTGGATGTTGGCCCGCATCAACACAAATTTACGCACGTAACGCCGAGTGCGCACCAGGTCTTTTGCCATGATACGCACAGCATCCTGAGGAGTGGACAAAGATGATGGAGTGAGCCAAGGGAAGATGCTTGCTCCCAATGCACCATTCCAGCTGATGCTCTTGGACATTTACATGGGATCCCTGCCCCCTCCCTCCTCCCAACCTCATCCTTATGCTTCTTGGGTCATCACTCCACAGGCCCCTTTGTACACTACCTCTGACAACCCAGACTCTCGAAGGAACACTGGACTCACTATATATAGGGACCCTTTTCCCTCCATATATCTAGAGTCCCTTGACTGAGAGAACCTATTCCTGAATTTTGATCCTGGCTGAAGAGTTTGTCTCTCCCTCCACCTCAACAGGCTCATACTGCAAGCACTTTATTCCACATAGAAATCTATCCATAGCTTAACTTTTGACTAACCCAAATGTCTTCCTTGCCTTGCCTATCCTGGGAGATGGAACCTCTTCAACCCACCTCCTTAGATTCAAACTCTTGTCACCTGTCACAGGCTCTGCTCCTTACTGATTCAGGCTGTCTCTATTTCTTTTACTAACCTCCATGTCACAGTGAATTCCAGGCCACATCTCTCTTGAATTAAACCCTTTGACTCAGCTCCCATTGTAGCCCATGATTTCAAATGGTCTGGTCTACTGTGTAGTCTGAACTATCACTACCTTATGGAACATTTGCTGTCTCATCTGTTTGACATTTTGGTTGCTTAGATCTTCACAGGCTCATTCTTTTAATATCACCTACAAGCAGCCTTTCTGGATACCCAAAATATCCGCTCACCCTTAATTTCTCTCAAAGCACCTGTTGGTGTCCTATCATTTTCCATTGTTAGAGTGGTACCTGATGAAACCACAGCACCTAACCCTGTGTTCCAGCCTGTGCCCAACTGAGCTCACCATCTGGCCCTGCTTGGCCATCTTCTTGATGTCTGCGATGATTTTCTTCTCCTGGGTCTCTAGCTTCTGTCGCTCGCGGTCCAGCTCTCGCATGGCACGGTTCAGGGCTCGCTGATTCTGCCTCAGCAGCTCCTCTGGTGTCTTCCGGCGCCCAAATAACAAATCCATGGTAGCAGGAGCCCACCAGTGGACCTGGGACAAGTGTGAAGCCTAGGTGCAAAGTGGTGTGGAGCCCACAAAAAGGGCAAGAAGCAGAGCCAAGATCACAATGTGTATTTGAGGGGTTAGTAGGGGGAACTTGCAAAATGCGAAGGGGTAAGCAGAGAGCGGAAAGGTTAATGGAAAGCCCAAACCTAGCGTGGAACACTGAAGTAGCCCCACGAGTAAAAGTGGGGCCAGCATCCCTTCCTCTCTCTCTGCCTACTTGTGATCTCTGTCAAATAAATAAAATCTTTTAAAAAGGGTGGGGGCGCCTGGGTGGCTCGGTGGGTTAAAGCCTCTGCCTTTGGCTCAGGTCATGATCCTGGGGTCCTGGGGTCGAGCCCCACATTGGGCTCTCTGCAAAGCAGGGAGCCTGCTTCTCTTCCTCTCTACCTGCCTCTCTGCCTACTGGTGATCTCTGTCAAATAAAATCTTTAAGGGAAAACAAAAACAATAACTAAAACAAAAAAACAGGGCCAGCAAAATCTGAAAGTCATCCGCCACCCCAGCCCTTCATCATAGTGTCCCAAAGGAGGTTCAAGGCTTCAGCCTCTCCAGGCCATAGTAAGGCCCTGGAGTCTGATGGATTAAGAATGGAAATGGTTGTGTGAAAGTGCCCTGGGAGCATGTGGAACCTGAGGGGCAAGGATAGGGCAAACGTGGGGGCCCCACGGGATGGCAAGGTAGGTGGAGGGTCTGAGTGCCAAGAACAAAGTGGATATAGGGGTTCTGAAGCTGACAACATATGAATTAGCATTCAGATTGTGGGGAGGTCTGAATGGGGAGGCAACCTGGGTGCGAATAATATGGTTGTGGGGCACTGGAGCACCCGGTACACTAAGGACATAAGGATCTGGAAGAATCTGGGGTCCTCAGGGACCCCGGTACACCTGGAACGGTATAATGGACGATGGGGAGCCTTGTTCATCCAGGACAGAACCTGGAGGGCGCTGAGAGGCCCGCACACCGAGAGCAAAGTGCCTCGATGATGAGGCTAGGGTCCCGTGGATGGGCGAGACAGTCGACACCCCGGCGTCGAGGCCCTCGTATGCCGTCGCCCACGCACCCACCCGGGACCCGCGGCCCGGCAGGGGCCACTCACCGGAGCCGGGACGGAATCCGCTTCCGCTTCCGGGTTACGCTCCTCTCTCGTCTTACAGGCGCACCCACCAACGATAACCCCTCGGTTCTTTCTGCCGTCCCCGCCGTTTCCGGAAGAAACGGTCTGACGTCACAAGCTCCACCGGCACCCGGAACGATGGGCGGGGATAAGATCGCGCGTGCGCAAGCAGGCTGTCGTCCAGGCGCATGCGCACCACCTTCCGTCTCTCTTGGGCCCGCCTGAGAGCGTTCCACAGGTTCCAGCTGACCCAGTCCTGGGACCCCAGTCCCACTGGGTTGATGCATCTTCGGGCGCCCTCCGTCCGGCCACCCCAGAGGTCCCGCATCCCACCACCGAACCCACTAGAGGGCCCAGCTCATCCGACGGACACCGTTTCCCTAATGTTTCTGGATCTCAGGCACCTGGTAGCACCAGGGAGGGTTCTTGGTGGGCCCAATCGGCGCAGGAGGGGGGCAGAGCTGGAGATGGCACGGACTTTCTTCTATACTGCCTTACCAAGCACGAAGTGAGTGGTTACTGGTTCTGCCCCTCGCTGGTCACACACTGGGATTCATCCCACACAGCCTGAGGCTTGGGATGTTGTCCCCCATTACCCCCCAGGCTGTTTCAGGCACTGGGGAGCTTGCTGAAGGATGCCCCAGTACCACTTGTAACCACACATCTCCCACCACTCTTGCTGCAAGAGCTCTGGTGGACATCACCTGCCCCTCCCACCCCCACAGAAGGAAGAGGCAGAGGCCATGCAGTAACATTCCCCTTTAATAGCCTGGTGGGACCTCCAGTGGTGGAGGGGTGGAGTGCCCCAGCCCCAGCCACCCAGTCCCCTTAGCCACCCACCCCAGAGCCCAGAGTGGGGGGCTGGACAGCACCCAGCTGGGGGCTAGACAAGCCAATTCATTTCCCATCGCTGAGCGGGTCGGGGTAGGCAGCGCCGACCTTAATCACATGGTGGTTAAAAAATAATAACTAGGAGCGGGTGGCAGGGAGGGGAGGCAAGGCCAGGGCATGGGATTCCCCCACCGGCCACCCCATGCCCCCCACCTGTGGCCCCCAATAAATATTTGCAGGGGACGCCGGGGCTGGTGGCCCTGGCAGGGGTGGGTGTGCGCCAACCCTATTTCAGGCAGCGCTCGAAGTAGGTGGAGCCGATATAGCCACCTCGCATGGAGCGCTGCACATTCTGCTCAAACAGCCGCCGGTTGTTCTGCAGGACCTCGGCGGCCTCCTTGTTCAGTGGGTCTTCGGGGTTGGGCTCCTGTGGCCGGTATGGGTGGGGGTCAACAGGCCCTAAGAGCAGAGAGGGCCAACCTTCCCCAGCCTCACCCACCCACCCTTACTCACCAAGAAGAGATACTGCAGGCCATAAATTATGGAGTTTATCGTAAGGACTGGCTTCCAGTCCTCTCTGTGGACAGAGAATCAGGGTCAGGGGCTGGTGAGTGGATTGCCAACCACAGAGCATGCTGGGACTGAACCGGTCAGGCCCAGGGCACAGGATGGTGCAGATGTGAGAGGCTAGGAGGAAAGCACACAGCAGGATAGGCCAGGGAGAAGGCTAAGGTCGAGACTTAAGGAAGAAAATGTGGAGATGAAAAGATAGAAAACCACAAACCACAAGAGGGAGGGAAGGGACAGAGACCCGTGCAGTCTAAAGTCAGGGCCCTCACCTGAGGATGTTGAGGCAGACATTGCCCTCGAGGTCAATGTTGGGATGATAGACCATCGTCTCACACTTCACCTTGGGGGGATCATGTGGGTAACCCTGGCCCACCTGGCTCCAAGAAGAGAGAGAAGATAGAGAGGCACCCTAGCAGTGCCTGGCTGGGGCAAGCCTCAGCTGTTGCCTCTATCCCTCTATCCCTGTGCACCCGGGACTCACCTTAAAACTGAACACAAACTTTCCACTCTTGTAGAAGCCCTGTGAGGAGAAAGAGAAAAAGTCTTAGGACACCATCCTGCAGGGCCTGGCACATAAACCAGGTCTCTTAATTCCAGGTGTTCCCCCCTCCCAGCACCCTGGCCCATGCCTGGGAGTCCAGCTGAATGTGCCCTTACCTCATCAGGACAGATAACCAGCTTGAAGTTGAGGAGATCGTCTGGATCTGAGAAGCTGATGTCACACGTCTTGGGCAGGTTCAGCTCGTTTATGTCTGGGTTTGCAAAGCAGAGAAGCAGAACAAGGAGAGGGAGAGAGGAGAGCACTCAGAGCAGGTGCAGGTGCTGGCATAGCACCCAGGCCTCCTCTACGATCCTCAAGGCTCTGTCCTGGCTGTGCCCCATAGCCCCAATCCTCTCCCTGCTCTTTCTGCTTCCTAGTCTCCAGGCAGACTCTTCTAGGTCCATAGCACGCCTCAAACATGCATTTTCAACTGTGGCTAACTGTATCTCCTGGTCCAGGGTAAGTTCCAACTCTTTTGAATCCATAGCCTGAAGTCTTAGCACCCAACATCTGGGTACCCAGCTCCAAATGCCCCCATCCCTGTGTGGCCCCCAAGAGCCTCCAACTACCCCAAACACCAGGATCCTCAGCCATACCTCCATTTTCTAGTGGACAATGCTGGTCCCCTCCTGCCCACCCAAACTCAAGGACCCTGCCCCCCATCATCTCCTCACCAGTCCTGTCCCCACTGATCCTCCTCTTCTCTGGTTGTCACCCTAAATTCAGGGATCCATCCGACCCTCAGACACATGAATTCCCCTTCCTGTACCCCTCTAAGCAGCCTCTAAGATTCCCAGCACCTCCAGCATAATACTCTAAAAATGCAATCCTACTCCCATCTCCAATCCCTGGCACACACTGTTCTTCCTTCCTCCACGTGTCACCCCAAACTCCAACTTGCCATGTGACCCCCCCCAGACCCACAAATCGCAGTGCCCAAAACTGATTACACTCTATCTCACTTTCAGAGTCCCCAAGACCCCAACATACTTCACTAAATCCTCTCCGATTCCTATCCCCAGTCCTCAGTCTCCCATCCAATCTCCTCTGCCTATCACCCATGTTCCTGTCTGACCCCCAGACTCTGTGGAGTCTCCAGCTTCCTGCACGAAGCTGCCTAACTCTCCGATTCTCGGTCACTAATGGAAGGCGTCCGGCTTTCTGGGTATCCTAAGTGCCCCACATTCGGCCCCTATCTTTGACCCCCCTCCCCCGTGACTGCATTACTCCTGATCTTCCATCACACCGACACCCACCCTAACCTCCGACCCCCGGTGACTGCATTAACCAACTCCTGACTCCTACATCACCTCACTCCAGCCGCTGACCTCCGACCCCCACTCCCATCCTCCGACCCCCTACCCTTCTGGATCCGCAGCTGCGCAGCCGACGCCTTCTTGCTGCTGCCCTTGGTGCCGCCCGCCGACTCCTCCTCCTTCTTCTGCTGCTTCAGCGAGAACAGCTTGATCATCCTGCCGCCGCCGCCGCTGCCGCCGCTGCGGGGCCCGGGACCCCGGCCACCCGGCCCCCTGCCGCCGCCCGCGCCGCCTCCGCCACTCGAACCCGCCTTCGCGGCCTCCTCCGCTGCTGCCGCCGCCCGCCCGGCCTGCCGCGCCGCTCCGCGCCCACCGCGCGGCCCGCGTCGGCTCCCGTAGTCCGGCTCCGACCTGGCCCGGCGCCTCGGGCTCGCTCGGCGGCGCTCGGGCCGACTCGGCTGTTCTCGGGCCTACTCGGCCCCGCCCCCACCCGGCCGCTCCCTCCTCCCCCTCGCCCGCTTAGGTCCCCTGAGGCTCAGCTGCGTCCGCGCCGCCTGTTTACTCGCTACCACCGCGAGGGGGTGCGGCTCGAGGGGAAGGAGGAGGCGGCGGCCGCGGTGGCGGCTGCTGTGTACTGGAAGAGGCTCGGTTTCCGCGGCAGCAGCAGCTTCGGCGCGGAGGTCCGCAACGGCCTCGGGCGCCCCACCGCTTCGGATATTTCCGCCGCTTGCCCACTTCGGCTCTTCTCGCCCGGCCTGCTCTGTGCGCCTGCGCAGCCGCCGCCGCTGCCACCGCTGCCGCGACCGCCGCCCAGCGTTGCTCTGCGATAGGTCTTGATATTCGGACTTGTTCGGCTGGGCTCGGGTATTTCCGTTCGCGCAGGCCGTCCCGCGGTCATTTCCGGGGACGCTCGCGGGTCCACGCACGGGCGGTGCCGCCGCCATCTTTAAGTAGGGCAGATGCGGTCTCTCGGCTCGCAGTCCGCTTGTGCAGAGTGCGGCGTGGGTGGGTCCTACGAGGCCTTGCCCTAGGAGATCATAGTGGCAGGGTGATCACGGCGGGCCGGAGGCCGGGCGAGGCCATAGGCTTTGCCCAAAGAGGGCGGGGTCGGGCGCCCTCGGTGTCTCATCGCAAACGCCACGCACGCGCGGAGATTCTGGCTGAGGTAAACTAGCAAATAAAACGTGTTTCGTGCTAGAGTGGTAAGCACTTCGGGGGTTGACACGCGTGGACACTGGCTAGGACGTGGGGCGGGGGCCCTCTCGGAGCCGGGCCCGAGTTCCCGCGGAGACATCCTGCGACCTTCCGCCGCCCGTGCGGCCAGCCTCCGCTCCAATCACACCCCGCGCAGTGGGCCTCGGAGGGCGGGAGGAAGCGGAGCGGGCCGGCGCGGGGACTTCCGGCGGTCGCTGCGGAAGCCGTCGGGCGGGTGAGCTGCGCGGCCTGGGGCCGGTTGGGTGGGTGGGAGCTCCTGGCCAGAGCTGCGCCGTGTGCGGCCCGCGCTGCGCGTCCCCTTCGGTCTCGGAGGCGACCTGTCGTCATCGCCCAGAGCCCTGGGGAAGTAGTCTTGGCTGTCCTGTCAGGCAGGGGTGCTCCCGGGCTCCTCTCGGCTTCGCCTCAGGGGAGTCGCCCTGACGCCCGCTCCCCGCCAGCGCCTCCTCAGACCCGACCTGGTGTCCGTCTCGGCCCCTATCATCACCTCCACCTTTTCGGGTCTTGGGCTGGCCCCAGCCTCCTTCCTTAGAGTTCCCGCCTTGTGGGTTTTCGGGTACCGTGGACGTCCCCGGGCTCCTCGGACTGCTCCCTCTTTAGGCCCTTCGCTTCTCAGTACCACCATCCCAGACACCCCTTTTGTGCCTCTGGTTGTCCCGTTATCCTGGCCTCACATTCCCAGCATCCTTTCTTGGCTCGAGGTGCCAGGACGAGAACGAGGACTCAGAAACAGCCAACAGCCTAAGTTTGGGGCTGACATTGCAATCATCCCAGTGTTCTTAGGCTCCAGACATGGCTGGTCATGGGACTCGGGTGGCCCCTCCAGACTGCCATCTTCCTCTTCCTCTATCCCTTCCTGTTCTTCTCAGCCACTCTGGTTTTCCTGCCCTTGTACGGGCCATCGCCAGGGGAGGGTTGATGACCATTCAGTTTGCAGCCAAAGTCTCAAGGGTGTTGCCTGTGGGTCAGCCTAAACCATGTGTCTATCCTCAGCCCCGTTTCTGAGGCTATCAGTTGAAGGCCCATCTGAGGATAGGGTATTGGTTCCTTGGAGAGGTGGTGCTTGCTGCACTAGTCAAAGCTAGACTCTTGTGGTCTCTGACCTCATGGCTTTCCCACCATCAGTGGGGGAAGACTTAGCCATGCAAGAAAATGCAGAGCCATGGGGCCTGGGCCAGGGAGGAGGGGATGGCTGAGCTGAGACAGGGTTTTGGGTTGGAAGTGGTGCACCTGTGTTTTCCTTGTTACTCTCATGGTACAGGTGTTGAGCGGTGAGAGTGCCGTACCCCTTGGGTCTGCATCCTCTTGGGACACAGCATAGGGCTCTGCATATCAAAGTTCCAGAGGGAAGCTGGGACTGGCACCTGGAGGAATTGGGCAGCATATGACAGGTGCAGAGTGAGGGTGCCAGTGCACCTGGTGCGTCAGCGTAGCCTCTGGGACCTGTCACTGAGAAGCAAGGGTCTGTTTTGGAAACGAGTGGCAGGAGTGGGCAGGGAAGGGAGGCTGAGTGCTGTGGGCCTCCAGGCTGGAGATGGAGGGCTGGGATCAGAGCAGTGCTGGGGGGTTGGAGAGAATTGGACAGATTTGGGAAGCTTGGGGTTGGGGGTAAGAATAACTGGATGGATGTGGCATGGGGAGGGTGTGCTTGGGAGCAAATTGTATGGGCTCAGGTACAGATGATCCAGGGACAGGCTGGTTGGGCGCTGTTGCAGCTTCCCCAGGTGACCAGTTGTCTTAGGGGTTCCTCTCCTGCCTTCCTCCTATGGTTCTGGCCGAATGAGGCCAAGTGGTTATTCTGTCCAAGCCCTCAGCCCTGCTGATAGTATGGTAGCATTTGGGTTCACAACCCACAGCCTGGCTTGCAGGGCTGACCCCAGCCAACTGCAGAAATGACCCTTCATGGGGGACTCTCCCATCACTTCATGTTTCTTTCTTAGAGGACTGGCTCAGCAGGCGAGTCTGTGGACTTATGACTTTGGGCACTGGGCCCTGGCCTGTTGTCGCCATGCCTTTCACGTGTGTTATAATTTTTCCTGTGTGTAATTTCAGGTTCTTAGTCATACGTGTGCAGATTTCTCTTCATGTTCTTCAAACACCAAGATGATCAAAACACAAGAGTAAGCTTTCTTGTCCTCTTTGTTTCTGAGTATAAAATTCACACAGGACTTGAAAAAATCCATGTTACAGGATTTATAAAGTTCGGCAATACTCAACCTCACAGCACTAGCTACCTCAGTATTTGTGCGCCTTCCTTAATCTGACTCCTAGCCTCCACCTAGGGACCCAGTGACTGCTTTCTACCCCTCTGATTAGTATATCCCAGGTCATGGTCCTTAAGAGTTCTGTTTGTGGTTAGGAGGACAGAAGTATTGGCCTAGGGCCCAGGTGGCCTCCCCCCACCTCCCAACGGTGCCACATGGAAGTACCCCTACATGGGGAGTTGTTGACTTTGCCAGATGTAGATGCCAGAGTGGCCCTGGTCCTGGCTGGGGGTAGGTCAGGGGGGCGGTGGAGAGGGGTGGAGTGGGGGAGGGAAAGAGGTAGGGAACACACCTTCTTTGGGATGGCTACTAGAAGCTTCTGGCTGAGGCTGGCTTCTTTCCCTGATTTCAGGACCCCAGTCTTGTAGCAAAGTCCAGCTGTATCCCTGGAAGAAGCTTAGACACATGAGCCTCAAAAGGTTGTTCTTAGAACCCCTCAGGCCAAGGGCAGGCTGATACCTGCCCAGAGTGGGGTATATGTCCCCAGCCAGATCCTGATGCATGAAGATCTTTCCTTTGGCACTGCTTCTCATTCCGCTTTTGGCCCCCAGGGTACCCACTGGTTGGGGTTGGGGGGCGCACTAGGTCAAGAGTCTGCACAATTTGGATGGAAGGGAAAGATAATTAGGGCAAGAAGCAATGGCATGTGAAAAGTCCAGAGGGTTCGAGATGCCAGCCCAGTGTACAAGCCACCGAACCTGCACTGGCAGCATCCGCACTTTTATGTAAGCTGCTGACAGCTGTGATTCCTGTGACTTGCTGCTGAACACATTCTTCATAGGGACCACCACCCAGTGTTGGGGAGCCCTTGGGGGTTGCACACCTGGCCAGGGTTGGTGGCAGCTGTGGCCCACAGAATGTGGATGATCACTAGGGGGATAGAGAACTGGCCTGGGGCCTCCAGTGGACTTTGATTTCTGGACAGGCTGGGGTATCCTAAGGGGAACCTAACCTCAGCATCTGCTGGTAGTTAACATGCATGAAAAAAATCTAGATTTCTAGATAAAACCTTCTAGCTTTTATGCCTAAGAAATAGCTTCCTAAGGTTAAAGTTTTATAGACACATCCCTAGCTCTGGCCTTCTGGGCACCAGTTTGCTACTTGTACTGCCCTTGATGATCTTGGCTGGTAGGGGAAAACTGGGCCAGTCTCACCTGGCAGTTGGCTTGGCCCATGGTTGTGCGGGTTGAAGCTGTCATGGCAAACAGTACAGGAGCCACAGTACAAGGTGGCATCCGTAGCCCTTGGGAGAGGCTGCTAGGAGTCTATGGCTCTCAGAGACTGCATGGTTGCCGAAGTGGTAGATGGTGGGGGGAAGAGGGACCTGTACAGGTCGGGAGGCACTGAGTGTGTAGATTTCCAGACCCACGGTCCATCTACTGTTTATTGAGCTCCTACTGGGCGCCAGGTCCTGAGTGGGCCCGTCTGTACCCAGACTTGATCAGAGGCCTCACAGCAACCCTGTGAGGTTAGTGTTCAGAGCGAAGACCCTCCTCTGTAACCAAAGGCCAGAAGCGGAGACGCAGAGAAGAAGGGGTACGGTGAGTGCCGTTACTCCGCACTGTGGATGCGCTGGTGCTGGATGAGCTTAGTGCTCTGGTGGAAGCGGCGGCCGCAATCCTGGCAGGCAAAGGGCTTCTCCCGCCGGTGGGTGCGCAGGTGCTGTGTGAGCGTGGGCCGCTGGCGGAAGGCCTTGCCGCACTCCGGGCACGCGTAGGGCCGCTCGCCTGTGTGGATGCGCCGGTGCTGCGTGAGGTTGGCGTGCTGCCGGAAGCTCTGGCCGCAGTCAGGGCAAACGAAGGGCCGCTCCCCGGTATGGATCCGCTGGTGCTCGGTGAGCCGTGACACTTGCGTGAAGCCCAGGCCACACTCACTGCAGTGGTAGGGTTTCTCCCCGGTGTGCGTCCGCTGGTGGCGCGTGAGCTTCAGACGCTGGCTGAAGCGCTGGCCACACTCCGGGCAGGCGAAGGGCTTCTCGCCCGTGTGCACGCGCAGGTGTTGCGTGAGCGTGGGCCGCTGGCGGAAGGCCTTGCCACACTCAGCGCAGGCGAAGGGCCGCTCGCCGGTGTGGATGCGCCGGTGCTGCGTGAGGTTGGAGCGCTGGCGGAAGCTCTGGCCGCACTCGGCACAGGCAAAGGGCCGCTCTCCACTGTGGACTCGCCGGTGCTGCAGCAACACGGAGCGGCGGCCGAAACGCTCCCCACACTCCACGCAGCCAAAGGATTTGTCGCTCGTGTGCACCGCCTGGTGTTCCAGGAGCATGGCTCGCCGCGCGAAGCTCTCACGGCACTCGCTGCAGGGGAAGGGGCCTGGGGGCTCCGGGGCACCGGGAGACGTGGGGGGCGCAGCGCCCGGGCCAGGGGGGTCGCCATGGATGCGCTGGTGCTGCAGCAGGTTGGAGCGCTGCCGGAAGCTCTGGCCGCACTCTGCGCAGTGGAAGGGCTGCTCGCCCGTGTGCACTCGCCGGTGCTCCTCCAGGCGCGCGCTGCGCACGAAGCCCTGACCACAGTCGCCGCACACAAATGGCCACTCCTCAGTGTGTGTGAGTTGATGACGCAGAAGGTGTGAGCTTCTGCTGAAGCTTCGGCCACACTCGCTGCACACGAATGGTCGCTCTCCTGTGTGTATCTTCTGGTGCCTCAGTAGGTTGCTGCGCTGGCTGAATACCTTCCCACACACGTCGCAGCGGCCACCCCGCCCCACCCCGGGGCATGTGCTGGGGCGACCCCGTCCCTGGCCTTCGGTCCTGGGTGTAGGCCAGCGGCCAGTGGCCAGTATGGGGCCCAGGAGCTGGTGAGGACCCTCGTTCGTGGGGTTCTGCTCACCTCCGGGGCCACTGGGGAGCACAAGTGCATGTGAGAAGCCACTTTCATGGGAGGGCGACCGGAGTTGGTCTGTGAGGCTGGCCATGCCGAGGTCCCACGGGATGTGGAGGTGGGGGCTCACAGTGCCTGGGCCAGCAGAGACACTGTCCATGTGGAGGGCAGACCCTGCATTGCACAACGGGATCCACTCAGTCATACCAAGAGAGCTGTGCCTGGACCCATTCCAGCCCATGGTAAATAGGGTGAACTAGAGGGACCTGAAACTAGCCAGTGAGGCAGAACCTAGTATGAGGAAGATTTAGAAGACGGGGACAAGCTTTCCAGGCCTGACTTAAGTTTGCAAAAGTTGCCTTTCTGGAAGGGCTACAGGACACATATGGGACAGGTGGCCTTGCAATAGTGATGATGGTTTCTACAAATACACTCAAGTGGGTGGGTCTGAGGGAGGCTGGAAGTGGAGCCAACACGAGAGAAATGGAGATCAGAGGGGACAGGCGGCAACACTTTGGTCTGACGTGCCTTGCTTGAGAAAAAAAAAATCAATCTGATTCTGAAGAAGACTCGAAAAGTTTGGGATTAGAGGTACCAGGTAGCTCTGGCCATGGAGGTGAAGGGGCGAGGCCACCAAGCATGCTGGGGAGGCTGTTCAGAACTACTACATGGACCAGCCCTGGACACTCTCAGCACAGAATTCTGAGCAGATAGCGGGCATTGATGTAGCTTTGATTCCTGGATCTCTTCTCTCATTTTGGCAAAAGGCTGGGTTGAGGCTGTGAGACCACACTGAGGAAGCAGTATAGCCAACAGCCAAGGAATACACGTTCCAGAAACAAGGGAACAAAACAGTGGAGGGAAAGGAAATCAGAGAAGTAATTCAAGCCAGTTTCCCACAATTGAGAGGGATAGATTTCAAACCGAAAGGGCTTACCCACAAAGATGATGAAAAAGCTTTGAAACTGAATTAGTAAAAAGAATTCTTCATGTAGCCCAACTAGCCTAATATAGAATGTTAGGTAAGTGTTTTAAGAGATATAGCATCTCAGAACTTTTTATCTTTTTATCACGGTTTATCAAGAACTTTTTATCACGGTTCCCAGGAAGGTCCACCAGAACAAGGGAGTAAACCAAGGAAGAGGAGCAGTCCAGGAAACAAGGAAGAAGAGGCAGAGAGACTGGACGATGGCCGACTGAGAGCAGATAGCTGAGGTGGACAGCAGGGGCTTCTGGCCTCCTCTGCACCATCCACACCCTGTGTCAAGGTCCCTCTGCCCACCCACTGTCTACTAAGCTGCTGTCATTGGCAGATCCAGACCCTCCCTCCCCTGCTACCCAGTTAGTGGGGGCAAACCCAGACTCTGTGGGCCATCTAGGATGCCAGGGATGGGAGAGGTTGGGGGTATGGGGAATACAGGCCCTGCTCTCAGGTTTTACTGTGGTGGGAAGCAGCAGCTGGAGGGAACCTGAACTCAGCAGAGAGCTTGATGGAAACTCCCAACAGCCTACTCCATGCCAGGGGAGAGCACAGAAGGTTATATGCTGCAAGAAACAGTCCACGGAATGGAGGAGCTTGAACATGTTGGACTGAGAGGGCAACCTGAGCAGGGCCAGGAGTGGGATAGGTGAAATGTGGTGCTGCCCATGCAGAGGGCCCAGCCCCACCATGCCCAGTCTCACTCACCTGGAAGGAAGATGCCTCCAGCTTCCTCTTGCCACAGGACCCCAGGATGCTCCCTCCATGAAGGCCCCTCAAGTCCAGTTTCGCTGTGAGGAGAGGCCTGGTCCAGCACTATTTCACAGCCCTGAAACCACAGTGGTCACTGCTCATCTATGCCCAGCTAGGCTAAGGAAGGGACCCACCTGATCCCCACCCACTGAGGCTCCCCAGACAGGGAGGATGGCCTGTATGGGCTCACCTGGGTCTCTTCAGGCAGGAGAGAGGAGGTGGCCTCCTGGGGATTGGCTAGAGGCCCAGAATCCAGAAGCTCTGTAGAGGAAAGTTGGGGTCAGGTGGCCCAAGGGTGTCCCCACCCCACTGCCCTCTTCTGTGGTATGCCAGATGTTGGAATCCAGACTGGGGGCTGGAGTAAGGCAGAACCCCCTGGAAGGCCACAGGAGAAGCTCTAGCAGGATGAGACAGGCTCAGGACACAGACCCCTGCATGAGCCCTGGGCAGGATGGCCAGCGAGGGTGGATAGGAGCACTGTACTAGGGTCCACACAGGAATGAGGGAGAGTGTGGGTGGCCAGCTCTGGTACAGACCTGGAAGAAGTAATACAGAGAGGGGCTGCCTCCCAGCATTCTGGGGTCCTCCCTCAGCCACTCCCACCTATATTCAAGCCTGCCACCTCCTCCTCAGAGACCAGCTATTGTTTCCCAATGGGTCTCCTTGGGAGTGCACCCCACATTCCTCCCCACCCCAGAACCCCAACAGCCTACTTCATGTCAGGGGAGAGCACAGAAACATAGCTGTGGCAGTCAGATTTGGCATGAGAGGAGCAGTGATGTCCACTGGCTAGGCAGGATGGGGGTGGGGTGGGGGACACCAGTGCATATGAATAGTTCCAGCCAGCAGGTGACCTTTAGGCTGTTGAGGCCAGGCTCCCCTGGTCTACTCCATCAGGCTTTGGGCCATGCATGCCTTGCCCACCCTCACCTGGGTCATCTGTAACCGTGGGCTCCTCTTTCATCCGAAGGCCCAATGGTAACTCCTGCGTAGCTTCAGATGGTGTCCTAGGCCCATGTTCTGGAGTCTGAGGCTTGGTTTGAAGGAGGGGCTGGAAGTTGGAGGGCTCCATCTTCTCTGATAGCACCTCCTGACCTTGCATTTGGACTGTGACCTGGGAAGGTGCCCCTGGCCATTAGGGACCCATGCGGAGAGTTTAGCTGGGCACAAGCAGTGGGTTCATAGGCATCTACCTCATCAAAGGACCCCAGGTCCTGACCTACTAGGCTCTCCAAGGACCTACATTCCCCCAGCACTGAGTCAGGGGTAAAGGAACCACCTGCAGTTGCTCTCCTGTTGCTTACACTTGCGAATGCTCAGTGGTCTCCCTCTCTCCACCCTGCATCCCCTCCCATGTCCATGACTCCAGGCGATGTAGTGATGGGCCAGTGAGGCTGGCCCTGGAAGCCTGTCTACTCCCATACAAGGTCTGCTGCAAGTGACTACTTCAAACCACAAGGAACAGGTGTTTGGTTGAGCATGGCACCTGCTAGGGGGAGGCACAGCTGGATACTGTTCCAGCCTGGATCCTGGCTCAGGGCCACTGACTCACCCATCTCCGGGGGCCTCCTGGCTCCTGGCGTAGCCCCTCGACTAGGGCAGCTGCCTCCTCAGGGCTGCCTGGCCGCTGTCCCTCCACACGGGCCTGGATCTCGGGGGGCAGTGCGCACAGGAACTGCTCCAGCACCAGCAGCTCCAGCATCTGCTCCTTGGAGTGCACCTCGGGCTGCAGCCACTGGCGGCACAGCTCCCGGAGTTGGGCCAGGGCCTCTTGGGGACCCAGTGCCTCCTCATAGTGGAAGTGTCGAAAACGCTGGCGTGCAGCCTCTGGGCCGGGATCCCATGGGGCAGCCTCACCCTCCTCCTCAGAGTCCTCCAGCTTCACCATGACAGGCCCCTCATCTTCCAGGGCTGTGTGACCTGGGGAGCCTAGTGCTGCGGGCCTCATTGGAAAGACTGGGCTGGGGCTCCGAGGATAATGTCTTTCCCTAGGAGAGGAAGAGGGTGAGGCTACTGCGAGGACAAACAGTGGCAGTAAATGCTTATTGAGCGACTACTGTATGCTTCGTTGTTCCATCTTCAGACCTGTACTGAGTGGAAGGCAGATAAGAAAACTGAGGCACAGAGAGGTGGTCACATGCCAGGCACCTGTGTCTCTGGTCTTTAGCTGGGACTTACACACAGTCTGGCATTCCCCTGTTCCAAACACAGGGTGCTTCTTAGGGATATGAAGGCATCCCCCCCACCCCCCGGACCCAAATCCTGCCCTTCTACATGCACCATGCCATCCCTGATGTGCGGATCTCCCACTGCCAAGTAAATGACATCTGCAGTATTTACCACATGGCCATAAGAAACACTCCAGCCCCCCTCCCCCTACACCACCCAGAACACCACCCCATCATTGCACCACCCACTCTCCCATCTAGTCTCTCTGACCATTCTCTTCTCAGCTTGGTTCCACAGGGCAGCCTTTCCCACTCCCACACATGGGCAAGGTCAACTCTGTGGCCACACTTCCAGGCAGCATCCCCCTCTCCCTCCATTCGGTCCCATCCTCTGAACCGGCCCAAGTTATCACACCATGTAATGCCCCACCATTACTTCAGCTCCCTGATTTAGTCAGGGTTAGGAGGTGATGGGATCTTAACAGGGGGCCCACAAAGGCCCCAAGATAACTGGACCAGATGCCTGCAAGCAAGATCGGAGATTCTTATCTTGCCTATTTGCTACATAACCTTGGCTAGTTTCTGTGAACCTCAGTTTCCCCATCTTTACCGTCCCCCGTAAGTGGGGCTGTCCCCCCTTCCCTCGCCATTGCTGCTCCCTTTGCAGCTGGGAGTAATGTGCGGGCTTTGTGAAGAAATCTGAGTTTATTAAGTGAGTAGATTCGACTTCCAGGGCCGCCGGATCCCGTGGGTCAAAATTCCGATCCTCAAGGTTCCAGGCCAACCTGCAACCCTGGGAGAAAGTTGGACCATTTTTAAGCCAGCCAGCCAGCTAGCCAGCCAGCCACTGCGAAGCTTCCTGAACTACGTCTACCAGAAATCCTGGAAGGCAACCTCCACTTTAGAGAGCCGCCCGCCTTCCCCCTCCCCCAGCTGGTTTAGTGCCACCATGGCAACCAGGGGGGCGGGGCTCCGAGACCTAGTCGCCGTGGCAGTGCGCTGCGATTGAAGAGCATCGCGCGACAGCGCCCGGCTCGCCGGAGAAGGAGCGCCTAGACGTCTGCTCCGCGCTCCGGGTCCCGCCGGGCAGCCGGAATCCGAGAGTCCGCGGCCTCCGCCCGGATCCCCGCCCCAGCCTCCCTCGGTGAGAGGTCCCCGCCCTCACCTCCACGCTTGGCGGGCCGCTCCGCGCTCGCAAGTAGGCGCACTCGCCGACTTCCCCCTCCCCGGCCGGACTCTGTCTCCCAGAATGCTCCACACATCAGCCCGAGTGCCACCTTGCTCTTCCCCCACGCTCGCCTCCTTTCCCACCCTCCTCCCGTTCCCCGGGGTAGCGTTGTTCGCAACGACCAGATCACACGCCTGGCAGCCTCTTCCCTCGCTCGCCCCCTCAGATCCAGGCGTCCATGCCCCGTCTACTTGCGCGAGCTTCTCAGGCGGCTACGGACAGCAGCACCGTCTTCCCAACCGCGCATGCCCCCTACCACGTTTTCCTCAGTTCTTTACGGGCCTTCCAGGGATTAGCAGGGGTCTGCACCAATCACCGCTCTCACTAGGACGCCGTCAGCCCACGTCTCCATGGCAACCGTTCGCCGGTAAAGGGGGCGCCTCCTGCAGCGCCCAGCCCGACTGTAAATGGCGAAGAGGCTCGGCCCGGTGCTTTCTGGGAAGTGTAGTCGGCTGGGCCTTTGCGCCCGGGAGCGGGGGGCGGGGCTAGGTCGCGCCAAGGTAACCGGGTGGGGACCCGGAGGGCATCTGAGAGGCGCAGGGGGGAGGTGGGGTGGGGTGGGGCTGGGGGTACCGCCTGGGGTAGGAAAGCCCGGCTAGAGGATGAGGAGAGGTGAGGAGAGGCTGACACAAAGACTTAGGGGCGGGAGAGGCCCAGAACCTGCAGGGCTCAGGAGCAGAGAAAGCTGGGAGGAGAGACAGTGAAAGGAACTGAACAGATCCAGGGAACAAGACCCTGAGAGGAAAGAAAGTCAACAGAGAGGGGTTTCTACTCTCAGGGACCTAGAGAATGAGATAAGAAGCCAGAGGATCCGAGAGTCAGGCCGGGTGGACAGGATGTCCGAGAAGTTAGCAAGGCAGAGGGTCAGGAAGGGATCCATCTGGAAGGAGAGTCACAAAGACAAGACATGCAGCTATCGAGATTCAAGGGACGGGTGTACACAGGCAAGGGGAGAGAAAGGACAGGCATTTGAGAGACAGCAAAGATGGGTGGAGAGTTTTCGAAGACCTAGAGAAGGGGGACAGCAAGGAGGGAGCTGGAGGGTTAGGGTTAGGAGGTAGACTTTTAGGAAAACTCACCTGAACTGAACAGTAGTGTAAGGGCCTACTTAGCGAGAGCAATTCCATCTCGGATTAAATAGTCATTTTTTTTGTTTATGCAGTAACATATGGTCGATCAGTCCCTGATAACAGAGCCCAAATACAAGGGCGGATCAGGTCAGGTGGAGGTAACAGAGCCCGAATGCAAGGATTGAGTTGGGCCAGGTGGAGACATCCAATCACTATCTCCCTAAAGAATGTGGGCCCTGCCTTTTGGGTGCCAATTCTGACCAAGGTGATAGGCTAGTTCAAATAGCTACTATAGGGTGAATTGTAATTCAATTGGCCACCTGTGTGTGACCTAGCAGGACTGTGCAGCTTTCTCTGTGTGTTACAATCTCATGGGCCACCTGTGTGTGGCCAGGCTCAACCATATGGCCTTTGCTCTATAAAGGTTAGTCTATGAGGCTCTGTAAGAGGCAGCCCCAACTGGCCGGTTTGATTCTGTGTGCTTGGCGTGAAATAAAGCTTTGCTTGACCTTCACTTTGTATCAGTCTCACTCCTTTGATCACATACCCTATCAGTAGGACCAAAAAAAAAAAAAAAAAAAAAGGTGATTGGGAGCCCTCTCTGTGTTTCCTAGCATTGTCTACCAAGCCAGCTTGGGCTCATCTCCCTAAATGAAGGAATTCTTTCCCTCTGAAGTACCTTTTGATCGGAATCCAGGCCGCACATGCTTGGGGTTAGAGTTGTATCAGTTAGAGTTGAGCGGGAACTGAGACACCCGGGCCCGCGACCCCAAGTGCTCCTCATTTCTTTCACCCTTCTTGTTCTTTCTCATCCTCCTGGAACCGCCTGTGCTACCCTGCGAGTTCCCTCCTCCAGGTAAATAACTCTTCGATGCGCACTCACTGAGTTTATTTTTAAGTTGACAGTCTGAGCGGAATAAATTCTCCAGGATGGGGGACAAACCGAGAAAAGAGAAAGAAAAAAGAGAAAACAGAGCCGGAAATGGAAGGAAGTAGGGAGGATGTTGGAAAGACACAGAAAGTCGGGGGAGGGAAAAATTAGAGAGAAATGAGGCAGAAAGCCAGCTTCCGGCAGAGGCAGCTTCTGCTGCCCCCCGGCTGGCCTCTAGGCGCAGCGTCCTCTTCTCTGAACTACATTTCCCTGCGGGCCTGGGAGCGTCTGGCGCAGGGTTCTGCGCGCCGTCAGGGGCGGGCCTCACGCGGACTCCTCCAATCCTGGCAGTCCCTGGCAATCTAACGCCTCCGCCGAGAACATGGAGGTTGAGCTCTGCTGTCTCAGGAAAGGGGTCCTGTAAGGCAGGACACAGGGAGGAGTCGCATCCCCAGCGGACCAGCTGAAGCAGCTGGCCCACGTCGCTGTCCGGAGGTGAGGGCGGTCGGCTGCGCGGGGACTGGGGCGCCGTTTCTCTTGGTCCCCAGCGGTGGGAAGAGAGCGGAGAGAGGCCTTGACACTTTCAGTCCAGGACGAGCGCGGGGTGGGGGCCAATCGACGCTTCCGGCAGCCCCGAGGCTCTATGGGAATTGTAGTCTCATGGGGACAAACCCTGTCTCCCACCCAGACGTCCGGCCGTGAGCCTCCCCGGGCAGCGTGCAGCGCGCTTGGAGACTTCCTCTCGAGCGTGGGAGGGAGGGAACGGATGAATGAACATACGGATGAATTAATTTATTTTATTTTATTTTTTTTAAAGATTTTATTTATTTATTTGACAGAGAGAGAGAGATCACAAGGAGGCAGAGAGGCAGGCAGAGAGAGAGAGGAGGAAGCGGGCTCCCTGCTGAGCAGAGATCCCGATGCGGGGCTCGATCGGAGGACCCTGAGATCATGACCTGAGCAGAAGGCAGAGGCTTTAACCCACTGAGCCACCCAGGCGCCCCCGGGTGAATTAATTTACAATCGTGGGTGAGCAGAGGAAGGTGTGGATGTTGGAGGAAGAACAGAGGCTCGTGAGGGGTTCAGAATTCGGGGACGGCTTCCAGACAAGAGGAGCCTTTCCCATGCCCACCCACCTTTCCCTGCCTCCCAGGCTCGAGGGTCCTGGGCCTGTGCCACCTTGTTTCAAGCATGCGCCGCCCACGAGTCCCTGAAAGAATTGATGTGATACGGACAGGTGCCATAGGCGCTGTGAAAACAAACCTTCACTCATTTGTTCATGCTTTCACAGGCGCGCCTTCAAAAAAATTTTTTTTCTTTAACTGATCAGGTGCTACTTTCACGTGGCTCATAATGCAGTAGGGACAAGATGAAAACTGTCTCCCACAGCTGTACTTTATAATTAATAATAACGTACTTGAAGTTTAATAATTTCATCATCAAGCGCCTACTGGATGCACTATTCCTGGGCCTGGGGACACAAGAGAGCTCAGCCGACACAGTTCCTGCCCTCAGGCAGCATGTGACAGATGTATAATAAAATGTATGTAGGGAGGGCCTTTTTGATTAGGTTACATTTGAGCAGAGATTTGTAGGAGAGGGAACAAGCCATGCAGATAACAGGGAAGAGCCTGAGCCCTGGGCTGAAGGAAACAGGAGCACCCTTAGTCTGCCCCAAGGATGTGGGTAGTAGTGAGCCACGTAAAGGAGGAGGCTTTGAAGTGCTTGAGGAATCTGGTGAGGATTGTGGCTTTTACTCAGAAATGGGAGAGCTCTGAGCAGAGCGGGGACAGGATCTTAGTGCTTACTGAATCTTCGTGGCTGCTGTGTGGAGAACCACCTTCCTCCTCTATCCCCAGATGTTCTCTGGGGTGGCACGAATTATATTGGTTTCCTCCTGCATTAGTTTTCTATGACTGCTGTAACCTATTACTGAAAAAAGAGTGGTTTAAAATAACACAAATGTGGGGCGCCTAGGTGGCTCAGTGGGTTAAAGCCTCTGCCTTCGTCTCCGGTCATGATCCCGGGGTCCTGGAATCAAGCCCTGCATCAGGCTCTCTGCTCAGCAGGGAACCTGCTACCCCCCCCCCCGCCCCCCCGTCTGCCTCTCTGCCTACTTGTGATCTCTGTCTGTCAAACAAATAAATAAAATAATAATAATAATAATAATAATAAATAATAAAATAACACAAATGTATTATCTTGGGGTCTTGGAGGTCGGAAATCTGAGTTGGGTCTCAGTGGACTAAAATCAAGTTATCAGCAGGGCTGTTTCCTTCTGGAGGCTCTAGGCTTTAGTGGTCACATTGCTGCTTTCTGAGTGAAATCTTTTGCCTCCTCTTGCAAGGAGCCCTCTGATTACATTTAGGGTCCATTTGAATAAGCCAGGATAATCACCTGATTTCAAGATTATTGACTTAATCACACTCACAGTGTCTCTTTTGCCATATTAGGTAATTTTTAAATAAGATTTTATTTATTTATTTGGCAGAGTTCACGGGGGTGGGGAGCAGGCTCCCTGCTGAGCAGAGAGCCTGATGTGGGGCTCAATCCCATAAGAGATCATGACCTGAGCTGAAGGCAGAGGCTTAACCCACTGTGCCACCCAGGTGCCCCACCATATTAGGTAATTTATTCATAGGGATTAGTACTTGGACATCTTAAGGAGCCATTATTCAGCCCCACACTGATGTTTGATGTCTTTGGGTGGGAAACATGGAAATGGGTAGCTTGTTTGCTCATTGGTGTGTGGGAAGTGGGTTTCTAGACTGTCTCGGGGTTGCAGGAGGTTTGCTGGGGGAAGAGAGCAAAGTCTCCTAGCGGACTTTTCTTGATCTCATAAGCTAAAACTAAGTGACAGGCTCCTCTAGATGCAAAGAATGGTTGGAATTGAGTGTGCAGTGTTTTCAGCAGTAGGAAAAGAAGGGATTGGGCACGCCTCTGAGGCAGTGGTCAGCAGGGCTGGGTGCTCTTTGTCAGAACATGGGAGGGCCAGCTGGTGGTTGGCACTTCCATGTACTTACACATTAATGCCCATGTGTCCTTGTCTTACAGGCAGAGGCAGGTATGGCAGGAAAGGCCAAGGGGCTGCCATCGTGGGCACACTGGTAGCTACTGTGGATAGGCACTGGGGAGAGACCTCATCAAGGTGCATGGCCCAGAGAGGCAGAATGAAGACAACTCCCCAGCTGCAAGTGTCGGGGAAGGCATCCCTCGGTGGGATTGGCCTCCGCCACACTGCCAAGCGGGACCGAAAGTCCATCACCTTGCATGTGAAATTAGAGGTGCTTCGGAGGTTTGAGGAAGGCGAGAAGCTGACTCAGATTGCCCGGGCCCTAGGGCTGGCCACTTCTACTGTTGCCTCGATCCGTGTCAACAAGGACAAGATACGGGCCAATTCTCAGGCAGCCACACCGGTAAGTGCCACACAGCTGACCCGCTGCCGGGGTGTGGTGATGGGCCATATGGAACGCTTGCTGAGCCTCTGGATCGAGGAGCAAAAGCGGCAGAACCTGCCTGTCAGCACGCTGCTCATCCAGGACAAGGCCCGACGGCTCTTTATGCAGCTGCAGCACGAGCAGGGTAATGGCACTCGGGCTGAGACCTTTGGGGCCAGTAATGGCTGGTTTGCCCGATTCAAGGCTCGCCACAATGTGCTTTTGACAGATGAGCCATCTGTGGCTGACACCCAGGCTGCTGCCCACTACCCCCCAGTGCTGCGCACCATTCTAGAGGAGGGCTGCTACTCACCACGCCAGGTGTTCAATGTGGATGAGACTGGCCTATTCTGGAAGCGGCTCCCAGAGCGCATGCTGTTGGCCCTGGAAGGGGCAGCTGGGCCTGGCCTCAAGGCCTCTAAGGACCACCTGACCCTGCTGCTTGGTGGCAATGCAGCTGGTGATTTCAAGCTGAAGCCGCTGCTGGTGTACCCCTCGGAGAACCCGCGTGCCCTCAAGGGCTGCTCCAAGGCTAGCCTTCCGGTGGTCTGGCGCTCTAACCGCAATGACTGGCTGACACCCAGCATCTTCCAGGAGTGGTTTACTAGTTGCTTCTGCCCTGCTGTGGAGAGCTACTGTGCCAGCCACGGCCTCCCACACCGTGCCCTGTTGGTCTTGGACGGTGCACCCTGCCACTCTGCTCACCTGGGTGGCCTCTCACCCCATGTGCGAGTTGAGTTCCTGCCCAAGAACACATCAGCCCTGATTCAGCCCATGAACCAGGGTATCATTGCCACATTCAAGGTGTATTACCTGCGCTGTATGCTTAGCCAGCTGGTCCAGGAGACGTTTGGTGAAGACCGACCGTCCGTGCGGGAGTTCTGGTGCAGCTATACTGTTGTGACTGCTGTGGACAATATAGCTAGAGCCTGGGCAGAGTTGCAGCCTGCCACCATGAACAGTGCCTGGAGGAAGCTCTGGCCCGAGTGTGTGCCTCCTGGCGCTCCCGAGCCGGACACTGTGCCTCAGCTCCGCCGCAGCATTGTCGCACTAGCCAGCCACGTGGGCCTTGGAGATGCAGCCGAGGCCGATGTTGCTAACCTCTTGCAGGCCCATGGGGAGCCCCCACCCCATGGCCTCCCCCAGGATTCAGAAGATGGTGGGGACATTTGTGGCTCTGGGTTGCCGTGGCAGGAAGGGAAAGGCTCAGTGTCCGGAAAACGAGAGCCGGATTTCACAGAAGCTGTAGTGGGTGTGGGGACTGAAGATGCTGATGTGGGTGCTCTGAGCCCTGAGTACCTGGGCCAGGCCCTGTCACACTTTGCTGCTGGTTTACGGGTCCTCCTGGAGAATGATCCAAACCGGGAACGCAGCCTCCGGGTGTCTCGGGAGGTCCACTGTGCCCTTGCCCACCTCCGGGAGCTGCACCGGGAAAAGAGGCGACAGGCCCAGGCAGGTGCATCCTCAGGAGGGCCCATGGCAGTGGCACCAAGGGATTTGGCAGGAAACCTGCCCTTGCCCCAAGTGGGGCCCACAGAGGGTGAGGAGGTGGCTAAGGGCACAGGTCATGAAGGTCAGACCTCTGGTTGTCCTGTATGATTTGGGGCTTGGGCTTAACCTCACATGATCTCTAACGATGTTTTGTTTCTGGAGGTCAGATACTGCTACTTCTTCCCCAGGTTTCTCATAGCTCATGTTGTATTCTTTGTGTAGTGACACCAGGCTTGGGGAACAGAAGGGTGGTGTTCTCCGATTGGCAGTTGAACTGCAGGGCCCAGGGAGTGCCCACTCATGACAGTGACACATCCTGTAGTATGGTCTTTGCCCAGCACAGCCTGCCAGGGCAGCTTTGTCAGGGGCCAGAACTGAGACCTGCCTCTCCCATTTTCCAAACCTGACTTCTTACTCCCTACACCATTGTGACCCTTCCTTGCCAACTGGAATTGGCAAGTACAATGGGTTTCCTGCTCTCAACATGACCTTTTGTCACTTTACATGCCATCTTCATGGCCTCTGTTGACCTGGGTCTCTGGTACCTTCCCTGTGCCTGAGCACTTTGATTCTCTGTGGATTTTGTTACTGGGGATCACTTCCTTTTTTGGAGATGTTTTCCTCTCTGAGTTTCTGTGCTATAGTTGTCTTGGCTTCCCTCTAGCCTTTGAGGTTGAGCCTTTTGTGACTGTGATGGTCTCCCAGTTCTGGTGCTCTTTGGAAAATACTATCCACTCCTCTAAGAGCTGGATCACCTCAGGGTTAATTCCTAGTGCACTGGCTGCAGCCCAGCCTCTCCCTGAGCCAGCTCCTCTCCCTGAGCTAGACCCTGAGCTCTGATTCTGATGGATATACTCCCACCCCAGTCGTATTATCTCCCCTAATTCCAGTTTGTTTTCCTGTTCCCCAAACTGTAACAACCAGCATCATGGGGTGTCCACCTGACTGCAGAAATACCACTTGGGTCACCAAAACGGATAGTCAGCAAGGGAAGGTCTTGTGCTCCAGCTGGATGAGCCACAGGTGATGGGATAGGGATGTCTGGGCTTTTGGACTCCTTTCAACACAAGTGCACGTGTACGTGAACACATGCACATATACACACACAGACACGCTAAGAAATAAAAATGGGAGAAAGGATTCCCATTACTTCTGTCCCAGCTAACACCACACTGATGGGCTTGCTGTCAACATATCCCTGGGGCTGGGGGCCAGGGAGGGTTTGAAGGGCCAGCCTCACTGGGAGAAAGGTCAGATGAGGCCCCGTGCTTGCTTTCCTGGGGAGAATGGTAAGAGGGATGACAGAGAAGGGAAGCTTTTCTTAGGATTCTGGTGACAGACTGGATACATTGCGCAATTTATGAGCACTTGTAACGCGCCAGGTGTTGAGACCAGGGTGAGTGAGACTGACTTCAGGAGCTGCTAGTCCAGAGGTTGTTACATTCTATGTGACAAGGCTGTGACAGGCGACTCAAGGAAGGACCCCCCACCTAGCCAGGCACGGAGGACTGGACGTAATAGGCAGGCTTTCTGGGGAGTGTTGTCTCAGCCTTTAGGGACCTTGCTGACAGTCAGGAAACCCGTCATTTCACAATGCCACACGGTACAGAGGGGCTTGACAGAGGCAGCCCGGTGTGGTGGGGTGGCTGGTGAGAGCCCAAGGACCCGGAGGAAGGAGTATCCTAGTGGAGGCTGAAGGGAGCAGGTGACCAGGTGGGAGTCCGAGGCGGAATCTGGCTGGGCGGAAGTGTAGTTAGGGGACCGACGCCTGAGGTCGTGCCGGCGTGGTGATGGGCGGTCTGGCCCCAGGGCTTGTTTCTCCAGGCGCCTGGCCCGAGAGCCAGGGTTGCCTTCAACCAGCAACCGTTCCCAGGCCCCTGAGCGTTTCAGGGAGGTCCTGGTGGTGGATCATGGCAGCCTGGCGTCTCCTGGGAGATGCCGGGTCTCAGCCCGACAGGCTGGTTCTCTGGCTCGCTGGGGACATTGGCCAGAGAATCTCGCCCCAGAGACGGTCTTGGACGCTTTTCACCTCAGGCGTGGACCGTTTCCATAGACACGCAGAAGCAACAGGGATACCGTTCCCTCCCCTCCGCGTGCTCGTGTGGCGTCGAGTGGGGGCGGGGGTCGCCAGCGGGCGGAAGGGCACAGGCGCCAGAAGCAGTCATTGGCGGGACTGGGCACTCCCGGTTCCCAGCCGGGGTGGTCGGTCGCGGTCCTTGCGCGGCCGGCCGCCCGTGTGGCTCCGGGGAGGTGGTGAGTCGGGGGCAAGGCAGCCAGAAGCGCCAAAACGCCTTGGGGCAGGGCGTGCAGCCTGGCGGAGGGAGGCGGGGGCGTTGGCGCCGAGGAGCGTCGCCCATTTCTAGCCCTGAGGAAGGGCGGCTCGGAGGCCTCCCGCGGGCGGGTCCCGACCCGGAAGTGGTTCTGGCGCCGCTGTCTCCCCCCCACCCCAGCCGAGTTTCCCGGGCTTCCTGCCCGCGGTGCCCCTTCAGAGGCACGTCCGCGCTGCTCCTTCAGAGTTGGGCTCCCTTCCTGTGGGGAGTCTCAGGATGGCCCAAGCCCCGGCTTGTGTCTCCTCTCTGCTGGCACTCCGCGTGCCTCCGCCCAGAACGAGCGCTCCGGCCTTGGGGAGGAGACGCTGACCCCGCGCGGCGGGAGGCGCTGGCCCGAGCTCCTCCGGCTGCCCCCGTGTTGTGCCGAGTGTTGTGCTGTAGCCATTACCTCCTTGGGGCGCCAGGCGGTGCGGAGCCCGGTGGTGGGCCGTTGGGTGTGTGTGGGGACCAGAGCTGCCCGGGCCTGGGGAGCCCCGACCGCCCCTTCTGAGAACAGGCGCTGGCGGTGGAAACAGCCTGTTCGTTCGTGAAGGCCGTGGTAGCAAGTAGCCGTTGCCGAAGATGGTCAGACCTTAGGTGGAGATTCTTGAGGAAAAAGCGGACGTCCTCCAGTTATTGTCCCACATCCCGCCCACTGGGAGCTTGTGTTTCAGGACCCATTTCTGAACATTTGTAACTGTAGCTTCTCCCTGTGCGCGCGCACACATGCTCCGCAGAGGTTGTTCTAAGATATTAACAGTCGGATCGTGTTGTGTGAGGACTGCCGCGGATTACTTCCTGTTTCCCACTGCCATTTTTTGATCTTGGCTAATTGGTTTGGTGAGGCCTTAGAATATAGGTGAAGTTCAGTGGGGTGAGGTCCGGAGCCAATGACCCAGAAATAATTCTTGAGATGTCTTTGGTGCAAAATGGTGGTTTATTTTTTATTTTTTAAAAAGATTTTTAAGTTTTTTTTTCTTTTTTTTTTTCATTTGACAGAGATCACAAGCAGGCAGGGAGGCAGGCAGAGAGAGAGGAAGGGAAGCAGGCTCCCCGCTGAGCAGAGAGCCCAATGCGGGGCTCGATCTCAGGACCCTGAGATCATGACCTGAGCCACCCAGGCGCCCCAAAATGGTGGTTTATTAAGGCACGGGGATAGAACCCATGGGCAGAAAGAGCTGCTGCCCAGGGGTTGTGAGGAGTGGTCCATTATATGCTTGCAAGTTGGGAGGGGATCAGGGATGGCGTAAGTCTCTGAGGAATTTTGGAGGCAAGGGTTCCAGGACCTTGAGGGGCTAGTTATTTTTGGGGAAAAGGTGATTCATTACCAGTAATAAAACCTTTTTTTGTGAGACCCTTAGATGTGTATCAGTGGGCCATATGCTTGGGAATGATTGTCAACATATATCTTGGAGGGTTTAGAGATAAAGTTTCCAAAGGAATTGTTAAAGTAGACTTATAGGGTCCTGGTTGAGGGTAGGGGGCTCATCAGGCTATGACTGCCCTTTGCCCTTAGCAAAGTGTTAAGGTGGAGGCAGTTGAGTCCCTAGAGTGGGTAAGGACATTTAATAATTTTTCTTCTGCCCTTGTTTCCCACATCAGGTTTGAGCTGAGCCTCTCAGGCTTGTAGGAGTCTGCCATGGGGGAAAGAAGGCCTTCCAGTGTAGGAGTCAGCTGTTGCTATCCCTGTGCCTGGCTCAGGCTGGCTGTAGTACAGCTGACCCTAGCTTCCATCTGCCCTTCCATTCTGTGCCCCCCCCCCCCCCCGCCATCACTCTTGCTGGTGCCTGGCAGATGGCATCCTTCACTTGCTCAGACTCTTCCTGGGCACTTACCCTCTGCTAGTTCCCGCTTGCACTTCTGCTTGGGTGCTGGTGGGGTTCTCTCAGGTCACTGAAACGTGGCATGTCCATGCCCCCTAACCTCAGGAGCAACTCTCCTACCTTTATCCGGTCTAGCTTGAGCTAGTGTACACTTGTGCAGGGTGGGCTCACTCTTCTCTTAACCAAGTTCCCAGTGCCAGATGTTCTCTTGAGGGCAGAGATGGGGAGGGGGGTTGAGGCTGGATGTATCCCCTACCAGGTTGACAGCCAGCCAGACTTGGGGACAGTTTCCTCAGTAGCAAGTGGCCTCGAGGGTGTATGTGTGTGGGGGGATCCCCAAGACCACCCTTAGACTTAATGATTTGCTGGAAGGAGTCACAGGTTTCAGCAAGGTCGTTATACTCATAATGGTTGGTTACAGTGAAAAGATACATATTAAAATCAGTGGTGGGAAAAGGTGTATAGTCTGGGAGACAGTGGCTGTGAGCTTCCATGTCCTTTGCCAGGATAGTCATGTGGACACTGCTTAATTCTCACAGCAATGCTGTGTGACAATGCAGCAACCAGGGATGCTTACCTGAGCTCTGGTGGGCAGGGTTTTTATTGAGGGTCAGTCACATAAGCATGGAGCATACTGACTTTGAGTTACTCAAATCTCAACTGCTCTCAGAGGTCAAATGGGTACTGTGTGACCCGTGGTCACCACTGTAAGTCACACTCTTAGCATGAACTATCTGCTTTGGCCCAAGTCCTGAGGTAAACAAAGATACCTTTAACATGCAGAATATCCAAGGGCTTAGAGGTTACCTCTTAGGAGCAGGTCAAGCACCAAACTTTTGGAACGTTTAGGGTTTGGACAACGCAGGCCTGCTGAGTCAAACCTTTACTGAATTTCTTGCTGCAGCCAAAGGAAGGTTCTCATGGTCCTTTCCTTGGCATTTCAGTGACTTGGGTTTCAGGGGCTCTAGGTGTACTCCTGAGGTATGTGTGTGTATGTGGACCAAAGTGGGAGCTGCATGCGGGTCAGGGCAGGGTGTTCTGTGGGATTTGGAGGGCAGGCCCTTGTCTCATCCAGCCCAGAAGCCCAGACCAGCACCGGGGTACATGCTAACTGCCTGACTGATTGATTGGCCTGGGTGCCTGACCCCTGTGCCCTTAGGTGGGGCTGAGGACACTAACCTTCTCCTCTCCCCTCAGCATGGGCCGAGGCCCGTCCTGAGGACCAGTGGTCTGGAGACCTGGCAGATCCAGCCAAACCCTTCACGGATGGAGCTCAGATGAGCTATGAGTCCTCCAAAGTCATAGATGCCACATCTTGTCTACCACTCCCCCCCATGTCACAGGGTACTTGAATGTTTGTGGTCCCAGCGGGTAACGCCGGGACTTCCCCAGGAGGAGAGAGGGAATTGCTTATAGACGTTGACTGAGCGTACATGGGAAGGAGGGCAGATCAGGCAAGGAGCATGCGTGTCCAGGGTCTCCTGTCAGGTGAGTGGGCCACACCCTGGCCCTCTCTGCCCCTTGACTGTCATTCTTGGAGCTTCCTGAGAGACTGCAAAGGATGGGAACTCTTACAGTTTCCCTGTCCAGATCTACCCAAGGTGGGCTCAGCAGATGTTTTCTGTGAGTTAGTGGCATGTTGGGAACTCTTGGGGGAATAGCCAGGATGCTTCACTGTGAAATTCCAATGAGAAAGTAGTACAAGCTCTGAGAAATGCTTTTTCTAAAACAGGGTGCATGGTCTGCCTTGTGGAAGGATATGCGGGAATTAGGTTTCCCTGGCTGCCTCTGGGACCCTCCCCTGGTTCTGCAGTGGCCTGTCTGGGTTATTTCACCATGTCCATGTACGGTTGACCCTTAAATAGCATGGCTTGAACTTTATGAGTCCACTTGTATATGGATTTTTTTTTTGAAGATTTTATTTATTTGAGAGAGAGAGTGAGAGAGAGAGAGAGAGAGCACCTAAGCAGGGTCAGAGGCAAAGAGAGAAGCAGACTCCCCACTGAGCGGGGATCCCGATGTGGGACTCCGTCCCAGGACCCTGGGAACATCACCTGAGCTGAAGGCAGAACTTAACTGACAGCCACCCAGGCACCCTGGATTTTTTTTTTTTCCTTTTAAAAGATTATTTATTTGAGAGAGAGTGAGAGCGAGAGCAAGAGAGAATGAGTGGGGTGAGGGGCAGGAGGAGAAGCAGGCTCTCCACTGAGTAGGGAACCCATTGCGGGGCTTGTTCCCAGGATCGAGCCACCCAGGCACCCCTGTAATGTATTTTCTTTGTGCTTTTAATAACATTTTTTTTTTCTAGCTTTATTGTAAAAATACAGTGTATAATACATATAACATACAAATATGTGTTAATTGATTGCTTATGTTATCAGTAAGCCTTCCAGTCATCAGTAAGTTATTAGTAGTCAAGAGTTATAAGTGGATCTTGAACTGCTTGGTTGGGGGGGTGGTGTCCCCTAATTCCATGTTGTTCAAAGGTCAGCTGTTACCTCTAACAAAACAGACAAAACAACACAAAGAAAAAACTGAGTTGATATCCTTAATTACATTGTTCAGGGTCTTGCAAGCTCAGAGCCATGAAAATGTGTTTTCTTGTAACTGAACAGCTTCTTGTTTTCCTCCTTGGATGCCTGAAAACTCAGAGTTCAGTTTTAGGAGCAATTGTTATAAATTCCTGTACCCAGCCACAATGTTTTGAGGCACTTCTCCCCCAACCTGTGAATTTTTTATTTCTGCCTTTGGTCTGACATCAGCTTGTGTATTGTGTTACATTGGATCCCTCAGGAGGGGGGTTGAAGTAGGTGACTTCAAACAGTATGGCCATTGGGAGGCATTGTTGTAAAGTGGGAGTAGGTTTTCAGAGGCTTGCTGCATTACTGAGGCTGAAGTTCATTTAGTCCACTGTGGCCGGAATTCATCCAGTGGGACGTGAGTTCTGTGGCCAAATGAGGGGGATTTATCAATGGTCTTTAACAGGTTTCATCCAAGCCTGTCTCATTTCCCACCAGTCAATGTCTTTTCCCTGTTTTATAGCAGGTCAGAGCCAGGGCAGCAGTGGCATTGAAATTGGCAGGCCCGGGGTGGGAACATGCATATTCTTTAGCTGTGTCTGGAGAGGGTGATGCAGATGGAGCCTCCTCCACTGGTCGAGGTGGTCTTCAGACCACCAGAAGATCGCTCCACTGGCCGGAAGATCGCTCTAGAGAGGCCATGCAGTGCAACCCTGTGCCAAGGCACCAAGTGGGACTGCAAGGCTGTCAACCCTCAGGTGCAGCTTGAGGTGTTGGCAGTGCTTTGAAGCCAGAGAGAAGCTTAGTAGAATCAGGGAGGTGCTGGGACTGTCCACCTCCACTGTGGCTACCATTCTTGACAGCAAGGAGAAGATCTGAGTGAGTGTCTGGGCGGCCAACCTGCAGGCGGCCACCAGATTGACACGCAGCTGCAGTCTGGTGATGGAGAACGTGGAGTGGGTGGCGAGGCTGTGGGCACGACTGTGGCAGTTGTGCGCAGGTAGCCCGCCCTGCTGCGGAGAGTGATCTGGGAGGGCGGCTGCACACCCTGGCTGTCGTTCAGCATGGATGAGACTGGACTTTTCTGGAAGCAACTGCCTGCCAGGATGCTTCTTTCTCTGGAGAAGTCAGCCGGGATGCAAAGCTGCCTGAGCTCTGATGCTGCTGCTTGGTGGCAACGTGGCTGGCAACTTCCAGCTGAAGCCGCTGCTGGTGTACCCCTCAGAGAACCTGCATGCCCTCAAGGGCTGCCCCAAGCCCAACCTGCCTTTGGCATGGCGCTCACACAAGGGAGTCTGGGTGACCACGAGCCTCTCCCAAGAGTGGTTTGTGCACTTCTGGCCAGCCATGGAGAGGTACTGTGCCCCGTACGGCCTCCTGTACAAAGCACTGCTCATCCTGGACAGTGCCCCTGGCCACCCTGGGAGCCTGGACGACCTTTCAGAACACATGCGTGTGGGGTACATGCCCAAGAAAACCAGGGTCCTTGTCCGGCCCATGAACTAGGACGCTGTTGCCACCTTCAAGGCCTGTTGCCTGTGCAGGGTCTTCTGCCTGTTGGTGTTGTGGGTGTGAGGCAGGGACCACCAGCACTCAGTGGTCCTTGACTTCTGGCGAGAATACAGCATTCTAGACACTGTCTACGACATCTCTGAATCCTAGGAGCAGGTCCACCGGCGACACTGGATAGGCGAAGGAATCCGTGGCCTGAGCACATTGGCGGGATGCCGGCAAGCTGCATGGGGACGCTCTACTGCAGACCCTAAGGGACATCACGGCAGTGGCCCACAGTATGGGTTTCAGACAGGTGAAAGGCAGATGTGGTGGAGCTGCTGCAGAGCCCCAGCACAGACCGGTCCAGCAAGGAACTGATGGGACTGGAGCAGGAGCATACTGCTGGCGAAGAGGGCGAGGACATCTACCTGTCTTCTGGCGGCTCATGGCCAGGCATCTGGCCATGCCTTTGGCACGCTTGGATGCTGGCCTGCAGATCATCAGTGACAGTGACCCCAACCTGGAGTGCAGCCTCAGAGTCTACATCACCAGCCACTCTCGGGAGCTTTTCAAGGAGAAGAGGCCCCAAGTGGTGGTGGTGGGGGCAGTGGTTGGGAGCTCCAGGGACTCAGCCCTTGGTTGGGGAGAGGGCTTCCTGATGGCTCCCTTTGCTTGTGTTGAAGTTGCAATGGCCTGAATTTTCCCATTTCATTATATTCCTCAGATGGTTTTTATCAGCAAATAATTTATTATTTCCAGTGAACTTCTCAAATACATGGCTTTAAAAGCCTTGATGAATTCTCAAGTGTGATATTTTTTGTGTTGTGGGTCCTTTGGAGGAAAGTGTACCAAGTTTCTTAGTGGAAGTCCTTGAGGAAGCCAGGCCCCCGAGTGTTCCTGTGCCTGTGCTCACTACAAAGAGCTCTCCTTCTGTTGAGTGTGGGACTCTTAGAACTGTGTGGACATTCAGTAAGGAAAAGGGGTTTTGCTCAGCTTCTGGTCCTCTCATCTTTCTGCTGGGTTTAAGGCCCAGCAGACAGAAAAGGCTGACCCCAGATGAGCCTCCAGAGAGACAATGATAGAGTAGTTTTGGGTGGGAGGAGTATCTGGCCACACACCTCCCAGCTCTGTTCCTCTGGGGCCTTGGATGCTAATTGTCACCCTGCCCTGTTCTCTGAAATGATGTTGTGTCCCCACTGAGTGGCTGGGGAGAGAGAAGAGAGACTTCAGCCCATGGTGGATGAACCGGAGAGGCTGCATACCAGGCCTCGCAGCTCCTAGCAAGGGGCATCCTCATGGCTGTAGGTTTCTCTTGGGCAAAACTGGGTGCCAACTCTTCCTTTCTTCTTGTCTCCTCCCCTGCTCTCTCTGCCTTGTACCCCCTCTGTTTACTCATTTCCATTTGACTTCTGCCATGCCTCTTTGACTTTCAGAAGAAAGTGGCTTATTCCTCACATCGAGGAAGCCGCTCCCGGAATGAAGCTGCTCCCCGGAATGATGCTGCTCCTGCAAGTCCGCTTGGCGAGGCCGCAGCTCGGGGTGGCGGGGCTGCTGGCAGCTCTCACGGCTCTGACGGCTCTAATGGCTCTGACAGCTCTGACAGCTCTGGCAGCTCTGACAGCTCTTACAGCTTTGACAAGAGCTCTGACAGCTCTAAGAGCTCTTACAGCTCTGATGAGAGCTCTGATGGCTCTGACAGCTCTGACGGCTCTTATAGCTCTGACAGCTCTGTCAGCTCTCCTGGCTCTGACGACTCTCCTACTCCAACGGCTCTCCTTCTCCTCCCGACAGCTCTCCTTCTCAGCTTCAGCCTCGCAAACTAACCTTTATAGGGGTGGTTGAGTCCCGCCCCCACACAGGTCGCCAATGGGATTTAAACTCACCTCAGTAAATATATGCGTGCCCCTCTGATTGGATGTTTTCACCTGGCCTGACCCGCCCTTGTATCTAGGCTTTGCAAGTAAGTTCCTCTGGGAGGGGCAGGGTCAATCTAAGTTCACTGCATAGGGTCAATCTAAGTTTGCTGCAACAAAATGGCTCCCTCTGACCAACCAGGCCCTTACATTCCCCCCTTTTCTTTGGAGATTATTAAAATCCTTGACTTTTCAGCCAGTCCTATGTTATATTGAGCATGTAAAACTAACATTTTATCACTCCAATTTTCTCCTATACAAATGACATTAGTGCACAGTCGGCTCATTTTTCCAGTCAGCTCATTTTTCCTGTTCATCTAATTTCCCACCTATACTTTACATAAACAGGTAACAATAGGAGCAACAATAAACTCACAGTTTCTTTAGTCTTAGCTTTAGTCCATGGTCAGCGGGGTCTGTCGGCTGCAGCTTCCATCTCTGGGGGGCATCCTTACTCTCGGCTCGTTTGACGTGACCTGCATGAACCCAGGCCCTAATGCCTTCTACTTTTACTGCCATGGGGGTGGTCAGGATAACAGTAAACGGTCCCTTCCATTGAGGCTCCAAGTTCCCCACTTGATAGCGACGTATCCAAACCAAGTCCCCGGGTTGGTAAGGATGTGGTTCCACCTCCGTCTCCGTCACCGTGTGGGCAGTCCGGATCCCTGCATGGGCTTTTTTAAAGACAGACTGTAATGCCTGCAGTGACTGGAGTACAGACTGATCAGTCATATCTGCTAGGGCAACCTCCTGTAGCCGAGGACAGAGCGGGGGGTGCTGTCTCCCAAACATTATTTCAAATGGGGTCACCTTGTTTAAATAGGGTGTACATTGTGCCCTGAGGAGGGTGAAGGGAAGGAGATCCACCCATCCACCGCCAGTCTCCAGAATTAGTTTTGTCAAGGTCTCTTTAAGAGTCTGGTTCATTCTCTCTACTTGCCCAGAACTCTGGGGCCAATAGGCACAATGTAGTTTCCAGTTAGTGCCCATGGCCTTGGCCAATGCCTGCGAGACTGAACTCACAAATGCAGGGCCATTGTCTGACCCAATAGTGAGAGGCAGCCCAAACCTAGGAATTATTTCTTCTAGTAGCTTTTTCGCTACCACTCCTGCCATCTCATGTTTGGCGGAAAAAGCCTTCACCCAGCCTGAAAAGGTATCCACAAAAACTAACATATACGTGTGCCCATATTTTCCGGGTTTAATTTCTGTAAAATCTATTTCCCAATAGATTCCTGGTTCCTTACCTCTTTCTCTTTTTCCTCTTCCCATTTTAGTTCTTCCCACATTAACTGCCTGGCATTGAGCACATCTATCAACTACATCCTGAACCATACACCCTAATTTAGAAACCTGGAATTGCAGTTTGCGTATCCCCAAATGAGTACCCTGATGTATCTGGTCTACTAACTTCTTACCTAGTTTTCGAGGAAGAATTATTTTTCTTGCTTTAGTCTTAGCCCAGTCCCCTTTATAGTCCAATTTAACCCATTTCTGTAAATACTTTAAATCTTCTTCTGAATAGTTCGGTTTTTCTGGTAGGGCTGGAGCTGGGAGTGTAACCAGTTCTTGCACTGTTTCTCGGGCTGCTTGCTTTGCGGCTTGATCTGCTAAGTGGTTTCCTTTTGAAATCAGATCAATCCCCTTTTGGTATCCTGGGCAATGCATAACAGCCACCTCTTTTGGGTCCCAAATAGCCTGGAGGAGAGCCAATATTTCTCCTCTGTTTTTAACTCCTTTTCCTTCTGCTGTTAATAGGCCCCTTTCTTTATAAATAGCCCCATGTATATGGAGAGTAGCAAAGGCATACCTGCTGTCCGTATAGATGTTGGCGGTGTTACCTTTGGCCATCTGCAGTGCCTTAGTGAGTGCAATCAGTTCCGCTTTTTGTGCTGAAGTTCCATGTGGCAGGGCTGCTGTCCAGAGTTTCTGCTCAGGAGAAACAACTGCAGCCCCTGCATACCTCTTTCCATTGACCATGTAGCTACTCCCATCTGTGAATAGAGTCATCTCGACATCCGGGAGGGCAATGTCTCTGAGATCCGGCTTTATTCCTGTGACTTGGGTTAGGACTCCCCACAGTCATGTGGATGGTCAGCTAGCTCCTCTGGCAGCAGTGTGGCTGGATTTAGCACCGCCGGGGGCCAGAAGATCACTCTTGGTTCGTTGAGGAGAAGGGCCTGATACCCTGTCACTCGGGTGTTCGTCATCCATCGGTCTGGTGGAGTCTGGAGAAGGCCCTCAATAGCGTGTGTGGTGGTTATGATGAGATTTTGACCCAAAGTCAATTTACTTGCATCCTTGACCAGGAGGGCCATTGCAGCAATTATGCGGAGGCAAGGGGGAAACCCAGCTGCTACTGGATCTAGTTTCTTGCTAAGATAGGCTACTGGCCTTCGCCAACGCCCCAGAGTCTGAGTTAAAACTCCTTTGGCCACCCCTGCTTTTTCATCCACATACAATTGGAAGGGCTTAGTAACATCTGGGATGGCCAATGCTGGGGCACTCAGCAAGGCTATCTGTAATTCCCGAAATGCTCCCTCTGCCTCAGTTGTCCACTCTATCATAGTAAGCCCCCCTTTTGCCAGTTCGTAGAGAGGTCGGGCCATCTCCGCAAACCGCGGTATTCACAGCCTACAGTAGCCCACAGTCCGAAGAAACTCCCTTACTTGTCGGGACGTGGTGGGGTGGGGGTATCGAGTGATCACCTGTTTCCTGGACTCAGACAGTAAACGCACTCCCTCGTGGAGATCAAAGCCTAGGTAAGTGGCATGGTTCTGACAGAGCTGTGCTTTCTTCGCTGACACCCAATACTCTTTCTCCTGCAGAGTCTGTAAGAGAGCTCTCGTCCTCCGCAAACATGACTCATAGTCCTCAGCGGCTACTAGCAAGTCATCAACATACTGTAACAGAGTGACTCCTGAGTTGGAGGTTCTATACCATGCAAATCCTCATGTAGGGCCTCGTCAAACATGGTGGGTGAATTCTTGAATCCTTGGGGAAGTCTTGTCCAGGTGAGCAGGCCTTGAAACCCTTTCTGTGGGTCGGACCACTCAAAAGCAAAAAGGGACTGAGATTCCCTTGCTAAAGATATACAGAAAAATGCATCCTTGAGATCTAAGACGGTATACACAGTTCTTTTGGGGCCCAGGAGGGAGAGTAGGGTATAGGGGTTAGGCACCGTCAGGTGGATATCTTCAGCCCATTTATTCACTTCCCGCAAGTCCTGGATGGATTGGTACTCCCCAGTCTTGGCCTTTTTGATGGGCAGCAAAGGTGTGTTCCATGGAGATTTGCAAGGAACTAGGATCCCGTCTCTTCGGAGGCGATTAATATGTTTTCTGATCCCTTCCTTTGCTTCCCGGGGAAGGGGGTACTGCCAAACGCGAATAGCCGTAGCTGTCGCCTTTAACTGTACCACCACTGGAGGTTGTTCCTTGGCCAAGCCAGGGGGCTTCCCTTCTGTCCAGACCTGGGGAAACTCGTCCTGTAGGATTTGGAGAAGGCTCCCCCTCTTTATTTCCTCTGGTTTTGAGACTGGCTCGTAAAGGAGGTATTCATCTACTGCTGCCATAAGCACTTGTACAGTGGGTTCTCTCAAGGTTACAGTCATGTCTCCTTCCGAGAACTGAATGCCAGCTCTTAACTTGTGGAGGAGATCTCTTCCCATCAAGTTATATGGGGCATTAGGGAGGACCAAAAAATCAATGTTTATCTACTCCCAAGGCCAAATTTAAAGTCCTTTCTGTTGTCCATTTATGTCTCTCTGTGCCATTTGCTCCTTGTACCCAAAATTCCTCTCCAGATAGTTTTCCCATAGGTTTAAGTAATGATGAAAATTGGGCTCCTGTGTCCACCAAAAAATCAACTGATTTCCCCTCCACTTCAATTTTTACCCGAGGTTCGGGGAGGGCCTCCGAACCATGGCCCTTTCAGTCTCTGGTGGCAAGCATTGCTGTCTTCCTTTTAGGGCACTTCCTGGCCCAATGTCCTTTTTCCTTACAGTATGCACACTGATCTGAATCTAAGTCTTCCCACCTGCCTTCTCTGTGCTTAGGCTTTTCCATTCATTTACTATCCCCTACCCGTCTCCTCTCCGCCTCATGTAATGACAAAACCTTAACCAGTTTTTTTTTTTGTCTGTTTTTCATCTTCCTGTGTATCCCTGTTGTTTAACACCTTTTCTGCTATTCCCACTAACTCAGATTCTTCCCTTCAAATCCCTCAATTTTCTGAAGTTTCCTCCTTATATCTGGGGCTGACTGACTGGCAAAAGCAAGATTCATTGCCCTCTGATTTTCGGGTGCCTCAGGATCGATCGGGCTATACATTTTATAGGCTTCAATTAGCCTTTCTAGGAAAGCTCCTGGAGACTCATTCTTACCTTGAGTCATTGTACTAATTTTAGATAAATTTATGGGTCGCCTTGCAGCTGCACGGAGGCCTCCCAATAGAGCCTGGCGGTAGAATGTAAGCTCTCCTTACCTTCATCAGAGTTTGGATCCCAGTCGGGGGGGTTCCCTCGGGCAATAGTCCTCTATTTGGCGGGGATCGAGGTCCCTGCCAAGTCTCTCGCGTATCACCTTATGGGTTTCTCGCATGATGCGATCCTGCTCTTTCCCGTTAAAGAGAGCCATAAGGAGCTGTTGAACATCCACCCAGGTAGGTTGATGAGTAAGATAGTCTCCAAGAGGCTAATTAAATCCTGAGGTTGGACAGAAAAGGATTTGTGTTGGGTGTTCCAATTATAGATGTCAGAAGAGGAGAAAGGGATATAGCTTAGGAAGGGCCGCCCTCTCCCATCTGGTAGAGCAACCTCACGAAGAGGCAGCATTGGCGCGGACAGTACCGGTGAGGTAAAGGGAGGCAGAGGGGGGTAGAGGAAAGGGGAAGGATCAGGGCGGTCTCTCTGCTTGGTGGTCCCATAGGTGGACCCCGACTGTGTATGAGGTGGACTGGTAAAGGCATTTTGGGACCGAGAGTCAGATTTAGAGGACAAATAAGGGGGGGTGGAATTCCACATCCTCCATATCCAATGGAGGTAGAACGGTCTTCTTCCCTGGTTCCCCCTTATCTGTCTGTTCTGGTTTTGGTGCTCTGACCTGCCTTAGAGGGAGAGAAATGGTTTCATTAGCAGGGGGAAAGTGGGACTTGAGCCATGACAGCAGCTCTTCTATCAGACATCGCCAGGCCACAATGTATGGTATTTGGTCTCGATGTAGATCAAAGACCTCACTCAGCGTAGAATAGATCTGAGTCAAGGAAAACGTTCCTTCTGGCGGCCACCCTGTGGAGAAAGTGGGCCGCTCTAATTGGCAGAGTGTTTTTAGTTTTCCCGGGTAAACCTTGTCACCTGACTGAGTGGCTTTACCTTGAAAACACTTGAAATGTTCAAGAACAATACCTAGGGGTGTCACAGGCCCCTTACTCCCCGTTTGTCCCATTTCTCCAAATATAACAAACAGCACAACAGACAACAAAAAAACAAGGCAAAGACAACCACAGACCCAGTGATCCCCATCCAGAGCCTGCTGCTGGTGGGGACTTTCTTGGTCCCCTGCAAACACAACAAACCACACAACAGACAACAAAAGAACCAGGCAAAGACAACCGCAGACCCAACGATTCTTACCCAGAACCTGCCACTGGTGGGGGCTTTCTTTATCCCCCAACCACCTAGGGGGACTCGAACCCCCCAACCGCCCAGGAGGACTCGAATCCTCTGTCTCGATCTACCGGCAGAGGGATGGGGCATCCCCGCATCCACTCCAGCCCTGGGGAGCATGGCCGCGTCCAGCTTCTCCCCAGTGGGCTATACTCTGGAGCTCCGCAACCAGACAGACAGATAGGATCCCAATACCCAAGATCCCAATACCTCCGAAGGCTTTTTCCCAAAAATTCCGATGCTGGCTCAGTTCTCGTTGTTTGATCCCAGACGATCCCCCAATGTTGGGGTCCGTGATCAAAGGAACAAGACTGATACAAAGCAAAGGTCAAGCAAAGCTTTATTTCGCGCCAAGCATCAAGAATCAAACTGACTGGTCAGGGCTGTCTCTTACGAAAAGGTGACGACGACGACCCCAGCAAGGCTGCTCCCAATGTGGCTGCTCTGGACAAGGCTGCTCCCCAGACAGGGCCGCTCCCCGGACTGGGGCTGCTCCAGCGAGGCCGCTCCCCGGGCAAGGCTGCTCCTGACTAGGCTGCTCGCCGAGGAGGCCTCACGTCGAGGAAGCTGCTCCCGGAATGAAGCTGCTCCCTGGAATGACGCTGCTCCCACAAGGCTGCTTGGTGAGGCTGCAGCTTGGGGCGGCGGGGCCGCTGGCGGCTCTGACGGCTCTGGTGGCTCTGAGGGCTCTGACGGCTCTGACGGCTCTGACAGCTCTGACAAGAGCTCTGACGGCTCTGACAGCTCTGACAGCTCTTACAGCTCTGACAAGAGCTCTGACAGCTCTGACAGCTCTGACAGCTCTGACGGGTCTGATGGCTCTTACAAGAGCTCTGACAGCTCTGACGGGTCTGATGGCTCTTACAAGAGCTCTGACAGCTCTGACAAGAGCTCTGACAAGAGCTCTGACGGCTCTGATGGCTCTGACAGCTCTGACAGCTCTGTCAGCTCTCCCGGCTCTGACGACTTTCTTACTCCGACGGCTCTCCTACTCCTCTGACGGCTCTCCTTCTCCTCCCGATGGCTCTCCTTCTCCTGCCGATGGCTCTCCTTCTCCTCCCGACGGCTCTCCTTCTTCTCCCAACAGCTCTCCTTCTTCTCCCGACAGCTCTCCTTCTTCTTCTTCTCAACTTCAGCCTCACAAACTAATCTTTACAGGGGTGGTTGAGGCCCCCCCACCCACAGGTGGCCAATGGGACTTAAACTCACCTTAGTAAATATATGTGCGCCCCTCTGAGTGGTTGTCTTCACCTGGCCTGACCCGCCCTTGTATCTAGGCTTTGCAAGTAAGTTCCTCTCGGAGGGGCAGGGTCAATCTAAGTTCACTGCATAGGGTCAATCTAAGTTTACTGCAATCAGATGGCTCCCTCTGACCAACAAGGCCCTTACACAGACAGTGGTGGCATTTTGGAGAAAAGGCCCCAGATTCTATGAGGGAAGACTGGGGGCCACCCAGTGCCCTGCAGAAGGCAGCCTTTGGGAATGTGTCCTGTTTGGGTAAGGATGTGGATTTGGGGGAGTGGGTTGGCCTAATTGCAAGACACACAGCCCCTCAGGTGAGTGGTCTGTTTCCAGCCATGGATTCCTGCTGCAGAAAGGCCTTACCTGAGCCTACCCTCTTTCTGCAGGAGTAGGGAGAGGGAGGGCTAGTCTAGGAGATCACTTAGTGTTTAAATTTGGCCCAAAGGTTTTGCTGTGAAACCCAGATTCCCACACATCTCCCATCTGCCTACTGTACACACCTGTGCACACCTGACTGCGGTATTCCCAGACTTGACCTCAAATTATAGGCAGGAAGTGAGTGCCACCTGCTGGCTGGACCTGTTGCACCTGAGGCAACTCTTCTGCCCCAGTGCTGAGGCCAGCCCTGGGTTCTCCTGGGAGTGGCCACCATGGGTGTATCTTGGGAACCCAGGGTTGCTGGGAAGCTTCTCCCACTTAGGTACCTACACCACTTAATGTAGAATCCGAATCAGATGAGAGACTGACACTATTTTTTGCTTTATTTTTTTTAAAGATTTTATTTATTTATTTGACAGATCACAAGTAGGCAGAGAGGCAGGCAGAGAGGGGGAAGCAGCCTCCCCGCTGAGCAGAGAATGTGACACGGTAATGAATGGTGTGTTGAAAGGCACGTGGAGTGGCTTAATGATTGTGACTGGGAAGCCCCGTCTGATCCAGAGCCCAGGCAGCATGGAGTGGGGCCACCAGGACATCCAGAACTTTGACTTGGTAGAGGGGACCAGTTCATGGACCTTGGGGCTGTACTTTGTCCAAGTGATGAAGAACAGAATTTTGTTTTGTTTTATTTTGGTTTTAAAGATTTTATTTTTATTATTTTTATATTTTAAAGATTTTATTTATTTATTTGACAGAGTGAGAGAGCAGCAGAGGGAGAGGGAGAAGCAGGCTCCCCACTGAGCAGGGAGCCTGAGGTGGGGCTCCATCTCAGGACCCTGGGATCATGACCTGAGCCAAAGGCAGACACTTAACTGACTGAGCCACACAGGTGTCCCTAAAGATTTTATTTTATTTAAAAGATTTTATTTATTTATTTGACTGAGAGAGAGATCACAAGTAGGCAGAGAGGCAGGCAGAGAGGTGTGTGTGTGTGGGGGGGAAGCAGGCTCCCGCAGAGCAGAGAGCCTGATGCGGGGCTCGATCCCAGGGCCCTGAGACCATGACCTTAGCTGAAGGCAGAGGCTTAACTCACTGAGCCACCAGGCACCCCTAGAGATTTTGTTTTTAAGTCCTCTTTATACTCAACGTGGGGCCTAAAGTCATATGCTTGAGATCAAGAGTTGCATACTACATTGACTGAGCCAGCCAAGCAGCCCAAGAACAGAATGTTTAATGAGAGCATCTGCAGCTCACCTTATGAGGGGATGTTTGAAGGGATGACATCACAGTGGGCCTGCGGACATCCTTGCTGTCTCACAGGGCAGTCAGCCAGCTGGAGTCAGAAGAGGATCTGGCAGAGATGCCACAGAGTTTGAGTATGGGCAGGTCTGAGAAGGAGTGCAGTGGCCTCACTGTCTCATTGGTGGATCTGTGAAGAGCTGGAGTCGCATACTGTGGTGTAGGCCCCATTGGCTGTGGGGAAGCCCATGTATGTGAGTCCTGCATGACATATGTGTTCCTGTCTTCTGGCAGAGACTCTTGGACTATGAGAATGGTGATTTGGGTATCAAGAAGAGCCTTGTTGCTTCCCTCAGTACACTGCCACTCCCATTTAAGAACGTGAAGTTGGACTCTAATCAAAGCACTTTCTGGTCCTGGCATTGGTGATGCCATCAGAATTTCCATCCTGGATTTAGACAGGGAAGGGTGAGGTCAGAAACATCCTGTGTGTGATCCTTTCCATCAAATATGAGCAGTTTTATTGATCAGGCAATGGGTTGGGAACTATTCAGTTTTTCATGAGGAGTCTGTTCACAGTGTGTTTAGAGGCTTCGGTTTCCATCGAAGAGATTACACCCTAGGAATGGTCCCTGGGTGAACTCTCATTGTCTCAAGACAATGTCTGTCACTGGCAGGCAGGGACACAGGCAGTGAATGTGTGAAGCCAAGTGTGGGACCAACAAATGTCCCTGCCAGGGCCTTTCAGGTTCCTCTGTTTCTCCAAATATCATTTGGGTTTGTTCTGCTGTAATTAATGTCCAGCTGCTGATGAGGTTCTCTCTAAGCCCTCTTCTCTGCAAATCAGAAACTTCTGACATGAGGATCCTGAAACCTGAGCCCCTGCCTTGCTTTCCTTGCATTGCTTGACTGACCTCTATTGGGTTTATCTGTTTTTGGGAAATTTTATTGGGTCGGTTGACTTCAGTGTAAATGTGTTTGATAAATAACTGCTTTTATTTGTGTGTATTAGGTTCTGTCTAGGGCTTGTTTCATCAGGACACATTTGTGGGTTAGGGTTAGGAGGGACGGGAGAGGAGAGTGGCAGTGGGATCTGGCAAGCAATGACGATGGTGTTGGGATGAGGAGGAAGAGCCCAATTCCCAGCTTCATGGAGCAGCCTGTCCCTGGGATGTGGCATCCAGCTAGAGATGGACTATGGCTCTCTCAGGAGGGGACTCACATGGCTAGAGGCACAATGAATAGGGCAAGTGGCTCATGGAAAGGGTAAGCAGATCTTGGCTCCAGGGATCCCTGGACTTGACCTTTGCTATGAGCTCCTACTCAATCTCCCAGGCTCCTCTTCTCTCCTTCAGATATCCAGCCAGAAGAGAGAATACTGTGGAACTTCTGAGCCTATAGAAAGGTAGTGTAGGCCCAAAGGGAAGGCCTGAGTTTGAGGGAATCCCCATAAAGTCCATCAAAGTGAGGATGTTAATCTTCAGCCAGATCTGGAGGGAAGTGAGTACGTACCTGCCTAGCCCTGCTTTCAGCTGCCCATGTTGAGCACTTGGACCATGCCAGGAATCAGCAAGCATCTGTGCCTAGAGGAGCTATGGAAACCATCATTGTTTGAGGGGGGTGCTGGTATTCTGGGGACATGGAGAGGATCTACCACAGAAGGCTTCCTGCAAAAGGGTGAGTGAGGCAGTGTAGGTTGAAAATGCAGAAGAGGACATGTTGAGCAAAGAAATTGCCTTGAATGAAGGCTCAGAAGGATAGACGCAGCTTGCCATCTCTTGAACATTAGAAGCTTTCTAGTCTGTGAAGCAGACATGTTGAATTGGTGAGGCATAAGGCCATATAAAAAGGTAGGGGCTGGGTCATAAATAGTCATGAATCCCAAACCATGGTGTATCAGTTATCTAGTGTTGTGTAACAGATCACTCCAAGATTTAGTGGCTTAAGACAACACATCATTTCATAGTCTCTCTGGGTCAGGAATTTGGGAGTAGCTTGGCTTGGTGGTCCTGGCTAGGGGGTCTCTCACTAAGTTTCAGTTAACATGTCAGTTGGGGTTTGCGTCATCTGAAGGATTAACTGGGGCTGGAGGATCCACTTCCAAGGTGGCACCTTCAACAAACTTGGCAAGTTTTAGTGCTGGTTTTTGGCAGGAGGGTCTCAGCTCTTTGCCACATGGACTCTGGAGGTGTTTGAATATCCATAAGACACGGTGTTTGGCTTTTTTTTTTTTTTAAAGAGTTTTTCATTTATTCGTTTGAGAGAGAGCAAGCGAGGAAGAGTGGGAGCATGAGCGTGGGGAGGAGGGTCAGAGGGAGAGGGAGAAGCAGATTCCTTCCTGAGCAGTGGCCCAACATGGGGCTTGCTCCCAGGACCCCAGGATCATGGCCTGGGCTTAACCAAATGTGCCACCCCAGTGCCCCTAGTGTTTGGCTTCTGCCTTCTTGCTTTTCAAAAATATCTGTTGGGATTCCAAGAAATGATTGGAAAATGCTAACACAGGCAAAGGTTTTCTTTTGTTTGGTTGTTTAAGTTTTTATTTAAATTTGTTTGTTTAAGTTTTTATTAAATTCCAGTTAGGGGCACCTGGGTGGCTTAGTCGGTTGAGTGTCAGTTGACACTCAGTTGAGTGTCCAACTCTTGATTTCTCGCAAGTCATGATTTCAGGGTCATGAGACTGAGCCCCATGTTGGGCTCCGCACCGAGTGTGGAGCCTGCTTAGGATTTTCTCTCTCCTTCTCCCTCTTCCCCTTGCCCCATCTCTGCCTCAAATTACTGAATTCTACTCCAGAAACCAATAATATGCTGTTGTTATGTTAACTACCTAAAATTTAAGGGGCGCCTCAGTGGTTCAGTGGATTAAAGCCTCTGCCTTCAGCTCAGGTCATGATCCCAGGGTCCTGGGATTGAGCCCCACATCGGGCTCTCTACTCAGTGCGGAGACTGCTTCCCTTCCTCTCTCTCTGCCTGCCTCTCTGCCTACTTGAGATCTATGTCAAATAAATAAATAAAATCTTTAAAAAATTTAAATTAAAGGGACGCCTGGGTGGCTCAGTTGGTTAAGCAGCTGCCTTCGGCTCGGGTCATGATCCTGGCGTCCTGGGATCGAGTCCCACATCGGGCTCCTTGCTTGTCAGGGAGCCTGCTTCTCCCTCTGCCACTCTGCCTGCCACTCTGTCTGCCTGTGCTCGCTCTCTCTCCCTCTTTCTCTCTGACAGATAAATAAAATCCTTAAAAAAAAATTAAATTAAAAAATACATTAACTTAAAAATACATTGGAAGCCAATTAACATCTTTACTAAATATGACAATTTGACCTAAATAAAACTAAATCTAAACTTCAAAAAAGTAACAAATTCCAGTTAGTTAACATACAGTGTAATATTAGTTATTAGTTTCAGATGTACAATATAGCAATTCAATACTTCCATACAACACCCAGTGCTCATCATAAGTGCACTCCTTAATCCCCATCATCTATTAACCTACCTAACCCCACTTCCCTTCTGGTATTCATCAGTTTGTTCTCTATGGTTAAGAGTCTGGTTCTTGGATTGCCTCTCCTTCCCCCTCCCCACCTTGCTCATTTGTTTTTTGTTTCTTAAATTGCACATATGAGTGAAATCATGTGGCATTTGTCTTTCTCTGATGGACTTAATTCACTTAGCATAATACTCTCTAGCTCCATCCATGTCATTGCAAATGACAAGATTTCATTCTTTTTGAAGGCTGAGTAATATTACATTGTATCTGTATGCTACATCTTCTTTATGTATTCATCTGTTGATGGACACTTGAGCTGTTTCCATAATTTGGCTATTGTAGATAGTACTAAAATAAACATCAGGGTGATGTATCCCTTTGGATTAGTATTTTTCTATTCTTTGAATAAATATGTAGTAGTGCAATTGCTGAATCTTAAGGTAGTTCTATTTTTAACTTTCTGAGGAACCTCCATATTGTTTTCCAGAGTGGGTCCCTGTTGGAGCACAATGCTGTATCAGCCCAGGCAAATATAATACTATACCTGAAAACCTTTTCTTTCCCTGGGGTTTTTGACTGGAGGAAACATGCAAGATGGAGGTTTGAAGATGGATCCATTAAAATGTAAGATTCATTCAGCATGACTGATTTTTTTTTTAAGATTTATTTAAGATTTATTTATTTATTTGAGAGAGCACAAGCATGAGGGGCAGAGGGAGGGGGAGGGAGAGAGAGAGAAAGAGAGAGAGAGAGAGAGAGAATCCCAAGCAGACTTCCTGATGAGCACAGAGCTCAACACAGAGCACCTGAGATCTCATGAGTCTGAGATCATGACCTGAGCCGAAATCAAGAGTCAGATGCTTAACTAACTGTGCCACCCAGGGGCCCCAAGCAAATGATATTCAATCATTAATCAGACAGTGGGGAGACTGGGCTGCTCTCCCTAAAGCCATTGGATATTTCTTTTCCAAGAGCAAAAGTTCTAGGTTACAGGGAGGGGGAGATTGGCTCCTGTGAGTCACACTCTGGTTGGGGGTTGGGCCCTGTGATTGGGAAAAGGGGATGGCACAGACTTTGTAAACATATGCTAGGCTTCTGATAGTCCTTTAGAATTTAGTGAAGAAACCTTATACAGTTTTTAACTTTTATATAAACTAACTCAGACCCAAGCTACAAGGTTGAAATTTTTTTTTTAAGTACCTCCTGTATAATTGCATCTGAATTCCTTCCTCTTCCCTCCTTCCCCCACCCTGTGTTTGTATTTTGGGTTGGTTTACACTTGCACATATTCAACTTGAAGTTTTTTCCTTTTATAGTTTTCTCCCCTCACCTCCAGGACCCTCTCCTTTTAAAAAAGTAAATCGCTGACAAGTGTGTTCCTGTGTTCTATCTTTCACTCTCCCTTTCTCAAATAAATAAAATATTTTTTAGGGGTGCCTGGGTGGCTTAGTTGGTTAAACATCTGCTTTCAACTCAAGTCAGGTTCCCTGCTCGGCAGGGAGTCTGCTTCTCCCTCTCTGTCTGCTCCTCCCATACCCCCCCTTTTTTCATGCTCTCTCTAAAAATAAATAAGTAAAATATTAAAAGATATATTTTTTATTTGGTTAAAAATCTTTATTTCAGGGTGTGGGCTCCAAGATGGTGGAGGAATAGGAGGCCTAAATTTCATCTGGTCCCAGGAGTTCAGTTAGATAGTTATCAAACCATTCTGAACACCTACAAACCCAACAGGAGATCAAAGGAAAGAATAGCAGCAACTCTGTGAACAGAAAAGCGGCCACTTTCTGGAAGGTAGGAGACATGAATCTAAGACAATGTAAAGGAAGATAGACTTCAGGGAGTGGGTAGAGAGCCTCCGTTGGCAAGTGAGAGAGCAGCAGGACATGAAATCAGAACTTTCAGAAGTCTGCCCTGTAGAGGGGCATTACTCCAGTGGCTAATGGGGTGGTGGTGGTGGTGGTGGTGGTGGTAGGGGAACCCTCCCGGGGACAGTGTGGCTTCAGGACCCTTGCAGTTACAGAAAGACCAGTGGTACCTGAGTGTGGCAGACCTCCCATGTATTGGAGTGGGGAGGCCAGGTGCAAAGATGGAGCCAAGGAGTGGGCTCTCAGCTCAGGATTGTCATAAACCATGATCCGTGGCACAGTGGGGCCACTGCTTTTCAAGCAGGGACCCCACAAGTGGCAGATCTGGGGAGACCTCCCCCTCCCCCCAAATCTGCAGGGTTTGGAGACTCCAAATGGGGTCGTGCACCAGAGATAGAAATGCTCGGTCACGGGCTGGTGAGTTCAGAGTGCAGCCAGAGACCAGGGAGACAGGAGTGACTGATTGCTTTTCTCGAGGGCACACTGAGGAGTGGGACCCTGAGTTCTTGCCTCCTCCAGGCCAGAGATTGGGAGGCCACCATTTCCATTCTTGTCCTCCGAATCTCTACAGAAACCATTCAGGGAACAAAAACTCCTGAGAGCAAACCCAAGCAGATTACTTAGCCTGGCCTCTGGCAAGGGTGGTGCAACTCCGCCTTGGGTGAAGACATTTGAGAATCACTGCAACAGGGCCCTTCCCTAGAATATCAGCAAGAACATCCAGTGAAGACCAAGTTTACCAACCAATGATAACTGCAAGACATCAGTGCTAAGGGAATATAGCACATAAAATTCATGGCTTCCCCCCCATGATTCTTCAGTCTTTCAAAATTAATTTTTAAAATTTTCTTTATTTTTTCTTCTTCTATTTCTTCTTCTTCATCTTTTTTAAAATATTTTATTTATTTGAGAGAGAGAGAATGAAAGAGAGAGAGATCAAGAGCATGAGAATGGAGAGGTCAGAAGGGGAGCAGACTCCTGACTAATCAGGGAGCCCAATGTGGGACCCAATCCTGGGATTCCAGGATCATGACCCAAGCCAAAGGCAGTCACTCAACCATCTGAGCCACCCAGGCGCCCTTCTTTTTTCTCCTCCTCCCCCTTCTCCATCTGTCCTCCTCCCCCTTCCCCCACATCAGGTTCTCTGCTCAGTGGGGAGCCTGTTTCCCCCTCTCTCTCTGCCTGCCTCTCTGCTTACTTGTGATTTCTCTCTCTGTGTGTCAAATAAATAAATAAAATTAAAAAAAATTTGGGGTGCAGTTCTTCTAACAGAGCAAAATATACCCTAAATCTAGTGTATGACTTTGTCTTATTCACACGGCTGATCATAATCTCCTTTTAAAAAATTTTTTTTCTTCTTTCTTTTTTCTTTTCTTGTTTAAAAAATATTTTATTTATTTATTTGTTAGAGAGAGAGAGAGCACAAGCAGGCAGAATGGCAGGCAGAGTCAGAGAGAGAAGCAGGTTCCCTGCTGAGTAAGGAGCCCAATGCAGGACTTGATCCCAGGACCCTGGGATCATGACCTGAGCCAAAGGCAGCAGCTTAACCAGCTGAGCCACCCAGGCGCCCCCCCTTCTTTCTTTTTTTCAACCAACTTCTTATCAATTCCTTTTTAAGGGCCACCTGGGTGGCTCAGTTGGTTAGGTGTCTGTCTTTGGTTTGGGTTATGGTCTCTGGGTCATTGTGCTCCCAGTTCATCATGGAGTCTGCTTTTCCTGCTCCCTCTGCCTCTCCCCCTGCTGTGTACTCTTTCTATTTCAAATGAATGAATGAAATACTTAAAAAAATCAAATATTTAAAAGTTTCACTTTTACAGTCATATTTCATCCCTTCATTGTAGTTACTCTTATTTTTGTATATATGTAAGTTTTTCTTTCTTTAAAATTTGGGACAGTTTCCTCTAACAGACCAAAGTGTACTCAAAATCTAGTTGTGGCTCTGTTCTGTTCACCAGCCTGATCATATTCTTTTTTTCTCCCCCTCTCCCCATTTCAGGTCTCTTCTGATTTGTTTAGTGTTTACTTTTCTGGAGTTGTTGTTACCCTTTAGCATTTTATTCTCTTGTTCACTTATTCTTCTCTGAACAAAATGACAAAACGGAAAAACAAACAAACAAACAAAAAACCCAAAAAACAAAACAAGAGGCAACACCAACTGCCAGGGAGCCAATCAACATGGACATTAGTTAGATGTCAGAACTGGAGTTCAAAATGACGATTATAAAGATACTAGCTTGAAAAAAAAACCTTAGAAGATACTAGAGAATCCTTTTCTGGAGAAATAAAATCTAAACAAGTTGAAATTAAAAAGGCTATTAATGAGGTTCAATAAAAAATGGAGTCTCTAACTTCTAGGATAAATGAGGCAGAAGAGAGACTTAGTGATATAGAAGACCAAATGATGGAGAATAAAGAACCTGAGAAAAAGAGAGATATTGGATACTATCGGATCACAAGGGGAGAATTCAAGAGATAATTAACACCATAAAGTGAAACAACATTAGAATAATTGGGATCCCAGGAGAAGAAAGAGAGAGGGGGGCAGAAGATATATTGGAGCAAATTATAGTGGAGAACTTCCCTAATTTGGGAGAAGGAAATAGGCATCTAAGTCCAGGTGGCACAGAGAACCCCCCTCAAAGTCAATAAAAATAGGTCAACACCCCGACATCCAGTAGTAAAACTTACAAATCTCAGAGACAAAGAGACAATCCTGAAAGCAGCTCAGGGCAAGAGGTCTGTAACCTACAATGGTAGAAACATTAGACTGGCAGAAGACCTATCCACAGAGACCTGGCAGGCCAGAAAAGACTGTCAAGATATAGTCAGGGTACTAAATGAGAAAAATATGCATCCAAGAATATTATACCCAGCTAGGATGTCATTGAAAATAGAAGGAGAGATAAAAAGCTTCCAGGACTAACAGAAACTAAAAGAATTTGTGATCACTAAACCAGCCCTACAAGAAATATCAAAAGGGGTCCTCTAAGCAAAGAGAGAGCTGAAAAGTGAGGCAGACCAGGAAGGAATAGAGACAATATACAGTAACAGTGACCTTATAGGCAATACAGTGGCACTAAATATCTTTCAATAGTTACCCTGAATGTAAATGGGCTAAATGCCTCAATCAAAAGACACAAGGTATCAGATTGGATAAAAGAAAGAGGACCCATCAATATGCTGTCTGCAAGAGACTGATTTTAGACCCAAAGACACTTCCATATTTAAAGTAAGGAGGTGGAAAACAATTTACCATGCTAATGGACATCCAAAGAAAGCTGGGGGTGACAAATCTTATATCAGACAAATTTGGTTTTAAACCAAAGACTATAAGAGATGAGGAAAGACATTATCATACTTAAAGGGTCTTACCAACAAGAACATCTAACAATTGTAATTATTTATGCCCCTAACATGGGAGCAGCCAATTAATAACAAAATATGAGAAACATATTGACAATAATACAATAATAATAGGGAACATTTCTCACCCCACTCACTGAAATGGACATATCACTTAAGCAAAAGATCAACAAGGAAATAAGGACATTAAATGACAGACTGGGCCAGATGAACTTCATAGATATATTCAGAACATTCCACCCCAATGCAACAGAATACACATTCTTCTCTAGTGCACATGGAACTTTCTCCAGAATAGATCATATCCTGGGTCACAAATCAGGTATCAACTGATACCAAAAGACTGAGATCATTCCCTGCATATTTTTGAGCCACAGTGCTTTGAAACTGGAATTCAAAAACAGGAAGAAATTTGGAAGGAACTCAAGCACTTGGAGGTTAAAGAGCATCCTACTAAAGAATGAATGCGTCAACCAGAAAATTAAAGAAGACCTTAAACAATTCATGCAAACTAATGAAAATGAATACACATGGTTCAAAACCTATGGGATGCAGCAAAAGTGGTCCTAAGAGGGACGTATATAGCAATAAATCCTCTCTCAAGAAATTAGAAAAAATCCCAAATATTCAAGCTAACCCTACACCTGACCTAGAAAAAGAACAGTAAATAAAGCCTAAACCAAGGAGGAAAAGAGAAACAATAAAGATTAGAGCAGAAATTAATGAAATAGAAACCAAAAGAATAGTGGAACAGATCAATGAAACTAAAAGCTGGTTCTTTGAAATAATAAGAATGATAAACCTGTGGCCAGACTTAGAGGATCCAAATAAATAAAATCATGAGTGAAAGAGGAGAGATCACAACCAACACCAAAGAAATATGAATAATTATAAGAACGTATTATTAGCCAACAAATTAGGCAATCTGGAAATAATGGATGCATTTCCAGGAACTTATCAACTACCAAGACTGAAGCAGGAAGAGGTAGAAAATCTGAACAGACCAATAACCAGCAAGGATATTTGAAGCAGTAATCAAAAATCTCCCAACAAACAAGAGCCCAGGGCCAGGTGGCTTCCCAGGGGAATGCTACCAAACATTTAAAGAGGAATTAATAATATCTATTCTTCTGAAAGTGTTAAAAAAAAATAGAAACAGAAGGAAAACTTCCAAACTCATTTTATGAGGCCAGCATTACCTTGATCCCAAAATCAGACAAAGACCTCACCAAAAAGAATTACAGACCAATATCCCTGATGAACATGGTTGCCAAAGTTCTCATAAAAAACTAGCCAATAGGATCCAACAATACATTAAAAGAATCACTCACCACAGCCAGGTGGGATTTATTCCTGGGATTCAAGGGTGGTTCAACATTCGGAAATCAATCAACATGACAGAGCACATTAATAAAGAAAAGACAAAAACCATGTGATCCTCTCATATCTCAACATCATAAAAGGAATCTATGAAAAACTGACAGCATATATCATTTTCAGTGGGGAAAAACTGAGAGTTTTTCCCTTAAGGTCAGGAACATGCCAGGGATGTCCACTCTCACCATAATTGTTCAACATAGTACTAGAAGTCCTCACCTCAACAATCAGACAATGAAGAGAAATAAAAGGCACCCGAATCATAATGGAAGTCAAACTCTCTCTCTTTTCAGATGACATGATACTTTATGTAGGGAAACCTGACAAACACTGCCTCAGTCAGGTGACCAAAGTGAAAATAGACAGTAACAAGTGGCCTCCAGAACATGTTCCCTTGATATAAGGTGATGACAGAGCCCTTCACTTCCTTGATCTGCTTTCTCAAAACCCACAGTCCCACATGAAAAATGACAACAACTGAACATTCAGAAAACTCAAGATAATTTGAAAGTTATTATTTCATGAAAAATATGTAGGGTGATCCAGACTAAAAATACTGGAGATAGGTCCAAAGATAGGGAGGAGAAATATAATAAGAAAAACAATATAAAATACATACATAAAAACATACACACACGGTGAATGTCAGAAGTCTGGTAAGTTTGCTTCCAGATACTCCAATGACAATTACTTATTGAATACATGATATACATAATTTCCATAGCCAACTTATTTCTCTTACAAATTCACTACAAACTGTAAGTCACATCTTTAAGTAAGAGGCATGGTGGGGCGCCTAGGCGGCTCAGTGGGTTAAAGCCTCTGCCTTCGGCTCAGGTCGCGATCCCAGGGTCCTGGGATTGAGCCCCGAATTGGGCTCTCTGCTCAGCGGGGGGCCTGCTTCCCTTCCTCTCTCTCTGCCTGCCTCTCTACCTACTTGTGATCTCTGTCAAATAAATAAATAAAATCTTAAAGAAAAAAAGGCATGGAGAAAGGGCCACCCAGCCTACACACTGCTGGTGTTGAGCTGACCTCATTCTGCTTCACTGGTTAGACTTTCTTCTCTTCATCTCTGTGGTCTGATAGTGCAGAAAGTTAGAGAGCCTGTTACTTTTCTTACACCAGAAATGACATAATTAAAAGCAAACACACACACACACACAGAGAGATGAGAGACCTTTCTTTTTTTTTTTTTAAAGATTTTCTTTCTTTATTTGACAGAGATCACAAGTAGGCAGAGAGGCAGGCAGAGAGAGAGGGGGAAGCAGGCTCCCTGCTAAGCAAAGAGCCTGATGCGGGGCTCAATCCCAGGACCCTGGGATCATGACCTGAGCCGAGGGCAGAGGCTTTAACCCACTGAGCCACCCAGGCGCCCCGAGAGACCTTTTCATGATTAGGGGCTGCACTATCTGTACCAAATTCCAGAAAGCAAAACTATCCCCACCTCTGAGACCACATATGGGGTCACATCTGAGACAAAGAACGATATCTCCCTTTCTACACTGAGAAGGCAGAAATGAAAACAGACTCAGAAACAGGATGGAATAATCCAGACAGCCCTTCCCATGGAGCCTTCAGGATCAGAAGGATGCACACAGTTTACTCCAGTGATAACCCATTCCCCAAGCTGCTGGGTGTCAGAGTCCCTGCCTTCAGTGTCCACCCTCCTGCTGTCTCCATCACAAGATACATCAGCCCACCTGGCCCTGGAATTGGGCACAGGCAAGGCTAAATGTCATCTGGGACTAGGGGCAGAGCTTTGATCTGTCCAGATCCAAGCCCTGAGTACCTCTGCCAGGGGACTCAAGTCCATCCTAACCTGGACCTGGGGACACTCACAGGCTCACCTCTGCTGCTGGGGCCATGGACAGGGGAGTGTCCAGCAGGATGCACAGGAGGTGTCTGCAACCACTGATAAAAGTATGTGATTCCCAAGTCCCCCTTGCGGGCTGTCATTGTGTCACTTGCAACTGCAGTGACACTTTCATGCAAGTGTGTGTGAGGTGCAACTCTGGAAGCAACTGGCAGTGATTAAGTAGGGGGCTTAATGAAGAGCTTGCATAGCTGGAAGGTCCCTGGAGCTGCAGGGAAGCATCCAAGCCAGAAGGAGTGGAGGGAAAGTTTGTTGACTGTGGGGAAGGGACTTTGCCTTCCCCTCTGATGAGGTTGACCTGTGATTGTCCCTAGCCAGGGCCAGCTGCTATGTCTCTAATCCCTGCAGTTTTGCTTTCCTGTCTTTACCTCAGCCCCATGCCCTTCCATCCACACCCCCCTGCAAAGTCTCAAACCCCCTCAGAATCTCAAGGGATTTTCAAGCATCTTCCAGCCTCCACAAACCTGACACACCCCTGGACACCCTCTACCCCCACCCTCATCCCCAGCTAAGGTTCCTTTTCTTCATGAAGTTTTCTTAATTGTGCAGTTCATTTTAGATTTGTGCATCTTTTATGAAAAGAGGATAATGTTTAGAGATGTGTGGTGGAGGGGAGAGGTTGGTATGAATAGGGCCTCTCCAGTTGTGTCCCCTCCCTGAGGGGTGAATGGGGGCACATCTGTCCATTGGATAGAGATAAAGGGGGATGCAATTGAGGAACCCTGTGAAATGGAGTGGGATGCGCATTGACAGGGCCAAACAAATGAGTATTAGAACACCTCTGGGCAGAACCTTCCTCTAAACAAATTGCTAAGGGAGAGGCTATAGCATGGGTCTGAAGGAGATGTTGGAGTCATCATGGGAGTACATGGGCAGACAGGGAAGTGAGTCTTGCAGCTGGTGGAGCCAGGGTGTGGAGACTCAGTGGCCACTCTCAAAACCCACATGTTAGCCTCACTCCCTCTCACATGTCAGCAGCCACAGCCTCTGCTGGGCCTTCTCACAACTCTGGCAGTCCAGTGCCCTCCCCTATACCATCCATGACCTACCAAGTTTCCCTTGATCCCCTCACACCCTGTATTCACAGCTACACTGGCCTTCTTTCCCTTCCTCCAGTGGACTCAGGATCCTCTCCACTGCAAGGAATTTGTGCAGTTACCACCACATACACAGACATGTACTTTCACACAAAAAATACAGTCACTCGCTCACAGAATCCTCCTTCCATGTCATCATAAATGTCACTTCCTGGGGGAAGTATCCTCTGCCTTAACTATAACTTTCTCACAGGCGCTCAGAGCACCTAAAATCATTACACACCAAATTATACACTCTCATCTTTTCTATGTCTACAGCATTTTTTATTTGAGATGTTGACTATTTATGCCTTTCTCTTTTATCCTTGATCAGGCTTGAGAGATTTATAAATTTTGTTTCTTCAGAGAACCAAGTTTTGCCTTTGTTAATCCTCTATTATGAATGTTGCCCTGCTTTAATTAATTCTTTGTGCTTATTATACTTTTCTTTCTACTTTCACTTGGTTTAATTTTCTCATCTTTTACTAACATCTTGAGTTAGATTTTTTTCCCTGTGGCTGAACCCCAGTTGGTGGGGCCATATTTATTTTGTATTATATATGCTTTCTCTGGTTCCCACACACAATCCAATTACATCAAATATTTTATTTTTTAAGTTTTTATTTAAATTCCATTTAGTTAACATACAGCCTAATATTAATCTCAGATGTATAATGTGGTGATTCAATACTTCCATACAATACTCAGTGCTCATCACAAGTGTAACTTCTTAATCCTTATCACCTATTTAAGCATCTTTTTTTGGGGGGGTCATATACACTAAGTGTATACATTTCCTTCTAAATACTGATTTAACTTTTCCATACAAGTTTTTTTTTTTAAATATCACCTTTCAACTTTTCACTTCTAAACTTTTTCTAATTGTAATTCTCAATGGAGAAAATTCTTATTTGATTCATGGGTTATTTAGAAGTGTGGTTTCATTTTTTAATTATAGGGGGATTTCTTATCATTTTGTTTTTAGTTTTATGTTGTCTTCAGGCCCTGCTCACCTCCAGCTTTGCCTTCAACTGGAGCTGGCCATTCCTTGTTGTTTTGTCAAGTCTTAGGGGGTTTTGAGAAGATACTCTTTACATTTTATCTATCACTTTTAGTTTTCTTCAGGGAGATGATTGGCTTGGATGACCTAGATGGCCAGATTCCCAGAAACAAAATCAAATTGATTTATTACAGCTAATTTTTAAAATTAAAAAGTCACCTAGGGGTGCCTGGGTGGTTCAGTCAGTTAAGAGGCTGACTCTGGATTTTGGCTCAGGTTATGATCTCAGGATCCTGGGAGCCAGCCCTGCCTTGGGCTCCATGTTCAGTGGGGAGTCTGCTTGAGGATTTGCTCCCTCTTCTGGTCCTTCTACCCCCCTCTCTCTAAAAATAAATAAATCTTTTAAAAAGCCATTTATAAAAATGAGAAAAGCTCAACTTCCGGGGAAGATGGTGGAATAGGAGGATCCTAAGCTCACTTCATCCCATAGATACAACTAGATAACACCCACATAAGTGTAATTAACCCAGAAAAGAACACAAAGATTGGCAGAACAGACTCTCCACAGCTAAATGTAGAGAAGAAACCATGTCAAAGAGGGTAGGAAGGGTGGAGATGCAGTTGGGAGACAAATTGACCTGTGAGACTGCAGGAGGAAGAGACATCCTGGTCAGGTGCAGAGAAGGGAGAGAAACAGACCTCACAATAGACAACCCAGGCTTAGAGAATCCACACTGGGAAGATGAATTCCCATAACATTTTGCTCTGAAAGCCAGAAGGGCCCAATTTTTTGAGAGTTCTTACCATCAGCAGGGCTTAACACCTGGAACTTTAAAGATAAGCAGGCTGGGCTCTGGGAGAGCTGGAGTGCATAAGGAAACAGCCCTTGCTCTTAAGGAAAGAACACAACAAACAACACCATCAAGACACACCATAGAACTAGCAGTTTGAGAAATGCCTGGGGTATATGGGAAGGAAATTTATTTACTAATCTCAGAGGTGTGCTGGAGGGACAGAGATCTTTAGAAGACTTCAACAACAAAATTGCTGGCAAGCACCATTTCCTTCCCCTGTATGGCCCCAGCCTAGATATAGGGACACCTGTGGGAACCAGCACAGCATGAATACACCCCACCTAGCTTGCTAACCGTGTGCCCAACTGCCCGTGCTCTTCTGTGGATCCACCTGCTCCATATCAGCCTAGGCAGGAGTTTTCCCCAGGTGGCTTCAGGTTCCCTTCTGTAGCAAAACTGTGCGGAGCTTGCTGGCACTGTGTACCCCACCTCCATGCTCTTCTGTAAGCCTGCCCCCTCCAGCAGGATGGCAGGAATTTTCCAAAGTATCTCCAGCAGACAGGCACAAACCTTGCTAACATCATGCACTTCAACCCTCACATTCTCCTATGAATCTTCCCTCAGCAGGAGTCCATTCAAAGCAGTTACACAAGCAGTATGCAAGTGGTCCCAACAGGGGCCAGCACCACTCCAAAGTGACTCCTTTCCAAAGGATAGGGGAGGACAACCATACAGGACCAGTCAGACTACAGCCCCAGCAGTGGGCTTGGGGCAGACATCTGGTCTGACTGTAGGCACTGTCCCATTCTCAGGGGAAAACACAGATAAAGTGCCCCACAGCTTGAAGTTTGGTGCTACTGCATCTCTAGCAAATGCCTGATCTGGCTGAACTCCAGCCCAAGGCAGCTCCAGACTGTACCACTAACTACACAGGGACCAAATCCTGCCCACGACAGGCAAAGAGAGCCATTGCAGATGACTGTACTGAAAGAAAAAGTAGCTCAGCCGCAACAGTAGGACACATGCAACACATATAGGAGATAACCCTGGAGGACCAGGTTCTGGTGAACAGGGGACACTGCACTATAAGGCACTGCAGGATCTCTTCTTCATTAAGCCAATACTTTAAGTGCAGGACATGTAGCCAACTTTTCTAACACATAGAAACAGGCATAGAGAGTTAGTCAAGATGAAGAGACTATGTCTCAAATGAAAGAACAGGACAAAATCACAGCAAGAGAGCTAAATGAAATGGAGATAAGTAATATGCCTAATAGAGAATTTAAAGTAATGGTCATAAAGATACTCACTGGACTGGAGAAGAGAGTCCTGGACCTCTTCTGGATTTTGGCTCAGGTTATGATCTCAGGATCCTGGGAGCCAGCCCTGCCTTGGGCTCCATGTTCAGTGGGGAGTCTGCTTGAGGATTTGCTCCCTCTTCTGGTCCTTCTACCCCCCTCTCTCTAAAAATAAAGGAAAGAACACAACAAACAACACCATCAAGACACACCATAGAACTAGCAGTTTGAGAAATGCCTGGGGTATATGGGAAGGAAATTTATTTACTAATCTCAGAGGTGTGCTGGAGGGACAGAGATCTTTAGAAGACTTCAACAACAAAATTGCTGGCAAGCACCATTTCCTTCCCCTGTATGGCACCAGCCTAGATATAGGGACACCTTCAACAACGAGATAGAAAAAAAGAATGAATCAGGGATGAAGAACTCAATAACTGAAATTAAAAATACACTAGAGGGAAATAAATAGCAGACTAAAGGAAGCAGAAAAATGGATCAACAACCTGGAGGACAGAGTAATGGAAAGCAATCAAACTGAACAGGAGAGAGAAAAAAGGATAATAAAAAATAAAAATAGATTAAGGGAACTCAACAACAACATCAAGCATAATAACATTCACATTACAGGGATCCCAGGAGAAGAGAGAGAAAAGAGGGCAGAAATACATTTGAAGAAATAATAGCTGAAAACTTCCTGAGTCTGGGGATGGAAACAGCAATCCAGATCCAGGAGGCACAGAGAGCCCCCAAGAAAATCAACCCAAGGAGGTCCAGACCAAGACACATAGTAATTCAAATGGCAAAAAGAAGTGATAAGGAGAATTTTAAAAGCAGCAAGAGAAAAGAAAATAGTTATATACAAGGGAAACCCCATAAGGCTATTAGCTGATTCTTCAGCAGAAACTTTGCAGGCCAGAAGAAAGCAACATGATATATTCAAAGTGCTGAAAGAAAAAACCCCTGCAACCAAGAATACTCTATTCAGCAAGGCTATAATTCAGAATAGAAGGAGAAGTAGTTTTCCAGACAAAGTCAAAGGAATTCAGCAACACCAAACCAGCCTTACAAGAAGGAATGTTAAAGGAACCCTTTGAATGGAATGGAATGACCATAAGCAGAAGTAAGAAAATTAGGAAGAACAAAAGCAGTAAAATTAAGTGTATCTATAAAAATCAGTCAAATAAAAGGATGTAAAGTATGAAAAAATAAAGTATCATGAAGTTTCACAAAATGAAAGTATCAGGTATTAATAATAATAATAAATATAAATAAATAAATGAAAATAGAAAACAGAAAATAAATAAATAATTAACAATATTAAAAGTATCATTATTAATAAAATTATAAAATTTTAATTATTAATAAATTATTAATTTACATTAATAAACTTATTAACAAATAAAATTATACTTCGTAAAGTATCACAAAATAAAAGGATGTAAAGTGTGACACTATAAACTGAAAATGTAGGTGCTGGGGAGAGGAGTAAAAATTTAGTGCCTTTAAAATGGTTTCAAACTTAAGTGACCACCAACTTCATATAGAGTGTTATATGGATGAGATGTCATATTTAAACCTAATGGTAACCACAAATCAAAAACTGATAATAGATATGCATAGATATTGATAAAGAGAAAGGAATCCAAGTATATCACTAAAGAAAGCCAGCCAACCATGAGAGAAAAAAGCAAGAGAAAAAAGGAACAGAGAACTGTAAAACCAACCATAAAACAAGTAACAAAATGGCAATAAGTACATACCTATCAGAAATTACTTTGAATGTAAGTGGACTAAGTGCTCCAATCAGAAGACATAGGGTGAAGAAAGCAAGGCCCATCTATATACTACCTAAAGAGACTCATTTTGGAACTAAGGACACATGCAGATTGAAAACAAAATGATGAAGAAAAAAAAGAAAGTGAGATGATGGGAGGGGCACCTGGGTGGCTCAGTTGGTTAAGTGTCTGCCTTTGGCTCAGGTCACAGTCTTGGGGTCCAGGGATTGAGCCCCATGTCAGGCTCCCTGCTTAGCGTGGAGTCTGCTTCTCTCTCTCCCTGTTTACATTCCCGCCAACAGTGCAATAGGGTTCCCCTCAATCCACATCCTCACCAACACTTGTTTCTCATGTTTTATTATTTTAACTATTTTGACATGTGTGAGGTGATATTGTGGTTTCAGTTTGCATTTCCCTGATGATCAGTGATGTTGAGCATCTTTTCGTGTGTCTGTTGGCCATCTATATGTCTTCTTTGGAGAAATGTCTCTTCATGTCTCCTGCCCATTTTTAAATTGGGTGATTAGAGGGTTTTTTTGGTGTTGAATTGTATAAGTTCTTTATATGTTTTAGATATTATCAGATATGTCATTTGCAAATAACATTTTCCAATGAGGATGGTGTCTTTTAGTTTTGTTAATTGTTTCCTTCACTGTGCAGAACTTTTTTTTTTTTTTTTTTTTTGTTGTTGCTAGAGTCCTAATAGTTCATTTTTGCTTTTGTTCTCCTTGCCTCAGGAGACATAGCTAGAAAAATGTTACGGATGATATCAGAGAAATTACTGCCTGTGCTCTCTTCTAGGATTTTTATGGCTTCAGGTCTCATGCTTAGGTCTTTAGTCCATTTTAAGTGTATGGTGTATTTTGAGTTTTTGAGTATGGTGTAAGAAAGTAGTCAAGTCTCACTCCTTTGCATGTGGCTGACTAGTTGTCCTACATCATTTGTTGAAGAGACTCTCTCTCTTCTCCCCATTACATATTCTTGCCTCATTTGTTGGAGATTAGTTGACCATATAATTGTGGCTTTATCTCTAGGCTCTCTTTTCTATTCCACTGATCTATGTGTCTATTTCTGCACCAATACCATACTCTTGATTAGTATAGCTTTGTAGTATATCTTGAATTCTGGGATTGTGATACCTCCAGTTTTATTCTTCTTTTTCTTTCTTTTTTATATTAGTTTCAGAGGTAGAGGTCAGTGATTCATCAGTCTTATAGAATACCAAGTGCTTATTACATCACATGCTCTCCTTAACTTCCATCACCTAGTACCCCATCCCCCCACCATCCTCCCTTCCAGTAACCCTCAGCTTGTTTCCTATGATTAAGAGTCTCTTACAGTTTGTCTCCCTCTCTGATTTCATTTTGTTTTTTTATTTCCCTCTCTTCCTCTATCATCCTCTGTTTTGTTTCTTAAATTCCACATAGAGTGAGATCATATGACAATTGTCTTTCTCTGATTGACTTATTTTGCTTAGCATAGTGCTCTCTAGTTCCATCCACGTCCTTGCAAATGGCAAGATTTCATATACATCTTCTCTATCCATTTATCTGTCGAAGGACACCTGGGCTCTTTCCATAGTTTGCCTATTGTGGACATTGCTGCTTATAAACATTGGAGTGTAGTTGCCCCATCAGATCACTACCTTTATATCATTGAGGTAAATACCCTACCAGTAGTGCAGTTGTTTTGTCATAGGGTAGCTCTATTTTCAACCTTATGAGGAACCTCCATACTGTTTTCCAGAATGGCTGCACCAACTTGCATTCTCATCAACAGTGTAAGAGGGTTCCCTTTCTCCACAACCTCGCCAACATCTGTCACTTCCTGAATTGTTAATTTTAGCCATTCTGACTGGTGTGAGGTGGTATCTCATTGTGGCTTTGATTTGAATCTCCCTGATGGCTAGCAATGATGAACATTTTTTCATGTGTCTGTTAGCCATTTGTATGTCTTCATTGGAGAAGTGTCTGTTCATGTCTTCTGCCCATTTTTTGACGTGATTATCTATTTTGTGTGTGTTGAGTTTGAGGAGTTCTTTATAGATCCTGGATATCAGCCCTTTGTCTGTATTGCCATTTGCGAATATCTTCTCCCATTCTGTGGGTTGCCTTTTTGTTTTGTTGACTGTTTCCTTTGCTGTGCAGAAGATTTTGATCTTGAAGTCCCAAAAATTAATTCTTGCTTTTGTTTCCTTTGCCTTTGGAGACATATCTTGAGAGAAGTTGCTGTGGCTAATGTCAAAGAGGTTACTGCTTATGTTCTCCTCTAGGATTCTGATGGATTCCTGCCTCACATTGAGGTCTTTTATCCATTTCGAGTTTATCTTTGTGTATGGTCTAAGAGAATGGTCGAGTTTCATTCTTCTACACATAGCTGTTCAATTTTCCCAGCACCATTTATTGAAGAGACTGTATTTTTTCCACTGTATATTTTTTCCTGCTTTGTTGAAGATTATTTGACCATAGAGCTGATGGTCCACATCTGAGCTCTCTACTCTGTTCCACTGGTCTATGTATCAGTCTTTGTGTCACTACCATGCTGTCTTGGTGATCACAGCTTTGTAGTAACGCTTGAAATCAGGCAACGTGGTGCTCCCAGTTTTGTTTTTCTTTTTCAACATTTCCTTAGCAATTTGATTGCTCTCTTCTGATTCCATACAAATTTTAGGATTGTTTGCTCCAACTCTTTGAAAAATAGCCATGGATTTTTGATCGGAATGGCATTGAAACTATAGATTGTTCTAGGCTATATAGACATTTTAACAGTGTTTATTCTTCCAATCCATGAGCATGGAATGGTCTTCCATCTTTTTTGTTTTCTTTGATTTCTTTCACGAGTGTTCTGTAGTTCCTTGAGTACAGATCCTTTACCTCTTTGGTTAGGTTTATTCACAGGTATCTTATGGTTCTTGGTGCTATAGTAAATGGAATCAATTCTCTATTTTCCCTTTCTGTATTTTCATTGTTAGTGTAATAGAAAGCAACTGATTTCTGTACATTGATTTTGTATCCTGCCACATTACTGAATTGCTGTATGAGTTCTAGTAGTTTGGGGATGGAGTCTTTTAGGTTTTCCATATAAAGTATGTCATCTGCAAAGAGAGAGAGTCTGACTTCTTCATTGCCAATTTGAATACCTTTTATTTCTCTTTGTTGCCTGATTGCTGTTGCTAGGACTTCTAATACTATGTTGAACAAGAGTGGTGAGAGTGGGCATCCTTTTCGTGTTCCTGATCTCAAAGGGAAGGCTGTCAGCTTTTTCCCATTGAGGATGATATTCACTGTGGGTTTTTCATAGATAGATTTTATGAAGTTCAGGAACGTTCCCTCTATCCCTATACTTTGAAGCGTTTTAATCAGGAATGGCTGCTGGATTTTGTCAAATACTTTTTCTGCATCAATTGAGAGGACTGTGTGGTTCTTCTCTCTTCTCTTATTAATTTGTTCTATGACATTGACTGATTTGTGAATGTTGAACCACCCTTGCAACCCAGGGATAAATCCCACCTGATCATGGTGGATAATCTTTTTAATGTACTGTTGGATCCTATTAGCTAGGATCTTGTTGAGAATTTAGCATCCATATTCATCAGGGATATTGGTCTGAAATTCTTCTTTTTAGTGGGGTCTTTGTCTGGTTTGGGGATCAGGGTAATGCTGGCTTCATAAAAAGAGTCTGAAAGTTTTCCTTCTCCTTCAATTTTTTTAAACAGCTTCAGAAGAAGAAGTATCATTCTCCTTTGAAAGTTTGGTAGAATTCCCCAGGGAGTCCGTCAGGTCCCGGGCTCTTGTTTTTTTGGGAGGTTTTCAATCACTGCTTCAATCTCATTACTAGATATTGGTCTATTCAGGTTGTCAATTCTTCCTGATTCAGTTTTGGAAGTTTATAGTTTTCCAGGAATGAATCCATCTCTTCTAGGTTGCTTAACTTATTGGCATATAAATGTTGATAATTTCTGATGATTGTTTCTATTTCCTTGGTGTTCATTGTGATCTCTACATTTTCGTTCATAATTTTATTAATTTGGGTCTTCTCTCTTTTCTTTTGGATTAGTTTGACCAATGGTTTATCGATCTTATTGATTCTTTCAAAAAATCAGCTTCTAATTTCATTGATGTGTTCTACTGTATCTCTAGTTTCCATCTCATTGATCTCTGCTCTATCCTGATTATTTCCCTTCTTGTGTGTGGGGTTGGCTTAATTTGTTGTTGATTCTCCAGTTCTTTAAGGTGTGAAGACAGCTGGTGTATTCTGGATTTTCAGTTTTTTTGAGGGAGGCTTGGATGGCTATGTATTCCCCCTTAGGACTGCCTTTGCTGTATCCCATAGGTTTTGGTTCATTCTCGTTGGTTTCTGTGAATTATTTAAGTTCTTTGATTTCCTGGTTGATCCAAGCATTCTTAAGCAAGGTGGTCTTTAGCTTCCAGGTGTTTGAATTCCTTCGAACTTTTTCTTGTGGTTGAGCTCCAGTTTCAAAGCATTGTGATCTGAGAAAATGAAGGGAATAATCTCAATTTTTTGGTGTTGGTTGAGTCCTGATTTGTGACCCACTATGTGGTCTATTCTGGAGAAAGTTCCATGTGCACTTGAGAAGAATGAGTATTCTATTGTTTTTGGGTGGAATGTTCTGTATATATCTATGAGGTCCATCTGGTCCAATGTGTCATTCAATGCTCTTGTTTCTTTATTGCTTTTCTGCTTAGATGATCTGTCTATTACTGAGAGGGGCATGTTAAGATCCCCTACTATTAATGTATTTGTATCAGTATGACTCTTTATCTTGATTAACTGTTGTCTTATGTAGTTGGCTGCTCCCATATTGGGGGCATAAATATTTACAATTGCTAGGTCTTCTTGGTGAATAGACCCTTTGAGAATGATGTAGTGTCCTTCTTTATCTATAACTACAGTCTTCAGTTTAAAATCTAATTTATCTGGGGCGCCTGGGTGGCTCAGTGGGTTAAGCCGCTGCCTTCGGCTCAGGTCATGATCTCAGAGTCCTGGGATCGAGCCCCGCATCGGGCTCTCTGCTCAGCAGGGAGCCTGCTTCCTCCTCTCTCTCTGCCTGCCTCTCTGCCTGCTTGTGATCTCTCTCTGTCAAATAAATAAATAAAATCTTTAAAAAAAAATAAAATCTAATTTATCCGATATGAGAATCACTAACCCAGCTGCCTTTGGAGGCCCATTGGCATGAAAGATGCTTCTTCATCCTTTCACTTTCAGTCTGGATGTATCCTTAGGTTCAAAATAGGTCTCTTGTAGACAACATATGGATGGATCCTGTTGTTTTATCCAATCTGCAACCCTGTGACGCCTTGTGGGTGCATTTAGGCCATTCATGTTCAGAGTGATTATTGAGAGATACGTTTTTATTGACATTGTGTTACCTGTGAAGTCATTGTTTCTATAGATTATCTCCATAAATTTCTGTTCAGTGATATTCTTGTTTTTTTTCCTCTTTACTAGAACCCCCTTTAATATTTCTTGCAGTGCTGGCTTGGTGGTCACATATTCTTTTAAACCTTGCGGGTCTTGGAAGCTCTTTATCTCTCCATCCATTTTGAATGTCAGTCTTGCTGGATAAAGTGTTCTTGGCTGCATATTCTTTTCATTTAGTGCCCTGAATACATCTTGCCAGACCTTTCTGGCTTCCCAGGTTTCTGTGGACAGGTCTGATGTTATTCTGATGGGCCTCCCTTTTATGTAAGGAATCTCTTCCCCCTAGCTGCTTTCGAGAGCTCCTGTCTAAAATTACGATTCATCATTTTCACAATCAGGTGTCTCAAGGTCTTTCTAGATTCTATGATCTTGGGGGGAGATCTTTCTGCCTCTAGGACAAGAACACTGGTTCCATTCCCCAGAATGGGAAAACTTTCATGGAGAATTTGTTCAACTATATCCTCTAGTCTTCTTTCTTTCTCATCCTCCTCAGGGATTCCAATAATTCTGATGTTGGAGCGTTTCATGGTGTCATTTATTTCCCTAATTCTGTTTTCATGGCTTCTAAGCTGTTTGTTCCAGACCTCCTCCTGATCCTTTTTCTCTATCAGTTTGTCCTCTAGATCACTAATTCTATCTTCTGCCTCAATTACCTTAGCTGTTATAGAATTTAGACTAGATTGGAACTCACTGATAGCATTGTTAACATCTTCCCTGGTGGCTTTCACTTCTGCCCTAATCAATTCCATTTTGTCATTAATAGCTTCCTCCAACCTAGCCATTGCCTAGATAATTGTTAGCCTGAATTCCATTTCAGACATATTGTTTATGTCCATATCCAATAGCTCTGATGGAGAGGGCACAGTCTCTGAATTTTTCCTCTATTGGACATTCCTCTTATTAGTCATTTTGGTGAGAGATGGCTGAGGGGATGTGTAGCTGAATGTATCAACCGTGGTCCAGGCAAGGTGCACCCTGGAATGCTTCTGAGCAATTGGGAGTCCCCACCAAAAAGAAAGAAAAAAGAAAAAGAGAGAGAGAAAGAGAGAGAGAGAGAGAGAGAGAGGAAAAAAGGAAAAAATAAAAGATAAGACCCAGCCCAAATGGCCCCCAAAGGTAAGATTTATAAAGTATACAAACAAAAACAGACAAACAAAAAGACTGAGAAAAGTAAATGACAAGGAAAAGAAAAAAGAACCCAGCCAAAATGAACCCTAAGTATAAGATTTATATACTACCAGAACAAAAACAAATACACAGAAACACTGACAGAAGAAAAAGATGGGAGGGTGGTTATAAATTCTCAGTGTGGGTGAGGAAGGTTATTTTGATTCTTCCTAGGTGTATCTTGATATCTTTATTAAAGGACTCAACTTTCCCAAGATAAAGGGGGATTTAAACTGGTTTAAATATATGGGTAGTATCGACAGGGAAAAGAGGATTACCTTGAAGTTTATCTCTATATGAATATTTAAAAAAATAGAAAAACACAGGTATATGTCTCAAAAAAGTTCAAGTTAAAGGGTTATTATGGAATTTGTTGTTCTAAACCTCTCATTGTGATGGTAAATAGGTTAAAATTATGAAAAATTAAAAAGAACAAGAATAGTGGGAACGAATTAAAAATAAAAGTTGTACCTATGAAGTATACAGGCTTTAGGGCAATACCAGGAGCTTAATATCCTATTTTCCCCTGATATTGGGGTTTTAGAGTTTTATGCGGACCCTGTGGTGGTTGTCCTCTTGTGTTTTGTTTTTGTTTTTGGCTGGCTTTTTGGGGGAGGGGTCTGCAACGTGGTTTTTCAGGCAGTTTTGCTAGAGTTGAGTCTTCCTGCCCCCCTATTAAGGGGCTGGGCTCTGAGGAAATCGGTTTTTCAGGCTTTTGTTCTCTGGAGGTCCCCCCCCCCTTTTCCCTCCCCTTGGTGGCTTTGTGCAGTTCTTCAGAGGTTTAGAGGAAAGCAAACTCTGTCTCAGAGAGAAGCCTCAGTCTGTTCCCCTCTGGGTGCTCCAGAGCACATAAACTCTTGAGTACCTCCCACAGGCAGAACACGACCCCAGCCACAGTCTCAGGGGTTGCAAGAGCTCCCGCTTGTACCCCAGTGCTACCAAAACCATGAGAAGTACTAGACCAGAGAGCTGGCTTCCAGTGGCTGCCTCCACCGCGGCTGAATGGGCAGGTCCAGACCACCAGAGCGGTCCTAACTGGAGACAGCACGCTGAGATTTTCATGCTGGCCTGGGCTGGGAATGTTCAGACTCTCATGGGTCCTAGAGAGCACCAGCTAGCTCCTGCATGGACTTCTCTCAGGGAAGGGGGTGGAGTGGGACTCAGACCCCAGTCTCGCAGCACGTGTGCAGAGTGCAAAAGGCTGTGGTTCAAGACAGTGCCAGGTGGCGTCCACACCAGACACTCTCACACGCGCCAGCAGCTCAGGGACCAAGGCCTGGCTTCTTTGCTGCACTCTCTGGCACAGCAACAGCAGTGGCCGTCCTGGGTCTGTGGGCTTAAGCCTGTGTCCCAAACCGCCCAATCCCACCAATTTCTCCTTAAGATCTTTTGCTCCTTTTGAGTGCTTTTAACCAGACTCCAAGTTAATGCTGGTCCCCAATCACAGGGCACTCTCATATTGGGAGTATTGGGGTATTACTTTCCAATGGGTCACTTCTGGGGCTCCCTTCCACTTTTGTTTATCTTCCAATATCAGTCTGATGTTCCCACTCCACTTTACCTGTCCACTGGAGTCTTTGCCCCCATAGAGATCCAGAAGTGTGTAATTCTAACATCAGGCTGATTTCATGGGTTATCAGAGTGCTTTGGTCGATAATCAGTTTAATTTAGGTGAGTGGTTGAAACAGCGTCTCCTACTACTCTGACATCTTGCCCCCTCCTCCTTTTGAGTCTATTTTTTTGTGTGTGGTGTAAGGAAATGGTCCCATTTCATTCTTCTGCATGTGGCTGTCCAATTTTCCCAACACCATTTGTTGAAGAGACTATCTTTCTTCCATTGGACATTCTTTCCTGCTTTGTTGAAGATTAGTTGACCATAGAGTTGAGGGTCTATTTCTGGGCTCTCTGTTCTGTTCCATTGACCTATGTGTCTGTTTTTGTGCCAGTACCATACTGTCTTGATGATGACAGCTTTGTAATAGAGCTTGAAGTCTGGAATTGGGATGCCACTAACTTTGACTTTCTTTTTCAGCATTCCTCTGGGTATTTTTTTTTTCTGGTTCCATACAAATTTTAGGATTATTTGTTCCATTTCTTTGAAAAAAATTGATATTTTGATAGGGATTGAATTAAATGTATGGATTGCGTTAGGTAGCTTAGACATTTTCACAATATTTGTTCTTCCAGTCCATGAGCGTGGAACGTTTTCCCATTTCTTTGTGTCTTCCTCAATTTCTTTCATGAGTACTTTATAGTTTTCCGAGTACAGATTCTTTGCCTCTTTGGTTAGGTTTATTCCTAGGTATCTTATGGTTTTGGGTGCAATTGTAAATGGGATTGACTCCTTAATTTCTCTTTCTTCTGTCCTGTTGTTGGTGTAAAGAAATGCAACTGATTTCTGTGCATTGATTTTATATGCTGACACTTTACTGAATTCCTGTACAAGTTCTAGCAGTTTTGGAGTGGAGTCTTTTGGGTTTTCCACATAAAGTATCATATCATCTGCAAAGAGTGAGAGTTTGACTTCTTTGCTGATTTGGATGCCTTTTATTTCTTTTTGTTGTCTGATTGCTGAGGCTAGGACTTCTAGTACTATGTTGAATAACAGTGGTGATAGTGGACAAAACTGCCATGTTCCTGACCTTAGGAGAAAAGCTCTCAGTTTTTCCCCATTGAGAATGATATTCTCTGTGGGTTTTTCATAGATGGCTTTGATGATACTGAGGTATGTACCCGCTATCCTAGACTTTGAAGAGTTTTGATCAAGAAAAGCTGCTGTACTTTGTCAAATGCTTTTTCAGCATCTATTGAGAGTATCATATGGTTCTTTTCTTTCATTAATGTATTGTACCACATTGATTGATTTGCAGATGTTGAACCAAACTTGCAGCACAGGAATAAGTCCCACTTGGTCGTGGTGAATAATTCTTTTAATGTACTGTTGGATCCTATTGGCTAGTATTTTTGTGAGAATTTTCATATCTGTGTTCATCAAGGATATTGGTCTGTAATTGTCCTTTTTGATGGGGTCTTTGTCTGGTTTTGGGATCAAGGTAATGCTGGCCTCAGAAGATGAGTTGGGAAGTTTTCTTTCCATTTCTATTTTTTTGGAACAGTTTCAGAAGAATAGGTATTAATTCTTCTTTAAATGTTTGGTAGAATTCCTGTGGGAAGCAGTCTGGCCCTGGGCTCTTGTTTGTTGGGAGATTTTTGATGACTGCTTCAATCTTCTTACTGGTTATGGATCTGTTCAGGTTTTCTCTTTCCTCCTGGTTCAGTTTTGGTAGTTTTTTAAAAAATTTTTATTTTTAAAATATTTTATTTATTTATTTGACAGACAGAGATCACAAGTAGGTGTAGAGGCAGGCAGAGAGAGAGGGAGGAAGCAGGCTCCCTACTGAGCAGAGAGCCTGATGCAGGGCTCAATCCCAGGACCCTGAGACCATGACCTGAGCCAAAGGCAGAGCCTTTAACCCACTGAGCCACCAAGGCACCCCAGTTTTGGTAGTTTATATGTTTCTAGGAATGCATCCATTTCTTCCAGATTGTCAAATTTGCTGGCGTATAGTTGCTCATAATATGTTCTTATAATTGTTTGTATTTCTTTGGTGTTGGTTGTGATCTCTCCTCTTTCATTCATGATTTTATTTATTTGGGTCCTTTTTCTTTTCTTTTTGGTAAGTCTGGCCAGGGGTTTATCAATCTTATTAACTCTTTCAAAGAACCAGCTCCCAGTTTCATTGATCTGTTCTACTGTTCTTTTGGTTTCTATTTCATTGATTTCTGCTCTGATCTTTATTATTTATCTCTCCTGCTGGCTTTAGGCTTTCTTTGGTGTTCTTTCCCCAGCTCCTTTAGGTGTAGGGTTAGGTTGTGTACTTGAAGCCTTTCTTGTTTCTTGAGAAAGGCTTGTATCACTATATACTTTCCTCTCAGGACTGCCTTTGCTGCATCCCAAAGATTTTGAACAGTTGTGTTTTAATTTTCATTTGTTTCCATGAATTTTTTCAATTCTTCTTTAATTTTCTGGTTGACCCATTCATTCTTTAGTAGGTTGCTCTTTAGCCTCCACGTATTTGAGTTCTTTTCAGCTTTCCTCTTGTGATTGAGTTCTAGCTTCAGAGCATTGTGGTCTGAAGATATGCAGGGAATGATCCCAATCTTTTGCTACTGGTTGAGACCCGATTTGTGACCCAGGATGTGATCTATTCTGGAGAATATTCCATGTGTACTAGAGAAGAATGTGTATTCTGTTGCTTTGGGATGGAATGTTCTGAATGTATCTGTGATGTCCATCTGGTCCAGTCTGTCATTTAAGGCCTTTATTTCCTTGTTGATCTTTTGCTTGGATGATCTGTCCATTTCAGTGAGGGGGGTGTTAAAGACCCCTACTATTATTGTATTACTGTCGATGTGTTTCTTTGATTTTGTAATTAATTAGTTTATATAGTTGACCACTCCCATGTTAGGGACATAGATATTTAAAATTGTTAGATCTTCTTGTTGGACAGACCATTTGAGATTCATATAGTGTCCTTCCTCATCTCTTACTATAGTCTTTGGCTTAAAATATAATTGATCTGATATAAGGATTGCCACTCCAGTTTTCTTGATATCCATTAGCATGGTAAATTGTTTTCCACCCCCTCATTTTAAATCTGGAGGTGTGTTCGGGTCTAAAATGAATTTCTTGTAGACAGCATATTGATGTTTTTTTTTTTTTAATCCATTCTGATACCCTGTGTCTTTTGATTGGGGCATTTAGCCCATTTACATTCAGGGTAACTATTGAGAGATATGAATTTAGTGCCATTGTATTGCCTGTAAGGTGAATGTTACTGTATATTGTCTCTGTTCCTTTCTGATCTACTACTTTTAGGGTCTCTCTTTGCTTAGAGGACCCCTTTGAATATTTCCTGTAGAGATGGTTTGGTGTTTGCAAATTCTTTCAGTTTTTGTTTGTCCTGGAAGCTTTTTATCTCTCCTTCTATTTTCAATGATAGCCTAGCTGGATATAGTATTCTTGGCTTCATGTTTTTCTCATTTAGTGCCCTGAATATATCATGCCAGTCCTTTCTGGCCTGCCAGGTTTCTGTGGATAAGTCTGCTGCCAATCTAATATTTTTACCATGGTATGTTACAGACTTCTTTTCCAGGGCTGCTTTCAGGATTTTCTCTTTGTCACTAAGACTTGTAAATTTTACTGTTAGGCGACGGGGTGTGGACCTATTCTTATTGATTTTGAGGGGGGTTCTCTGCACCTCCTGGATTTTGATGCTTCTTCCCTCTGCCATATTAGGGAAATTCTCTACAATAATTCTCTCCAATATACCTTCTGCTCCCCTCTCTCTTTCCTCTTCTTCTGGAATCCCAATTATTCTAATGTTTCATCTTATGGTGTCACTTATCTCTTTAATTCTCCTTTTGTGGTCCAGTATTTGTCTCTCTTTCGCTCAGCTTCTTTATTCTATGTCATTTGGTCTTCTATATCACTAATTCTTTCTTCTTCCTCATTTATCCTAGCAGTAAGAGCCTCCATTTTTGATTGCACCTTATTAATAGCTTTTTAAATTTCAACTTGGTTAGGTTTTAGTTCTTTTATTTCTCCATAAAGGGCTTTTATATCTCTGGAGAGGGTTTCTCTAATATCTTCCATGCCTTTTTTGAGCCCAGCTAGAACCTTGAGAATCGTCATTCTGAACTCTAGATATGACATATTACCAATGTCTGTATTGATTAGGTCCCTAGCCTTCAGTACTGCCTCTTGTTCATTTTTTTTTTTATGGTGAGTTTTTCCACCTTGTCATTTTGTCCAGATAAGATATTTGCAAATGACAGTACAGACAAAAGGTTGATATCCAGGATCTATAAAGAACTCCTCAAACTCAACACACACAAAAAAGACAATCATATAAAAAAATTGGCAGAAGATATGAACAGACATTCCTCCAATGAAGACACACAAATGGCTATCAGACACATGAAAAAATGTTCATCATCACTAGCCATCAGGGAGATTCAACTTAAAACCACATTGAGATACCACCTTACACTACTTAGAATGGCCAAAATTAGCAAGACATTAAACAACATGTGTTGGAGGGGATGTGGAGAAAGGGGAGCCCTCTTACACTGGTGGTGGGAATGCAAGTTGGTGCAGCCACTTTGGAGAACAGTGTGGAGATTCCTCAAGAAATTAAAAATAGAGCTTCCCTATGACCCTGCAATTGCAATACTGGGTATTTACCCCAAAGATACAGATGTAGTGAAAAGCAGGGCCATCTGTACCCCAATGTTTATAGCAGCAATGGCCACAGTCGCCAAACTGTGGAAAGAACCAAGATGCCCTTCAACGGATGAATGGATAAGGAAGATGTGGTCCATATACACTATGGAGTATTATGCCCCCATCAGAAAGGATGAATACCCAACTTTTGTAGCAACATGGACGGGACTGAAAGAGATTATGCTGAGTGAAATAAGTCAAGCAGAGAGAGTCAATTATCATATGGTTTCACTTATTTGTGGAGCATAACAAATAGCATGGAGGACAAGGGGAGATGGAGAGGAGAAGGGAGTTGAGGGAAATTGGAAGGGGAGGTGAACCATGAGAGACTATGGACTCTGAAAAACAACCTGAGGAGTTTGAAGCGGCAGGAGGTGGGAGGTTGGGGGAACCAGATGGTGGGTATTAGAGAGGGCACAGATTGCATGGAGCACTGGTTGTGGTGCAAAACCAATGAATACTGTTACGCTGAAAATAAATTTAAAAAATTAAAAAAAAAACCCAAAACCAAAAAACAAACAAACAAAAAAGAATACACAAAGCAGCAAATAAAATACTAAAAGTGTGGCAAAGACCCCAGAAAAATGTGCTTTAACCAAATCAGAGGAGACCCCAAATCATGGGAGGGAGAAAGGGGATAAAAAGAAGATCAGAAAAAAAATTTAAAAAAGAAAAAAAATAAAGAAAAAATATAAAAAAGAATATATATATATATATATATACATACACACACACACACACACACACACACACACATATATAAGACTGATGACTAGAACAGTCATCAGTCTTATATAAATTTGGGAGTATTTTGGTCTCTTAGAAGAAACTACCTCCCAAAATTTTAAAGAGTGAAAAACATATATAAGGGTAAACACAATGAAGAGATGGAATATGCCTATAAAGATGAAATTTTTTTTTTCTTAATTTCTAAAAAAGGAGTTGATAGAGAAAGTTGGTTGGGAGAATAAAGAAAAAGAAAGTGGAGAGAATTTGCTTGGGCTGGAGAGTAGAACAAGCCCGGAGGTAGATTTAGGGTATATTTAGACCTATTAGAAGAAGTTGTACCCCAAATTTTTTAGAAGAAAAAACCCTATGTGTATATAAAAAATAAAGTTAGATACAATGAAGGATAAAATCTGACTTTAATAATGAAGGTTCAAAAAAGATTATTATTTTTTTTTTATGAAAGGTATTGTTAAGATAAACTAGTTAAAAAAACATTAAAAGAGGAAAGGGTAAAAGTTAAAAAAAATTTAGCAGAAGAAAAAAATAAAATTAAAAAAAATTAATTAACTGCAAGACTAAAGAATCATGGGGAGAAAGCCATGAATTCCATGCTTTGCTTTCTCCTCCTCTGGAATTTCGCTGTTCTCCTTGGTAAGGGAACTTGGTCTTGGCTGGATTTCTTGTTGATCTTCTGGGGGAGGGGCCTGTTGTAGTGATTCTCAAGTGTCTTTGCCCAATGGGGAATTGCATTGCCCTTACCAGGGGCCAGGCTATATAATCCGCTCGGGTTTGCTTTTGGGAGCTTTTGTTCCCCGAACGCTTTCTGTAGAGATCCGGAGGACGGGAATGAAAATGGTGGCCTCCCAGTCTCCAGCCTGGAGGAGCCGAGAGCTCGGGGGCCCCACTCCTCAGTGCGCCCTCAGAGAAAAGTGCTCAATCACTCCTGTCTCCCTGGCCTCCAACGGCGCTCCGAGCTCACCCAGCTGTGACCGTTTCAAGGTAACCCCGAGTTGAGAGCTCACTCCTCAGCTCTGTCTCTGTAGCTGGCTTCCCCGCTCTAATACCTGCAAGCTCCATGACACTCAGACACCCCGATCGATCCGTGATCCCGCGGGACCTGGCCACGCTGACCCTGCATGGTCTTCATCCCGGTTTAGCCTCTGGAGTCATCTCCCTCAGTGGAGCAGACTTTTTAAAAGTCCTGATTTTGTGTTCCATTGCTCCGCCGCTTGCCATGAGCCGGCCCCTCCCCCCGAGGTCTATCTTCCCATTGCTTTGGATTCACTTCTCTGCAGGTCCTACCTTTCAGAAAGTGGTCAATTTTCTGTTTCTAGAATTGTTGCTCTTCTTCTCTTAGATCTCCTGTTGGATTTGTAGGTGTTTGGAATGGTTTGATAAGCTATCTAGCTGATCTCCTGTACCTGATGTCATCCCAGCCTGCTACTTCTCTGCCATCTTGACTCCTCCCCCTCCCATAACTTTTCATAGGGTCTCTTTTTTGTTTGTCTCAAGGTAATTTTGTGGAGGCCGAGAATAATTAAGGCCATCCATCCTCAGGGTTTAGCCTTAGCATAAGTACAGCCATCTTAGTTTTGGCAGCCATCTCAGGCCCCTGTGAGCAAGGGCTGAACTTTCCCCTACTTCACTTTAGTTCCAGGGACCCCCACCCTGCTTTAGTTCCAAGAAAGTACCCGACCCTGCAACACCCTGGCAACAGCTAATCAACTCACTGCAGAAAAGTCTGTAACTTCTGTAACTTTGATGCCAACTGGCTCCCATGTAGCTGCCTCCTACGTTTTATCATATTCATGGCCATGAACCTCTGCTCTTGCCCCATGGCCCCCCAGGGTATTGTCCACCTCCATCAGGCCCTCATACTCTGCCTTGTGTGACCTGATGCCAGGGTAGCTTTCTCAAGAGTCAGCACTTGTGAGTTCCCTGATGGAACACTTCCATTGGTCCCCTGTGGGGTGAGGATGATGCCCTGCCCTGGAAGGGGGTGGCAGGTCCCCAATTGGGAGAGCCACATCTTCCTTTTCAGGATGGCCTGCCCTCTTCTCAGTCCTCTCAGTGAAGCTGTCCCCATGTCCTGAGCTGATAGCTCTGACCTTAATAAAAATGTTGTTTTCTATTTCTCCATGCCTTAGTTCATCCATGGCATGTCTTTTGAACCTCTCAGTGGGTTTTCAGCCATCCTGCAGGGCTGTCTGCTCAAAGAGGCGATGACCTGGGAGGGGCAGCCTTCCCTGCCACCTCCCTCAGCATGTCCCTGAGCCCTGGAGCCAGCTGTCCCACTGAGTGCTGAGGGACAAGAGTCAGCCCATCCTGAACCCGGGCTGTGTCAGCTGTGTAGACTGATGCGTGCTGGGAGCAGTGAGTGGCTGGCACGAGCCAAGTGCAGGCAGTTTCTCTTTCTCGTGCCTTCCCCCTCTCCCTCCCAGAGGTAGCTCAGAGCAGCCTCCATGCCCAGCATCTCGAGATCCCTTGACCTGTGCCTCCTGCCTTCAGCTGGTGAGCTTGGTGGCTTCCCATTGCTTCTGTCTCCTGTACCCGCACCCATGGCAGTTCCTGGGTCAGGGGAGGGATTGTACCCTTGTCTGTACTTGACCTGCTTCCTATCCTGCACTGAGCCCACCCACCTTTGTGTCTCCAATGGATGTGCTTGGAAGCAAGCTTGTCCACAGGGAACCTATTAGCCAAATGGATCCAGGGAATGACCACTGAATTAGTGATCCAGGATAGAGAACAAACCTGCTCTGAAACCTGTCCCACACTCTGTGACCATCTCATCCTAAAACAGAAACAGTAATAGCTTTCTGGATTGTGACCTGGCTTCTATCTCTGCTTACACTCTCTTGAATGCATAGGTGCTGATCCTGGATGGAAAGGGACCATGGCTCCTGTGGGCTAGGATTAACAGGGAAAATAGAAGAATTCAGTGAAATTTGAATTCCAGGCATGGAGTGAATGAATAGTGTTGAGGAAATAGTCCCAAGTAGGACATGTGGACGTTGTGTACTAAAGCTTTTTCAAATAGGTTATTGAAAGAAAAATCTTTTTTATTGTTTATTTTAATTCCAGTTGAGTTGACATACAGTGCTATATGAGTTTCAGGTGTACAATAGTGAGTCAGTAATTCTCTATATTACTCAGTGCTCATCAAGAAAAGGGTACTCTCAGGCCCCTTTATCTGTTTCACCCATCCCTCCAGCCACCTCCCCGTTGGTAACCATCGGTTTGTTCTCTATTGTTAAGAATCTGTACTTTGGTTTGTCTCTTTTTTCTCCTTTACTTATGTATGTTTGTTTCTTCAGTTCTACACAAGAGTGACAACCTATGGTATTGTCTTTCTCTGACTGACTGATTTCACTTAGGTTAATCCTCTCTACATCTATCCGTGGCTGTGAATGGTAAGATTTCACTCTTTTTATGGCTGAATAATATTCCACTGTGTGTGTGTTTGTGTGTGTGTGTGTGCGCATGCACACACATCTGTCATCTCATTTAGTACTTTATCCACAGACACTTGGGTTGCTTCCGTATTGTGATCTTGTAAATAATGCTGCAAGCAACATAGGCGTGTGTGTATGCTTTTGAGTTACTGTTTTCATATGCTTTGGGTAAGCACCCAGTAGTGTGGTTGCTGGAGCCCAAGAAGCTCTGTTTAACGCCTTGAGGACCTTCCATACTGTTTCCCAGAGTGGCTGCAGTAGGTTGGTTTTCCACCAACAGTGCATGAGGGTCCCCTTTCCCCACATCCTTCCAGCACCTGTCGTTCCTTGTGCTGTTGATGGGAATCATTCTGACAGTATGTGGTAATATCTCATTATATTTCTGATTTTCATTTTCCTGAGCTTGGGTGATGGTGAACTTCTTTTCATGGGACCACTGGCCATCTGTATTTATTCTTTGGAGAAATGTTTGTTCATGTCTTCAGACTATTTTTTAACTGGATTATTTGTTTTTTTTTTTTTAAAGATTTTATTCATTTATTTGACAGAGAGAGATCACAAGCAGGCAGAGAGGCAAGCAGAGAGAGAGGAGGAAGCAGGCTCCCTGCTGAGCAGAGAGCCCGATGCGGAGCTCGATCCCAGGACCCTGAGATCATGACCTGAGCCGAAGGCAGCGGCTTAACCCACTGAGCCACCCAGGCACCCCGGATTATTTGTTTTTTTGATGTTAAGTTGTAACCGCTCCACATATTTTGGACACTATCCCTTTATTGAATAGGATATTTGCAAATATTTTCTCCCTTTCAGTAGGTTGTCTTATTATTACTCCTTCCTAGTTCTTCTGCTGTGTGGAAACTTTTTATTGTGATACAGTCCCAGTTGTTTATTTTTGCTTATATTTCCTTTGCCTCAGGAGACAGTCTAGAAAAATGTTGCTTTGGTCCATGTCAAGAAGTTATGGTCTGTGCCCTCTTGTAGGATTTTTATGGTTTCAGTTCTCCCACTGAGGTCTTGAAATTGTTTTGAGCTTATGTGTCTGTATGGCATAAGGAAGCAGGGTAATTGCATTCTTTTGTGCATAGCTGTCCTGTTTTCTGAACAGTTCTTTTCCTTTTGATATTCTTGCCTGCTTTGTGGAAGACTAATAGGCCACACAATTGCGGGTGTATATCTGAGCTTCTATCCTGTTCCCTAGATCGCTGTGTGTATTTTTGTGCCAGTATATACTGTTAGGATGACCACAGCTTCGTAGTATAACTTGAAATCTGGAATTGTGACTCCTCCAGCTTTGTTTTTCTTCTCAACATTTCATTGGCTGTTCAGTATCTTTGGTGGTTCCATACAAATTTTTAGGAGTGTTTGCTTGAGTTCTTTTTGTTTAACTTAATTTCAGTGAGCCAACTTATAGTACATCATTAGTTTCAGATGTAGAGTTCAATAATAGAGCAAATGTGTATACTGCCAAGTGCTCATTGCATCGCATGACCTCCTTAATGCCCACCACCCAGTTACCCCATCCCCCATCCACCTCCCCTCCAGCAACCCTCAGTTCGCTTCTGTAATGAAGTCTCTCATAGTTTTTGTCCCTCTCTGATGACTTCTCATTCAGTTTTCCCTCCCTTCCCCTATGATCCTCTGTGGTGTTTCTTCTATTTCACACATGAGTGAACTCATGTGCTGATTGTCTTTCTCTGATAGCCTTATTTCTCTCAGTGTAATACCCTCCAGTTCCATCCAGGTGGTTGTGATAGTTAGTCTTCATCCTCTCTGATGGTTGAATAATATTCCATTGTTATATATGAACCACATCTTCTTTATCCATTCATCTGTCCATGGACATCTGGGCTCTTTCCACAATTTGGCTAGAGTGGATAATGCTGTAATGAACATTGGGGGGCAGATGCCACTATTTTTCACTCAATCTGTATTTTATTTAAGATTTTATTTATTTATTTGAGAGAGAGAGAGAGAGAGAGATCACAAGTAGGCAGAGAGGCAGGCGGGGGGGGGGAGTAGGCTCCCTGCTGAGCAGAGAACCTGATGTGGGGCTCAATCCCAGGACCCTGAGATCATGACCTGAGCTGAAGGCAGAAGCTTGACCCACTGAGCCACCCAGATGCCCCACAATCTGTATCTTTGGGTTAAATACCTAGTAGTGCAATTGCTGGGTTGTAGGGTAGCTCTATTTTTAAGTTCTGGAAGAAGCTCAATAACATGTGGCAGAGTGGCTGTAGAAGCATGCATTCCCACCGGCAGTGTAAGAGTGTTCCCCTGTCACCATGTCCTCACCAGCATTTGTTGTTCCCTGCCTTGATAATTCTAGCCATGCCAGCTGTTGTAAGGTGGGATCTCACTGTGGTTTTGATTTGTATTTTCCTGATGGCTATTGCTGTGGAGCACTTTTTCATGTGTCTCTTGGTCATTTGTATGTCCTCTTGGTAGAAAGTTGTGTTCATGTTTTCACCTATGTATTCAGCTAGATTAGGGGTAGTGCCAGGGTCTTGGAAGGTGTGATTTGCTTAGGTGTGGAGAACTTCAGTGACATCTGAATTGAGGGATAGAGTTAAGGAGAGTATCAGGCTCAGGCTCTGTATGCAGTCTGGTATGAAAGTATAAATAAGCAGGGATTTGTTCAATATGTCATTCAGGTTTCTCCTGCTCTAAATCCTTTCTGCAGTTCCAAAAGGCATGATTTCTGGCTTTGTTCTAGGATGAGCCCTCTGCTTCACTCAAGTGTCCCCATTCCCTGGGGATTTGGAGCCAGGCTTCTGGGCATGGTCTTTTAAGAAGCCAACCTAGGGGGGGCACCTGGATGGCTCAGTGGGTTAAGCCTCTGCCTTCGGCTCAGGTCATGATCTCAGGGTCCGGGGATTGAGCCCCACATCGGGCTCTCTGCTCAGCGGGGAGCCTGCTTCCCCCTCTATCTCTGCCTGCTGATCTGCCTACTTGTGACCTCTCTCTCTCTGTCAAATAAATAAATAAAATCTTAAAAAAAAAAGCCAACCTAGGGTTAGGTTTGGGGCCTAAGATCATGGCAGGTTCAACCTCCCAGCTGTGTGGCAAGACTCCCAGAGGGCTGAGTTGAGGGTGTGGTTTGTGTCCAGTGGGCCACGGAATGTGGGGGTGGCCTCAGGTGGCGATGCAGATTTCTCCTGCTTTGAATTGTTTCCGGAGTTCCAAATGCCATGGTTTCCTTCTGGGTAGCAGCCAGAGTCCTCTGAAATTGTTCAGGTGTCCCCAGTCCCTGGGACTGGTCTCTGGGGAAAAACCACTTGGAGCCCAGCCAAGGGTCAGGGTTGGGGTCATGATTTAGGGTCATGGGTTAGGGGTTTTCTAGGGTTAATTTATTTGCTTTTAATACAAGATGTCCACCCTTAAATAAGACATTTTCTGAGAGTTCTTTATAGTGAACAAAGTTTAGCATGTAGCCCAAATAGTTATGGAGAAGAACGAAATGTTCCAAAGCAACACTTAAGACAATATTTGTTGACATTTATGTTTTATAGTCAAAATAATTAAAAATTGAATTGCTCTGTGACTTGTCTCACAGATAAATTTGCTGGCCCTGTCTTTCCAGTCTTGGCTAAAAGCATCTTCTCAGTGGGCTCCCTTAATGGGCATCTCTGAATAGAATGGTTCTCTTAGCCCTCAGCCTGCATTCCTTCCTATCGCTGATTTATTGATTATATCCCACACTCGTTGCAAGTTCCCAGGTGGGACTAGAGCTATACATTTTCACTAAGTAGATACTCCATAAATATTTATTAATTCAACAAGTATGGTTTCCTTTCTAATCAAAAATATCCATGTTTTATCAATGAATTTTTTACCATATCAGAATACATTTGGAGAAAGCTATTGCTCCATGACTATACATTTGTCAAGGCTGTGGCTTCATTATGTCCTGTGTCATGCTTCCCCGAGCTAGCTGGAATGCTTATGACTCATGTAAGAAGCTCAGCTTCAAAACGTAGGGGTGAGTTCTGTGAAGCCACTGGAGGGCATTTGGGGGACTTACACAGCTGAACACCACATGTCATGGGGGGCCAGATGTGACGTGAGCAACCCTTCTTTCCCTAGCTTTTCCATTTTCCTCCACCCTCTGTCAGCATGTGGCTTTTCCACCAACCATATCTTTGCAGACAAACTCTGAGATGGCCTATGGCTTGGGACTCCATTGACATCACGGAGTCTCATTAGAACCAGTGTCAGAGGTTTCTGTGGCCCTGAAATGACCCTTGTTCCCAGAATAGGCCCCATGAAGAGTCCCATGAGAGTCAGGGAGTGCAGGAAAGATAAATGGGTGATTGCAGCTCTAACTGAAGCTGCTTAGGGGATCCTCCTAGAGGCCATCTCCAGTCTCAGTCTAGCTCTTTCGCTGATTTCCAATATGACCTAGGAGAGTCATTTTATTGGAGTTTAAGGATCATCATTTCTTCCTTTCTTTAAGATTTTATTTATTTATTTGTTAAAGAGTGAGACAGAGAGAGCACAGGCATACAGAAGGGCAGGCAGAGGCAGAGGGAGAAGCAGGCTCCCTGCTGAGCAAGGAGCCCAATGTGGGACTTGATCCCTGATGATGGGATCATGACCTAAGCTGAAGGCAGAAACTTAACCAATTGAGCCACCTAGGCCTCCTGAGGCTCATCATTTCTAAAACGAGGAAATGTTTTTAGATGAATTGATTCATGCAAGATGATGGAATGAACTTGTAGGAACTTCTGGGCGGTCTCCAAGGTGGATTCTATCTCAGGAGTTCCGACTCCCATCGTCCCCACTTCTATTGAGTTCCCCCTTTTGACACAATGGCTACTCCATGGAAATTCCCCAGAGTGACACTGTACTAGCAAGTGTTTTCAGGGTGTGCCTCATGGCATCCGATGTGGCTGAGGGATCATGAGCCATTCTGAACCTAAACCCAGGTTTTGGCTGTGCTGCCTTACTTGCACAAAACCAGCAGTGCCTGGGTCAGGCCTTCACTGCAACCACTGGGCCAGCTTAGTGAGGACCTCACCCTGGACACTAGCCCCGTGACACTGTGAGGGCACTCGGAGTCCACAGTTATGTCATACAAAGCAACAAGTGATTCTACATCAGGGTAGATGATGCAAGGTTTAGTTTTAGAACAAACATGACAAAAAAACATTTAAATGACAGAATAGAAGGTAGTTCAATGTACTCTCTATTATGGCCATGATGAGAAAAGTGAACGATGGGGTCAGAAAGGGAATGGGAGGTCCAGGAAGCAGGCTGGAGTTGTCCAGGGGTAGGGGGTGTCTTGCGGAGGAAGGGACCAGGAGGCTTGTCAGGGTCCCAACAGTGCAGCGTCAGGTGTGCGCGGGCCCTGACCCAGGACCCCTGGGGGCACTTGGGGAAGTCTAGCTCCAGAGGCTCTCCAGAAACGCAAACTGGCCTGTGCAGAGCCTTCCTGGTCTGCCTTCTTGGTTCCTGGGTGTGGCTCTTTCTCTGCTTCTCGAGGCTGTGGATTCTCCTTTGTTTTCCTCTGAGCTGCCCTCTTTTGTGTGGATTCAGTGCTGTGAGTGGACGCCCATTCTTCCTGCAATGAAGTGGAGTAGAAGTCATGCTTGTCTCCTAGGTAGACCTGAAAAGATTCTACAGTAATAGTGTTTTCCCAGGTCCCTGGGCCTTCCTCTGCTCACCAACTCTGAGATTTTAGAAAACATCTAATCTGAACAGGTTGAAAGAATTCATTTGGTTTTAAAAACTTCAGCCTAGTCACACTTTTCTTAATCTCTGCCATGATCAGTAAACATTGAATGGACAAAGTTTGACAGGATGAAGGAAGCATGGGCTTTGCAGTGGGGTTTGGGGCGCTGTTGACTCCCTGTTGTCCCCGTGTGGCCACTCTCCAGATAGCACGTGGCCGAATGTATTCCATGCACCAGCTTCCAGGGAGAAGACAGAAGAGGGTTGGTCCCTGAATTCCTTCGCTCCTAAGAACCATCCTCTACTTGGTGAGCAATATTCCAAAGTGAGTATATCTTAACTAGAGATCAGGGTCAAGTTGCATACATTAAGTGTGGACGGATTTCTGTGGGTCAATCTTAGCTGCCTAAGGGGTTTTTAAAAAATACAGTGGGAGAGGATATAGTCACCAAAGCACTGAGCACATTCCCTGTCCCTGGAAATAGGTCACTAAACATAAATATTGTTTCATCTTAGCTGAGGACCAGGAGCTGGTGCTATACAAGTCCTTGGCAGGTACCATCTGTGGCCAGCTGGCCATCTACCCCCAACACCCACACCCAGCTCAGCCCACCCTCTGCTCTGCTCAAGGGCAGCAAACAGATGGGCCGGGAGCAGGTGGGACTCCCTCTGGGCAGGCATGGCTTGCTTCTGACAGGTAGGGAAGTGGGCCAGCTCACATGCACGTGATGTGTGTTCTTTTGGTTCCTTGCTCTCTGCCTCCCCTGCCCATCATGCTGGTCCTGAAGCTTTAGCTCCTGGGAGAACTTGGGTTTTCAGATTTCTGTTGACATTTCGAAGTGTAGATCTGTGTTGCCTTTGTTCCCTGTGCTTGTGTTGGAGATGAAGGCAGGAAAAGTCATCATACTCTGAAAGCAGAGTATGAAATACACAGTGTGCTCTGCCCCCCACACCTCAGACTTGAAAGCCACAGCCAACTACATACTTCACGTTCTACACAATCAGCTTTAGGGTCTCCCAGATGCATGTGACATGAAATCGTACTGAAAGAAATTTCGTTCCTGAACTTTTGCCTTGCAGAAGATAGTTTAGGGACACCGCCCCTCGCCCGCACTCTCATTTCTGATCTGGCCAATGCCTAGTCACACTGACACGAGTAGCCACACAAGGGCACAGCTACCACATCCTCCTGGAGCACTCCCGGTCCCCCTGCCCCCCGTTCTGGCCAACCCTGAACACCACCAGTCCTCCCAAGCATTCCCTGTTGTGACCCAGCTGTGATTCCCATCCTGGAGCATTTTTGGTCCCCCTAACCCCAGGTCTGGCCAATCCTGCACACCCCCAGTCCTCCTGTGTGTCCCCTGTCATGGCACATGTCACACAAGGCTGTCAGTTGTTGTCTCTTGGTCTGTCCCTCCTCCTTGGAGTAGATCTCTCTCCCAGATGCCTGACTGGGTGACAGGCCCAGGAATAGTTTCGGGATCTTTTGTCCTGGAACAGCCAGCGTCCTTCAAAACCCAGATGGGCAGGGGGAGTCTCTGTCCCTCTGTGTGCCCCCAGCCTCGGAGGTATCTAGTATCCAGGACAAGGGATTTGGGACTCCTCCCAGATGAAGTTTGTTCTGTGAAGGTGGCTTCCTTCCAAGATCATTATGGAACCGCATGGCGTGGCTGGCCATTCCTGGGGGACAGAAAGCATGCTACTCTATTGTCTTCTCCTTTTACACCGTGGCTAAGGAGGAAACACATGCTCACCCACAGAAGTTCACACTTACACCTCCGTTTCTAAGCATCACTACCATGGAAACAACAGGGGATTTCCGTTGGGCTGCAGACCTGTAGATGTGCCATTCAAGGTGTAAATAGAGGAGGATGGAGATGGAGTTCTGGCTAAAAGGATAGAAGTCCTTGCCTCTGGGGATGAAGAAATTAGATTTTACCCAGAAGGCACTATGTTCTACTCAAAGAAGGATATGATCCTAGGACCTTTGGGACTAGGGATCTGCACAGACTTTTGTATAGAATCTTCTGTAAAGATTTTGTTAGGTGTTGCAGTCCACCTGGTGTCTCTGGCAATGACCCCACTCTTGCATTGTGGCTTGAGAGCAGCCACAGACTATCCATAACTAATGTTCCAGCCACACTTGATTGACAGAATACAGGGGGAGGTTCCTTTGGCCCATGGGTGGTAGTTTCCCACACCCCAGATTTGCAAAATGATGGATGATGGGGGAGAGGGCTCTTCTTTTCCAGTGGCAGAGTGGGAGTATACCTTTCCAGTGGCTGGGTGAGAGTACACTCAGATCTATACTGCCTGACGCCGGCCCCTCCACTTGAAAGGAAAAAAAAGATGATAGTGAGATTGGCCAACAATTAAGCTTTCAGAACCGCCCCCCCCCATGACACTCTGTAGGCCTCTGGCTTCCCCCAACATGTTTATCTGTGGTTGAATTCCATGTAGGTATTCTTTGGCTGAGTAAGTCCCCATTGCTGGGTGGGTATGTCTTGTGGGTTATATACCACATAGATGGTCATCTTGTTCAGGCCAAGACCATGAGCACATTTAGGGTTCTCCTGACTTAGCAGAGGATCTAGCATGTGTGGGACTCAGGATGAGTCTGACTCAGCCCTCAGCAATATTGTGGAACACATGCCTTTCTGGGCCCTCTCTGGCACTGGCATGGGCCTGGCCTAGACCACTTCTGCAGTCACAGTGGAAAAGCCCCTGGCCTGGGTTGCCCAGCCCATGCTTGGCTCTGCAGGCTCCTCCCACCTCTTTGGCTGGGACCAGGTTACATGCCTGTGGATGAGTCAATCCCCGGAAACAGGGAGCGGAGCCGTGGAGATTGACACACATTTTTAGGACCTCTGTTGTAATGAATTTTCTATTGGCTGTGGTGGCAAGATCTCCTGGGACACAACTGTTAATAAAACAAATATTAATTTCTGATAGTAACTGGGTCCAAGATGCTGGCTCAGCACCTAGCACCTTAGTGCCAGCACCTTGGTGATACTGTACTTCTCTGCAGAGACAATGGCCGAAAATGAGCAAAGTGTATGGAAATGGGTCTGGAGTACACAAGGGAAGGGTGTGTGTGTGTAAGGCATTGGGGATAATAGCTCTGGCCAAACTGTATCTTCAACTTACCTAGGTTCAAGAAGGTGCAGGGAATGCATGGTGTTTCACCCTCCATCATTTTGCAGATGAAGAACATGCATTTGCATGGAGTATGGCAAGATTTGTTCCAAGTCTTCTCTAGCTGGTACAGAAGTCAGGGAGAGCATCATCCTCCATCTGCTAGGAGACGATTGAGAGGCTGAGTGCTCTCAAGAAGGTGTCCAGCTTTTGCAGGATTCACTGTCAACCTGCACATAGGACTGACAAGGACAGTTCACAGTTTTGTTCTGAGGATGGAGTTTTGGAAGAATGCAGTGACCCATGTAATCTGTGTGGCCCTAAGTCCCCGATATGGAGAACTTTGAGGCCAAAACTCTGGAAACGGAGGTCTGTGGTTTGGGCCTACAGCATGGCAGGCCAGATCTGCAGATGCTGATTCAAGCTCCCTGGATTCTGAGTTTATGGCGGCTGTCAGGCTGTGGCTCAGGCTCGAGTTTGTAACCATGGCAGACCTCTGAAAGTGGGGAGGCCGCTCTGGGACCCTGCAGGTTTCTCCTACTCTGAGGGTTTCACAGAGCTCTAAATAACAATGTTACCTTCTGGGGGTCAGGATGATTTACATTATATGGGGGGTCCCCCATATGGAGGGATTTGAGACCAGGTCTCTGGGAACAGATGCCAGAAAACCCAAGGTAAAGTTAGGAATACATCCTAGGGGCATGGTAGGTCTGAGCTGGTGGCTCTGGGGTGAGCTACCCAAGGGGGTTTTTGATGAGAGGGGCTCAGGATGAGTGTCAGACTGTGCATCAGTGTCAAGAGGAGCCTATAACAATGGGGAAGCTTTGGGGGCCTTGCAGGTTTCTCCTAATATTGGAGTTTCATGCAGCTTCATAGGACATGTTTTCCTTCTGGAGGGCAGACAGAGTCCTGTGGTGTAGCTCCTAAGTTCCCCATCAGGAGGGCTTGTGGGTTGGGAGTCTGGGGACGGAAGTGTGAAAACTCAAGCTAGGGATAGGGATAGGACTAGGGCATGGTAGGCCCGATCTGCAGAGGCTGAGTTGAGCTCCCTTAGATCTGAAGTTAGGTTGGGTGCCAGGCTGTACTTCAGGCTGGAGTTTGTGTCCATGAGGGCCGCCAAATGTGGGGTGGCCTCATGGGGCCATGAAGTTTCTCCAGTCTAGGGGTTTTGCATAAACCAAAATAGATTTCATTCGGGGGACAGGAGAAGTCCTGTTTTTTAGCTCAGGGGTCCCCATATGGAGGGATTTGAGACCAGGCCTCTGATGACACATGCCTGAGAACCCAAGCTAGGGTTAGGATTAGGGCCTAGTGGCATGGAAGACTGGACCTTCTGGCTGTGGGGCCATGGCTGAGTGGAGGGTGGTGCTCAGGTCTAGTGTCAGAATATGCTTTAGTGTCCAGTGCGGGCCTCTGAAAGTGGGGGTTGCCTTGGGGGCCATGCAGGTGTCACCTACTCTGGGGTTTTATGCAACTCCATAGGGCACAGTTTCCTTCTGGAGGGCAGGCAGTGTCCTGTGGTGTGGTTCTGGAGTCCCCAATCTGGAGGGCTTGTGGCCAATGGACTCATGGGGCAGAAGTCTGAAAACCCAAGCTAAGGTTAGGATTAGGGCCTTGGTGTACAGCTGGTGAAACCTGCCGGCCCTCTGGTGAGCTACCTGGGAGGCTGAGTTGAGGGCTGGGCTCATGCTGAGGGTCAGAATGCTCATTAGTGTCCAGGGCGGGCCTCTGAAAGTGGTGGCGGCCTCGGGGGCCATGCGGGTTTCTCCTAATCTGTGGGTTTTGTGCAGCTCCATATGGCGCTGCCTTCTGGAAGGCAGGCAGAGTCTTGTGGTGTGGCTCCAGAGTCCCCAAACTCCAGGGCTTGTGGGCCAGGACTCTGGGGATGGAAGCCTGAAAACCCAAGCTAGGGTTAGGGTTAGGGCCTAGAGCATGGCAGGCCCAACTTGCAGACACTGATGTGAGCTCCCTGGGATCTAAAGTTAGGACAGGTGTCAGGCTATGGTTCAGGCTGGAGATTGTGTCCATGGGGGCCGCCGAATGTGGCAGTGGCTTCCGGGTTCTATGAAGGTTTCTCCCACTCCCAGCTGGCGGTTATGCACAGCTCTAAATTGCAAGGTTTCGTTCTGGGGGACAGGAGTTCTGTTTGTGGCTCAGGAGTCCCCCATATGGAGGGATTCAAGACCAGACCTCTGGGTATGGATGCCTTAAAACCCAGCCTAGGGCTAAGATTAAGGCCTAGGGGCATGGCAGGCCCAATCTGCTGGCTCTGGGGTGATCCGCCCAGGGAGCTGCATTGAAAACAGGGCTCAGTCTGAGGTTTACAATGTGGGTGTGTGTCTAGGGTGGCCTCCGAAAGTGGTGGTGGCCTTAGGTGCCATGCAGGTTTCTCTTACTCTGAGGGTTCTACACAGCTCCAAACAGCAAGGTTTCCTTCTGGGGGCACAGGGAATTTTTTTTTTTCTCAGAGGTCCCTATATGGAGGTATTCGAGACCAGGGAATCTATCCCCAGATAGGGGATAGATTCCTGAAAACCCAAGCTAGGGTTAGGATCAGGGCCTA
>NW_022631186.1:0-151302 GCF_010015895.1 Lontra canadensis
TTAGTTATGTGTCTGCCTTCCGCTCAGGTCACGATCCCAGGATTCTGAGATGGAGCCCTGTAATTGGGCTTCCTGCTCAGCATGAAGTCTGCTTCTCCTTCTCCCTCTTCTGCTCCCCCTGCTTCTGCTTACCCATGTTCTCTCTCTCTCTCTCTCTCAAATAAATAAATAAAATCTTTTTTTAAAATTTTGGGGGGAAATCTAAATCTGTTCTTCTCTAAATCTTTAGCTATTTTAGCATCTGGGAATTTACAGTCTTGGAATATTAGGACCATCTTTAATCCTTTCTACCCAGAGATTCTCTAGGCTAAGGCCAAGTTAGGATGTTATTTTTATCTAGACCAAATTCTTCTACCTCAAGAAGCCTGATACCTTTCTGTGTGGTTACCAAGAAAGAACAATTCTTGTTTGTTTGTTTGTTTGTTTGTTTAAGTGGAAGAGTATAAAAGTGAAGAGAATAAACCTGGAAATGACTTTTAAGACCTCAGTCTTAAGGGTAAGCCTAGAATCTAAGTTTAAATTGTGAAAATGATCTGACTGGGAAAGCCTGAGATCTGAGTGAGGGTATTATGCCTAAATTTAGAATTTTGCTTTTCACCCTATGGTTGAAGCTTTCAAACCTAATTCAAAATGCACAGCCTATTTGAGCCAAAGTCCAACATTCTGGCATATCAGAAACAAATAGCCATTCTTGACACAGAAGGATCTAGTTTTAAGAACAGTAAAAGGTAACTTAAAAAGCTTACTAAAAAAGCCACAATAGGCATTGGGCAGCACACAGTTTTTTCTCAACATTTTTATGAGATAAATGCAAATAAATAAGAGACATGTGTTTTCTATTTTCCTGAAATTAGACAGAGTACAACAGGCAGTGAGCTCCAGTTCACATTTTAATAGACTGAGGTTTTTGTTTAGAGGTAATCAATAATACAATTATTATTCTACTTGGCAAAAAGCAAAAGGCTGGCAAAGAATTACGAAAAGGAACTCTAGTATATCCCAGCACAGTGTGTATACATCATTTAATTAAGGATGTATTTACTGACTCCTGCCTCTTTTATCCCTTTCAGGTGTTGACTGTGTTTTTGGAAATACCCAGGAAAGCAGATTTTGAGGGGTGTGAGGGAGGACAGAAAATGAAACTCTTCCAAGCATACTTCTTATAGCTCCAGCACTGTGAACCAAGGAGACTAGGCAAGCCCTTGTGTATAGGGGTTGCAGGATGTAGTGAAAAGATTATGAAACCTGGATTCTAGTCCTGACTACCATTTAGCATAACCTTAGTTTTCTCATGTGTAAAATGAGAATACCAACCTCTGCTTTAAGAAACTCAAATGATTATTGTGAATGTCCAATGAGATCATGGGTGAGAACGTGCTTGTAAACTATAAAGCACTGTGCAAACCCCAAAACCTTCCCTCCTCTGTGCACTATCTTATGTGTTTATCACAATACTTGGCACAATACAAAGTGAGGTCTTTACTGGTATATCTCATCTACCAGACTGTGAAGTCATTAAAGGCATGGAACATATCTGTCCTTTTCACTGTTAAACCCCTGCACCTAGCCCAGAGCCTGACACAAAGTAGGTAGGTATCCAGTAAATATTAAATTGATCATAAGAAGTTCATATTAAAAAGGCATAATTTGCTTTTATGGCCCTTGATATTTTTTGCCAAACTTTTCTTATCACTGGTGCTCCTTCTGTTTCAGAACCCTACTGCTTGACACTTTCCTGTTTTTTTTTTTAATTTCTTTTCAGCGTAACAGTATTCATTGTTTTTGCACCACACCCAGTGCTCCATGCAATCCGTGCCCTCTCTAATACCCACCACCTGGTTCCCCCAACCCCCCACCCCTTCAAAACCCTCAGATTGTTTTTCAGAGTCCATAGTCTCTCATGGCTCACCTCCCCTTCCAATTTCCCTCAACTCCCTTCTCCTCTCCATCTCCCCTTGTCCTCCACGCTATTTGTTATGCTCCACAAATAAGTGAAACCATATGATAATTGACTCTCTCTGCTTGACTTATTTCACTCAGCATAATCTCTTCCAGTCCCGTCCATGTTGCTACAAAAATTGGGTATTCAGCCTTTCTGATGGAGGTATAATACTCCATAGTGTATATGGACCACACCTTCCTTATCCATTCGTCCATTGAAGGGTATCTTGGTTCTTTCCACAGTTTGGCGACCGTAACACTTTCCTGTTAAAAAAAATACTCTGGGGAAAATAACTTACAAGATGTCAAGATGGACAATACTTACTGGGATATTTTCCTTTTCCTCTTGAGAAATTAACATTCTAATAGGAGTGAAGAACTTAGGCTCAAGGAACAATCTCTAATGGTTGGAATTTCAGGTAATTGTGGGCAATTTTTGAGTTTATGCAAGAAGCCTTTGGGAGTTACTGATTTCCAGAGCCAGGTAGGGTGAAGTATGGCAATGGCCTTGGATGCAAAATTTAAGAGAGCATCAAAAACTCAGTAATCAAGATAAATGATATTTTAATAGTTGTTTACATTTTTAGTCTTATTGAGATATAGTTTATATACCATAAAGCTCACTCATTTAAAGTGTACAATATAGGGTTGCTTGGCTGGCTCAGTCAGTAAAGCATGCGACTCTTGATCTCAGGGTTATAAGTTCAAGTCCCATGTTGGGTTTAGTTAAAAAAATAAATAAAATTGTAAAAAAAAAGTGTACAATACAATAGTTTTTGGTATATATTCAGAGTTGTACAATCATCACCATAATGATTTTTAGAACATTTTCACTGCCCCAAAATGAAACATTGTAACCTATAAGAGTCAGTTCCCATTCTTGTCAACCCCCTACCTCTCTCCTCCCAGTTGTAGACAACCACAAATATTTTGTCTGTATAGATTTATCTGTTCTAGACATTTCATGTAAGTGAAATTATACAATATGTGGTCTTTTGTGATTGACTTCTTTAATTTAGTATAATGTTTTCAAAATTCATCCATTGTGTGGATATACCACATTTTGTTTATCCATTCATCAGCTGATGGACATTTGACTCATTTCTGCTCTTTGGCTACTATGAATAATGCTGTTATGAACAAGTTTTTGTGTGAACATGTTTTCCATTCTCTTGGACATATACTTAGGAGAACTGTTGGGTCATATGTTAACTCTAGGTTTAACTTTTTGAGGAACTGCCGAACTATCCCTCATTTTACATTCCCACCAGAAATATATATATGAGGGTTTCCACTTCTCCATATTCTTGTCAGTGATCATTGTCTTTCAGTTATGGCCATTCTAGTAGGCATGAAGTCATGAATGCAAGATTTTTTTAAGATTAAAATTAATGCAAAAATCCATGATGAACAAGATATTGAACTTTTTAATAAAGACAGAACCTGCAGTTCTGTGCTGAGCCATATTAGAGCCTGAGGCAAAAGGAAATATATATGTTCCCATATACATGTTTCTATTTCTTTTTAGTGGTCATAAATAAAAACACTTTGAAAGTACCTTTATGACTGTGAGGAGATATGAATATGCTTCCTGAATTTGAACATAAATTAAAAAGAAAAGAAAATTGGAAATGTACAAATAACCAGATGAGAGGATCAATTAGAGAAAAAATATCAAAGAGAAATTAAGAAAATTATAGCTGTCCTAATTTCATATTTGAAATGGAGATATAAAAAATTACATGAAGTGCCCTCAAAATTTTAATTTTAACCAGAGAAAAGTTTTTGTCTATGAATACTTCTGATTTACAAAAAGAAACCAATGACTTGGCTCATAAATATTTTGATGACTTAAGCCCTATATAAATTTTATCTGAAATAGTTTTAAGAAGCATGCAAAATTATAACAACACAAACTATAACTGACTCAAGAAGAATAACTGACTCAAGAAGAAATAAAACATTTGAATAGATCTTTAAAAGTAAAGAGATAGCATTAGTAATCAATGAGAAGTCCATAAAGAGAGGCACAGGCCCAGATGACTTAACTGATTAATTCTACCAAATGTTTTGGGGTGCCTGGGTGGCTCAGTGGGTTAATGCCTCTGCCTTTGGCTCAGGTCATGGTTCCGGGGTCCTGGGATCGAGCCCCACTTCGGACTCCCTGCTCAGCGGGGAGCCTGCTTCCCTTCCTCTCTCTCTGCCTGCCTCTCTACCTACTTGTGATCTCTGTCTGTCAAATAAATAAATAAAATCTTAAAAAACAAAAAACAAATGTTTTGTTTGTTTTTTTTTTTTTTAAAGATTTTATTTATTTATTTGACAGAGAGAGATCACAAGCAGGCAGAGAGGCAGGCAGAGAGAGAGGAGGAAGCAGGCTCCCTGCTGAGCAGAGAGCCAGATGCGGGGCTCCATCCCAGGACCCTGAGATCATGACCTGAGCCGAAGGCAGCGGCTTAACCCACTGAGCCACCCAGGCGCCCCAAAAAACAAATGTTTAAAGAAGAATTAACAGTCCTTCACAAACTCTTCACAAAAAATAGAAGAGGAAGGAACAATTCCTAACTCATTCTCTGAGACCAGAATTACCCTGATATCAGAACCAGAGAAAGACATCATTAAAAATGAAAATTACTGATATTTCTTATGATTATAAACACAGGAGCTTCAACAAAATACTATCAAGCTGAACCTGGAAATATATAAAGGGGATGATATGTCATGAAGAAGTGGAATTTACTGCAGAAATTGGTTCAACATATAAAAATCAATCACCCTATTAATAGAATGAAGTGCAAAAACCACATGATCATTTCAGTAGATGTACAGAAAAAAATTAACAAAATCCAAACCTTTTCATGAAAAACAAAACAAAACAAAACAAAGTAGGAATAGAAGGGAACTTACACAAACTGAAAAAGGGCATCTATGGTAAGCTGAATAATGGCTCCTGTCCTCATCCCTAGAAACTGTGAACATGTTACCTCACATAGTAACATAGACTTAGATGTGACTAAGATCTTGAGATATGGAGATTATGCTGGATAATTTGGGTGGGCCCAATCATAAATTTCCTTATAAGAGGGAGACGGGATCAGAGTCAAAGAGAGTAGATGAGAGATTAGGGATGATGCTACACTGTTGATTTTGGAAATTGAGGAAGGGGCCCATGAGCCAAGGGATGCATGCAGCCTCTAGATGCAAGAAAAATGCAAGGAAACAAATTCTTCCCTAGAACCTCCAGAAGAAACACAGACTTGCTGACACCTTGATTTTAACTAAGTGCGACTTATTTCAGATTTCCTATCTCCAGAAATGTTAAGAGAGTAACTTTGTATGACACTCAGTCACTGACTTTGCAGTAATTTGTTATAGTGGCAATAGGGAGCCAATACCGCACCAATAAAAATCCTTTCTTCTTAGGTCAAGAATAAACCAAGGATGTTTTCTCTTACCACTTCTTCTTCTTTTTAATATTATTCATTTGAGAGAGAGACAGAGAGAGCACAAGCAGGGGGAGAGGCAGAGGGAGAGGGAGAAGTAGACTCCCTGCTGAGGTGGAAGCCTGATGTGAGGCTCCATCTCAGGACCTGGAGATCATGACATGAGCTGAAGGCAGATGCCTAAACATCTGAGCCACCCAGGCACCCCCCTCTTTTTTAAAGATTTATTTGAGAGAGGGAGAGAGAGAGAGAGCACAAGTGTGAGGGGCAGAGGGAGAAGGAGAGAGAATTCCAAGGGGACTTCATGCTGTGTATGGAGCCTGATGTGGGACTCAATCTCATGACCCTGGGACCACAACCTGACCTGAAACCACGACCTGAGCTGAAACCAAGGGTCGGGCACTTAATTGACTGTGCCACCCAAGGGCCCCTTCTCTTACCACTTCTATTCAGCCTTGTAGTAGAGGTTCTGTCGGGGCAATTAGGAAAGACAAAGAGATAAAATAAATTAAGATTAAGAAAGAAGTAAAACTCCACTGGATTCTACCCCTGAAACTAATAATACAGTATATGTTAAACAAATTGAATTTAAATTAAAAAAAAAAAACAGAAAGAAGTAAAACTATAGGGGCGTGTGGGAGGCTGCAATAAGGCTTGAGACGAGGACCAAACCAGGCCCTGACTTGTGCCTCCTTTAAAGTCCGAATAACCTAACAAAAGGTTTAGGACGGGAAAAGTTGAGTAGCACTGAGAAAAGGTCTGTGCTATGTATTGTGCGCTCGCCTACGTGACTTCCCACACGCTTGCTAAACAAATGAGAACCATTCGGTTGGGGTCAAAAGTTCGTTGCTGGTCCTTGCTGCCCTAGTACAGCCCATAAATTACTTTCAGCTTTGCTGTATTTGTACTGGCATCAACCATTTGGCGTCATGATGAACTCGTGGTTGTTTAACTAGACACAGATGTAAGTAATATCACTATATATGGCCTTAATGCTTTGAATAAACTTAGCACTGTTGGACATCCTCCTCAGTGCCTCCTGCCCCCACCTCTCTGCTTCTCGAGTTCTTTTCTTCATCCTCTTACCCTCACGTTCCTGGTCGATTTGTCACGCCAGCTACAACAGGGGCGCCTGGGTGGCTCAATCATTAAGTGTCTGCCTTTGGCTCAGGTCATGATTCCAGAGTCCTGGGATTGAGCACCGTATTGGGCTCTCTGCTCAGAGGGAAGCCTCTTTCTCCCTCTCCCACTCTTCCTACTTGTGTTCCTTCTCTCGCTGTGTCTCTCTCTGTCAAATAAATACATGGAATTTTTAAAAAAAGAAGTAAAACTATATCTATTTTCAAATGACATAATTTTGTATACTGAAGATCCTAAGGAATCCATAAGAATTCTAGAAGTAGAAATAATAAACCATTTTGATAAGGTTGTACAATACAAAACCAACATACAACAATCAGTTGTATTTCACACATTTGCAATGAACAATCTGAAAATGAAATTAAGAAAACAATTTTATTTAAAATCGCATCAAAAACACTTAGAAATATATTTAACAAAAAAGTATAAAACCTGTACACTGAAAAATTACAAAATGTCATTGACAAAAATTTAAGAAGACCTGAATATGTGGAGAAACATCCATTCCGTGTTCATGGATTGGAAGACTTAGTATTGTTAAGATGTTTTGTATTGTTAAGTATTGTTAAGATATATTGATACTCTCCCAAATTTTGTACACATTTAACCCATTCCCTATCAAAATTCCAGCTTGACTATTTCAACAATTGCCAAGGTGATCCTAAAATTAATATGAAAACACAAAGGACCGGGATAGCTAAAACAATCCAGAAAAAAGGAATAAAGTTGTAGCACTCAGACCCCTTGATTCTTAAACTCACTTCAAAGCTTCAGTAATCAAGATTTGTGGTAGAGACATAGGTTAGAAATATAAATGAATGAAATAGAATTGAGAGTTCAGAAATAAACTTTCACATTTTATGGTCAATTTCCTACAAAGAAAGAATAGTTTTCTAACCATAGGGTGCTAGAACAACTGAATATTTACATGCAAAAGAAAGAAGTTAGATGCCTTTTTTCCACAATATACAAAAAATAATTCGAATTAGGTTAAAGATCTAAGTGTAAATACCAAAACTATAAAAGTCTTAGAAGAAAACTTAGGTGTACATCTTTATGCCTTTAGGTTAGACAATGGTTTCTTAGATATGACATCAAAAGTCCAAGGAACAAAAGAAAAAACAGATAAATTACATGTAATCAAAGTTAAAATATTTTATGCTTTAGATGACACGTTAAGAAATGGAAAAGAACCCATAGAATAAGATAAAATATTTGCAAACTACATATCTGATAAGGCACACATATCCATATATATATATATATCTTACAACTCAACAGTAAAGGACCAATAACCTAATTGAAAAATGGGCAAAGGATTTAAATAGACATTTCTCCAAAGTAGCTATGCGAATGGCCAATAAGTACACACAAAGATGCTCTACCTTGTTAGCCATCAGGGAAATGTAAATAAAAAACACAATGAGATGGTACTTCTCACCTACTAAGCTAGCTATAATTAAAGTGACAAATGTTAGTAAGGATGTGGAGAGACTGGCACCCTGATACTTGCTTGTAGTAATGTAAAATGATACAGTGCCTTGGAAAACAGTTTGCAATTTTTCAAAGGGTTCAATATAGGGCTACCATATTATCCAGCAGTTCTATACCTAGGTATATGCCCAAGGGAATTGAAAACATGTCTATACAAAACTTGTACATGAATGTTCATAGAAGCATTATTCATAATAACCAACAAGTGGAAACAATTCAAACACACATAATGGATAAACAACATGTTGTATATACATACAATGGGATATTATATAATCATAAAAGGCTTGGAAAAGGAATAAAGTATTAATATATGCTATATCATGCATAAACTTTGGAAATATTATGCTATACAAAAGAAGCCAGTCACGGAAGGCCACCTGCTGTATTACTTAATTTATATGAAGTTTTCAGAAGGGATAAATCCATAAAGACAGAAAATAAATTAGAAATTGTTAGGGACTTGTTTGTTGGGGGGAAAGGTGATAATGGGTATGGGATTTCTTTTTGGGGTAATAAAAATGTTCTGAAATTAGATTAATTTAATTTAATTAGATTAATTAATTCTGAAATTAGATAGTGGTGAGGGCTACTACTGAATCATACTCTTTGAAATTATGAATTTTATGGTGAATTATATCTCAAAAAAAAAAAAAAGACCTGGGGTGCCTGGGTGGCTCAGTGGGTTAAAGCCTCTGCCTTCAGCTCAGGTCATGATCCAAGGGTCCTGGGATCGAGCCCCACTTTGGACTCTCTGCTCTGTGGGGAGCCTGCTTCCTCCTCTCTGTCTTTGCCTGCCCCTCTGCCTACTTGTGATCTCTGTCTGTCAAATAAATAAATAAAATCTTTAAAAGAAAAAAAGACCTTCAAGACAGAGAAAGTTGTGTGATTTTACATGTCTCATGATACATTCTCATTCTATATAAATGCCCTCAGTGGTTCAAAGTACATTTATAGATTTCTTCTTGTTTTTCTTCTCATACCCTACATCATTTAGTACAGTGCCTTCCAAAATGTATGATCTTATAAATCATTTTAGGTGTGAAATGTATGCATTATATGTGTCAATTGTTTTTTAATCTCCTTGAGCTCCCTAATAAAAAACATTACTCAAACCTCATGTTTTATTTTTCTCCCCTCACCCACAAATTCCCTGAGGTTAAAAATCATGGTAGATTCATCCCCCTATTCTTTGCACACTCAAACCTCGCTTTTATTCCCACCTTGTATTAGTGTCTGATACAAAGATACTGCTTATAATTCTTTTAAAACTCCTTTTATTTCCCCCTCCCCAACTTGAACCTAATCTTAATGACCAATACTGGGTTTCATTCATATTTGTATTCTCTACCATCCTCTTGTGCAGCCCTATTCTTCATGTAAGTTCTTTTTTTTTAAAGATTTTATTTATTTACTTATTAGAAAGAGAGAGAGAGAGCATGCGTATGCACATGAGCTGGGGGAAGGGCAGAGGGGAAGGGAGAGAGAAAGAATTTCATGCAGAATGCTTAGTGTGGAGCCCGACATGGGGGTCGTGATCTGAGTGGAAACCAGGAGTCTGGTGCTTAACCGACTGAGCCACCCAGGCGTCCCTACATGCAAGTTTATAATGAATGAATAAATTCTGTTATATCTGGTCTCCCATTTGCCACACCAAATTGTACTTTTACCCAATTCATGTTTCAAATTAATGTACTCTAGTTTAACCATGCATGCATCTATTATTTGGACTGTCATTTATAGGTTCATTACTCATTTGTTTGTCTTAAAAAATAAATGCGAAGGTAAGAGAAACTATTTTCCCAGAGATCATAACCTGTGCAATTATATTTGTATATTCTCCAACTGGGAGTCTGCTAAATATGGCCAGATGATGGTGAAATCCCAACTCTTCGCTTGCCTATTTGGATTTTACATCCTTGCAGGAGACAGTTTTCTTATTTTTTTTTTAAAGATTTTATTTATTTATTTGACAGAGAGAAAGGTCACAAGTAGGAAGAGAGGCAGGTAGAGAGAGAAGGGGAAGCAGGCTCTCTGGAGCCTGATGCGGGGCTTGATCCCAGGACCCTGGGATCATGACCTGAGCCGAAGGCAGAGGCTTAATCCACTGAGCCACCCAGGCGCCCCAGTTTTCTTACTTTTGAAACAATTACAATGAAAGGTGAAAACTGGGCTCTCATAGAGCATGGAACAGGTACTGACTGGACCAGGAGTCCAGGAAGTAAACAGAATCAGCCTTGAAGAGCAAATGTTGTAGGTTGGCCACCAAACTCTGTCTCTGGTGTTTTCTGGAGGCATTTTTCTTGGGATCAAGGCAGGTATACTAGAAGTAATGTGAGTGGTTAGAGGCAGGGGTTTCTACCTTTGCTGTGAATTAATTGAACTTTTCTCCTCCTAGGTCCCCGGGTCCAGCACTTCTCAATTTGATACACAACTAAATAAAACAGTGCACCAGGTTTTCCCCCCTAAAACTGACTAGCAGCTTTAAAGCCTATTGTTCTACTAATGCTTCCTTCTGATTATTTATTTATACGTATTTCTTTAAAATCCAAATTGTCATATGTTCCAGACAGAAAAAATCCTGAAAGTCATCAGAGCAAAACTGAAATAGGTTTCACTCAATGCTCTCCACTTTTCTACTTACCCTTAAATTGATGTAGAGAGATGTTGTGTACTTAGCTCAAAATAAATACACTTGGTAGTACAACCAAATCTCCTGCAATACTCAGGATTGATTCTCTCTTTACCCTAGGTTGTTTGCCTGACTCCCTCCTCTCTTAGGATAAGTTATTCCTCAGGACGCCAGAAGTTCCTTCTGCAACTGACTTGTGGTGTCTGCCCTATCAGTTTCCTAGATGTGCTCACACTTGTCTAAACCCCAGGCAATGACACACCTCAAGCTTAAACTAAGACCTCTTCATCTCACTACACAGATTACTGACAACACAGACTGGCTCCATACAGTGTTTTACACAAGAATGGTCATAAATCAAGGCAGAGAAGCTTACACAATTCTCTATGATTAACCTTTATTTGAAGGTGACAATGATCAAATTAAAGAAAGAAAAAGTAATGATGCAAACTTCAGATATCGGGGCGCCTGGGCGGCTCAGTGGGTTAATGCCTCTGCTTTAGGCTCAGGACATAATCTCAGGGTCCTCCGTATTGTGCTCTCTGCTCAGCAGGGAGCCTCCTCCCCCTCCTCCCCCGACTACTTGTGATCTCTGTCTGTCAAATAAATAAATAAAATTAAAAAAAAAAAAAAAAAGAAATAGAATAAGCATATTCCATGCTGGGTTCTTGTACAAAGCTAGAGGTGACATTAGAATGGAGAGAGAAACCAAACTTTGGAAAGGGATTAGGACCCCTTTATTGTCTTTCCCATACTTTATGCAGCACAAACCTTCCCTCACACTAATCTCTCACATCTTTCGTGCACAATGCTTCACAAAGAAGTTTCGGCCTTGTTTTTTAAACGTGTTTTGGGGGCTCGCATCCAGCTAGTGTATTTTCCGTCATGGAGAGAGCCAAGAAAAGATAAACGTTTTTGATAAATATATACAGGCTTTTTAAAAGAGTCAGGGCTGAGCTCAGAGAAGAGAAAGGAGCTTTGGGATTGGGAACAGCGTCCCAAACCCCTTATGAAGATGCTTACTGTTACAGAATTAAACAAGGAAGCGACTTGTTTTGAATCCAGTTTTGTCACTGACTCACTGTATGAATTCAGGCCTAACCCTTCCTATTTCTGTCTTCAGTTTTCCCATTTTTCATTAGTTGGATGAAGTAGACTTTGATCTCTAGCAGCACGGGGCTCCCTGGCGCAAAAAAAAAAAAAAAAAAAAAAAAATAAGGTTCTGTCCACTCTTACTAGCACTTACTAGCTGTTACACTTATTAGCTGTTACAACTTTTGGAAAATTGGTTTACCTCTTCTGGGCCTTAGTTTCCTCATTTATAAAATTGGGAAAATCAGTCCCCAGCTTACCTTATAGTATTACAATAATTTGCCAAAATAACAGAAAGGCAGTTTTGTCATAAAAATGCTGTACACCTGCGAGGTAACTGAAAGTCGAGAACGAGAGAGATCTATAATGTAGAAAGAAGAAAGGACTGGAGGCAAAGGCAAAAGAAATTTGGAATGGAAAAAGAAAAAAGAAGAAAGAAAAGGAGGAAGGACGAGACAAACTCGATGAAGATAAAGGCCGTAAGAACACGCAAGCGCTCTGGAAAACTGGGGGTAGGGCCGCCGGGAAGCCGGATCACGTTGCAGGCGGAACCATTTCGGCAGTGCACGGCGGTTAGGCGCGGACCTATTTGGCTGTGACGCCCGCTCGAGGCTTTTATCCCCTAGAGCTCAACTAAGACTTAAGATGGCGGCGTGTGTGCTGGGGAAAAGTACTGCCGGCCTACCAGGTGTGGAAAGCAGCCAAAGAGCAAATCTGAGGAAAGTACAGAAGCTCGCCAAGTTTTGTTTTGTGGTGAGTGCTGAGCTTCACGTCAGCTAGAGAAGTGTCCGTTAGTAAGGCTACACACTTCGGGATCGCGTGGCCTGCCTAAGTGGGGGGAGGAGCCGGCCGATTCTCATTTTTCTCTCCCGCCTCGCTCTAAAATATCGGAGAGTAATTTTTCTTTCTTTAGTCACCTTACCACCACTGAAAAAGCTAGACGGTTGTGGGTATTAGCTCGTAGGAGGGATTCTGGGCCATTTTCCTCTCATTTTTTCCTCATTTAAACGGGTTTTTATTGACACCACGTGGGCTTAAAATGAAAGATTTTGTGTCCCCAGAGCGCTTTCAGGAGCAGCCTAACCTCTTGGACCTACTTTCTCTTTACTTTCTTCGTACTGTATTTCGCGTGCAGACGTTGTGGTTTTGATAATCAGTTTGTAACATATTCATGGGCTAGATTAAAAAAAAATTTTTTTTAATGCCCCTTATGCTTCAGATGAGAACTTCTGGGCATTTTAAAATTAACATTTGTTCCGGAAGCACATTGTTATGTCGGAGGTAGGTGTGTGCTTCGGTGTACAGGTAATCTTTGGGGGGAATTGTTATATTATTTCGTGGATTATTACCTTGATTTCTTACTGAGTAGGAAAAGAAGTAGATTTTCCGTGTTCAGATCTGTTGATGAAAATAAATTTATATTAAGCATAACATGTTTGGGGAAGACAGTAAAAAATGTGCAGCTTTGTTTTTATGACGAGTAACTGGAAACAACCTGTATAGCCATCTATAGATTGTTGGAATAAATTGTGGGACCTTCGTGTTACGAAATATTTTGCAGCTATAGAAACAGATTTACCTCTTCACACACTTTTGATTTAGCGTATGTTAGATTGTTAGGTGAGAAAAGTAAGTTGCAGATGCTAATATATTCCTGTGTCTTTGGTGGGAAGGGTGATGAGGGAATGTAAGATTAACGTTTTTGTGTTCTTTTTTGGGGGGGGGTTTCCACATATGTTATGAAATAAGTACTTGAAATATACAGACATGTAATGAATAACACAAGAGATGACCCCCCAAAAAAACAAAACAAAAAACAGTGAACCTCTGTTTTCATCATCCAAACATAAAAATAATATATTACTATGATAGTTGAAGTTCTCTGTGTACCCATTCCTGGAGCTCTTTTCTTCCTTCATCCGCAGAGGTTAACCATTATTTTAAACAGTGATTATATTTCCCATGCATTTCTTAAACTTTTGTGACATGTGAACTTACTTCTAAGATGGGTTATTTTTAAAAAAAATTTTGAAGAGAATTTTTTAAAAGAAAAGTCAATAAAAAAGATTAATTTTTAAGTGCCTCTTATCTGGATTACAGTAACAGGGCCGTTTGAAGTTTCTTCTAAGTTGAAGGCAGAATCTAATTAAAAGAAAAACAAAAACAGGAAATAAGTGTTGGTAAGGAAGTAGAGAAATCGGAACTCTTGTACATTGCTTTTGGGATATAAAATGGTGCAGCATGGTTTTGCGATTTCTCTGTAGGTTTAACGTACAATTACTGTGCTTCCTTGCCAACACTTATTTCATTTCGTTTTGTTTTTTCCTAAGAAAATTAAAACCATTTTAGTATGTTTGAAGTATGTCATGGGTTAGATTTGCATTTTCCTAAAGAATTATTTGGGGCATGTTTTCATGTACTTGTTAACCATTTGTATATTTTCTTTGCAGAAATGTCTGTTCAGGTCCTTTGTCCATTTTTTAATTTGGGTATATTTGTTGCTGAGTTGTAAGAATTCTTTATATATTCTGAACTGTTATATATATGGTTTGGAAGTTTTTTTCCCATTCTGTAGGTATTTTTCATTCTTTATAATGTCTTTTGGTTTGCTCTACAATTTTTTTTTAATTTGAAGTCCAGTTTGTCTATTTCTTTTGTTGCTTGTGCTTTTGGTGTCAAATCTAAGAAATTTTTTTTTTGTTAAATCCAAAGTCATGAAGATTTATCTCTTTGTATTCTTCCAAATGTTTTATGGTTTTAGCTCTTGTATTTATGTCATTGATCTATTTTGAGTTAATTTTTGTATATGGTGTGAGGTCCAGCTGCATTCTTTTACATGCATATAGCCGGTTGTCCCAGCATCGTATGTTGAAGAGACCATTCATTCCCTATTGAATGGTGTTGGCACCCTTGTTGACGTCAGTTAGCCACAGATATAGGTTTATTTAAGGTCTTTCAGATTTATTCCATTTGTCTCTATATCTGTTCTTATGCTAGTACCACACTATTTTGATTACTCTAGATTGTAGTAAGTTTTAAAATTGCAAAGTATCGCTCCTCCAGTTTTGTTCTTTTTCAAGATTGTTTTGGCTTTGTGGGCGCCCTGCAATTCCATATGAATTTTAGGATTAGCTTGTCCATTTCTTTGTAGGCCATATGAAAAAAAAAAAGGAGTCGCAAACCAAAAACACAATAGTAATGGCTTTTATAGTTATCTGTATAGTTATCTTTACCTATGTTCTTTATTTTTTCATATACTTCCTATTATTTCCTATTTCATACTACTTTCTATTCTTCCATTTTAGCCTGAAGAAGTCCCTTTGGCAGTTCTTTTAGGGTAGGTCTATTAGCAACAAAATCCCTCATGTTTTCTTTATCTGGAAATGCCTTAATTTCTCCTTTCAGTTCTTTTGACAGAAATATAATTCACACACCATACAGTTAACCATTTAAAGTGTATAGTTCAGTGGTTTTTAATCTATGTACAGCTATCACTGCAGTCATTTTAGAATATTTTCATCACCCCAGGAAGTCCATGCACTTTTTAGCATGGACCCATATCTCCTTGAGTCCTATCTGCCCAGCCCTAGGTAATCATTAATCTACTTTTTGTCTCTATAGATGTCCCAGTTTTGAACATTCTCTATGAATGGAATAATATAGTATGTGGTCTGTTGTGATTGGCTGCTTTTACTTAGCATAGTGCTGCAACGTTCATCCATGTTGTAGCATGTATCAGTACTTCATTCTGTTTGTGGCTGATTAGTGTTACACATTATGGATATACCACATTTTGTTTATGCATTTATTCATTGATGGGCATTTAGGTTGTTTCCACCTTTAGGCTATTAAGAATAATTCAGCTAAAATATTCATGTACAAATTTCTTTGTAGACTTGTTTTCATTTCTCTATGTGTATACTTTAGAGTGTTTTTGCTGGGTCTTATGGTAGCTATGTTTAATTTTTTGAGAAACTGCCCAACTTATTTCCAAAGTGGTGGGCAACCATTTTACATTGACAGCAACAGCGTATGGGGGCTCTAACTTGTCTGCATTCTCACCAACATTTGTCATTTGACTTCATCCAATTCTAGCCATCCTAGTGGATGTGAAGTTGTATATCATTGTAGTCTTCTTTCCCACAAGGTTAGTCCTCAGATGGTGGTCCGTAGGGAGGGGCAATTTGAATATGCCCACAATCACCCTGGGATGACTGGTTTTGTTAGGGCTGTCTTTCCCTTACCACACCCAGCAGCCCAGAGATCAGCTTGCTGGGAACTAATTGTTCACTTGTTTTCCATAATGCCTGGGGGCATAAACTACTTTAAAAGTTAATCCAATCAAAATACGGTCCTTTGAACTAGTTTTTGAGGATAGTGTTTGATACTTGTTTTGACCCTAGGAGGGCTCCTCCCAGTTGCTTCAGTCCCCAGCTCTCTCCTGCAAGCTAGTTTACCTACATAGAGTTTAGCCTCTATATTTTGAATCTGCTAGTTGGCTTTTGCTACAACCTCATTTTCTTTTTAGGACTCCTTAAGGCTTGACCTTCTCCATGCTCTTGTAAATGCAGTCAGTCCCTTTGGGAAGAAATTAAGAGCTCTCTGTTTTAATGTCTGCTTGAGCCTGGTCTCTGGAGGTGGGGTAGGAACAACCCAAGTTTCACTCTGAGTGACAATACTCTCAGGGGTGTAGGGTGTAGCCAGAGGTCATCTGGGTTTGCTTTTCTCTCCTCACAACCCAGGGCAGGGATGATAAGATTCCGGGTCTTTTCCATGCACCATACCCAATAAAGTATAGATTCCACCAGTGGAGGCTGGAAGGGCTAGAACCCCTACCTCACTTGCCCAGGACTCAACCCTATTAATAGGCAGCTTGGGACTGGATGAGAAACGGTTCTTCCTGGGAAGAAAGCACTCTGAACTCTGGACCTGGGGGAGGGGCGGAAAGGGAGCCCTGTATTCTTGGTTGCAGGAATGGAGATTCCGCTTTCTTGAGCTGAGATGAGAGAGGGAGGTATTTGTTCAAATCAGACTCATCTTTCTTAGTGAATTTTTGAAGTTGTCCTTGAATATATGTTTCTTCATTTGCCGTTTATCCTTAGATCAGTTTCCAGAGGCTTTAAATGGCTTCAAAATAAAACAGTTTTCATCAGTTTCAGTGGGGAGCCGCAGGTCACTGGAGCTCCTCATTACTGTCATGCCATAAGCTGATCTCTTTACTTTATTTTTGAAAGACGTTTTTTATCAGATACAGAAGTGTTGTTGACAGCTTTTTTCTTTCGGCACTTTAAATATGTCATTGCATGGCGTTCTGGCCTCCATGATCTCTGATGATGGGTTGCTTCTCTTGATTGTAGGATTCTTTGGGGGAATGTCTATTTGGGATGTCTTTGAGTTTATTCTCTTTGGGGTTCATTGAATTTTTTAAGTTATGTAGATTCGTTACTATTAAATTCTTTATGACTCTTATTTTGTTCTGGACCTCTCATTTTGCATATGTTGCTACGCTTGGTGTTGTCTCTTAGAGTCTTAATTTTTCTTCAGTTTTTTCTTTTTCCATTCCTCATACTAGATAATCTTAATTTAACTATCTTCATGGTCATTTATTCTTTCTTCAGCCTATTGAAATTTTATGTTGAACCCCTCTGAAATCCAGGGAATTTTTCATTTCAGTTACTGTGCTTTTCAGTTTCAGAATTTGTATTTGGTTCCTTTTTATAACTTGTGTTTCTTTATTGTTATTTTCTGTTTATTGATCTTCTGATCTCCTGGTTTTCTTTAGTTTTTGTTCCTGGTTCTGTTAGCTCTTTGGCATATTTATGAAAGTTGATTTTTTTATAAAGTCTAATGTCTGGCCTTCTTTGGGGACACTTTCTGCTAACTTCTTTCTTTCTGTGAATGGGTCATACCTACTTGTTTGTTTATATGCCTAATAATTTTTTAGTGAAAATTTGCCTTGAAAAATAGGCACACTTTGAATTTTGTCGTATGGTGGCTCTGGAAATCAGAGTATTTCCCCCGTCACCAGGGTTTGTGTTGTTGCTTATTGTGGGGGTGCAGTCATCCACTTGTTTAATGACAGTCCACTTGTTTAAAGTCTAAACTATTTTTGCAGACTATATTCCTTGTCATATGTGGTCACTAAAGTCTCCTGCCATTATCTTTGTTGTCGGGTAGTGACCTGATAAGATTTCTTTAAATGACAAAATTTACAGCCCCTTTCTTCTTTGAGCACTGTCCTGATAGTGGTAAATTTCTGATTAGGTTCTAGAGTTCTAAAAGTTGATTCTTACTTTTTTTTTTGCCACTTTAATGATTTCAGTGGAGGGATGAATTCTAGGAGCTCCCTATTCCACCATTTTTGGTGTTGTCCTCTTGTCATACATTTGATACTGTGATTTTATTATAATTCAGTTCATAGTACTTTTTATTAATTTTGCTTGTGAAAGAAATTTGCTTGTGATTTCTTCTTTGACTCATGGGTAATTTAGAAATGTATCGTTTAATTTCCAAATATTTGTGGAATCCCCAATTTTTCTTTTGGTTTCGATTTTTAAAAATTCTGTTGTGTTGGAGAACATACTCTTTATGATTTGAGTCCTAAGGTTCTTCAAAGTATGGTTTGTGGGTCAAATCTAGCCTGTTGTCTGACTTTCTATGACTAGAAAACTATGAGTAGTTTTACAGTTTTAAGTGGTTTAAAAATTCACAAGCAGAATTGTGTTTCTTAACTCATGAAAATCATGTGACGTTCAAATTTCAGTGTTCATAAATAGTTATACTGGTATACAATTATATTTACCTGCATGCCCGTTGTCTATGGATTCTTCCATTGTATAACAGCAGAATTGAGTAACTAAGACGGTAACCATGTAGCGTGCAAAGACTGAAATATTTACTCACCAATTTTTCATCAGAGCTTGCTTACCCTTAAACATTCCTGTACCTCTAACTCTACATTATGCTGCCACCACCCCCTCATCAGCAATAATTGAGTAAAGATTTTATGTTATAGCATTCCTGTTAAACATGGAATAAAAATAATCTTTTTATATCTTACCATTTAATGAACTTAAAAGGCAGAAAAAAGCACACTGAACAAAAATATTGGTGACTGATGTATGAGAAAAACTACAACTATCTTATGCAAGTAATTTTTTTTGTATTAGACCTTTATGCACATCTCTTCCTTCCATTTTAATTTCTTTCCAAACTTAAATTTACCAAAAACAATAAATATTAAGCCTTTTTTAATTCAAAATAATTTATCTGTACTAATGTACACCTATACATTCTGTGTAGTTATAGTCAACTTGTCTTAAAAATACCATTTTATATTTCGTTTTTACTCTTTAATGATACTTCATACAGTATTTTATATCCGTCAAGATGGGCCACAGAGGTGTAGTTTCAAATAGGTTTTTAGTATTGAATTTCCTTTTTTTTCCGTTTTACTGTTTGATCCCCTTCACCCATCCCTGCCTCCCATTGCTCCCCTTCCCCCCATTCTCCATACCTCTGGCAACCACCAGTCTCTTCTCTGTATTTGTGAACTTGGTTTTGTTATTGCTGTTTTAGATTTCACATAGAGCTCAATACAGTACTTGTCTTTCTCTGTCTGAGTTATTTCATCTAGCATAATGCTCTTGAGGTCCATTCATGTCGTTGCAAATGGCAAAATTTCATTCTTTTTTTATGGCTGAATTGTATAATATACACCACCCTTTCTTAATACATTCATTCATCAGTGGACATTTAGGTTGTTTCCTTATCTTGGCTATTGTAAATAATGCTGCGGTGGAAGATGGAAGTGCATATATCTCTTGGAGATCCTGATTTAAATTCTCTTGTATATATACTCAGAAGGGGACTTGCTGGATCATGTGGTTGTTCTATTTTTGATTTTTTGAGGAACCTCCATAATGTTTTCAGTGGTGGCTCCCCCAGTTTACATTCCCACCAATAGTGTACAAGAGTTCCTTTTTCTCCACATCCTCACAGATACTTGCTACTTCTTGTCTTTTTAATGACAGTCATTCTAATAGGTATGAGGTGATACCTCATTGTGGTTTTTTATTTGCTGATGATTAGTGATGTTGAGCATCTCATCTTTTCATGTACATGTTGGTTATCTGGTTATTTTCTTTGGAAAAATGTCTATTCAGATCTTCTGCCCAATTTTTACATTGGATTGTATAACTAACTTATGTCAGTAATTTTTGACTCCCAGTATGTTGGAAAAGAGTGAGAAGGTAACAAGTTTTACTTCGAAAAGTGAATAAAGCAGATTAAAAAAAAAAGTCAGGCCTGCATAGATCTGGAAAATACGAGGAGAGAAATCTATCAATTGAAGCTGGCTTCAGAATGACATCGATGATAGAATTAATGGTTTAAGGATTTTAAACTTACTGTCAATGTAGAGGAAAGACTGAAAATGTTAAGTTGAAGTATGAAAAATATAAAAAAAAATTCCACTTCTGAGAATGAAAAGTATAATTGATTTTTAAATTTTAAAATGTTGAGGGAGTTTCCTATCTTCTTTTGTTATTAATTTCTAGTTTAATTATATTATGGTTTGAGGTAATACTTTCTATACTGTTTTTTATGTATGTTAGGCTTTGCTTTACATGAGTGTTCCTTATATACTTAAAAAGAATGTGAATCCTGTTGTTGGATTGAGTGTTCATACCATTGATTTGTATTTCTTTTGTCAGTTTTTGTTTCATGTATTATGAATCTCTGTTAGGTGCATATACTTTCAGACCTGCTGTGGCTTCTTGTTGAATTGGCCCTTGTCTTATTATGTAATTCCCTTCATTATTTCTGGTAATTTTCTTTGCTCTGAAATACGTTTTTGCATTTTATGTATGATATAACCAGTCCTTTTCTTTGGTTGGTCTTTGCATGCTGTGTATTTTCTCATTCCTTTACTTTTAGTCTTCGTATATCAATATATTTGAAGTCAGTTTCTTGGAGACAGGATATTGTGTCATGGTTTAGGTTTTTTTTTCTTTCTTTCTTTTCTTTTTTTTTTGGATCATCCTGACAGTCTCTTGCTTTTGAGTTTTAGTGGTTAGGCAATTCATATTTAATGTAAATTTGATATGTTTGGATTTAGGTTTACTACTTTATTCATTGGCTTCTCTTTGTTCCTTTTTTGTTCCTCTTTTCCCCCCTTTCTGCCATCTTTTGGGTTATTTCAGTACTTTTTAGTTTTCCATTTATTATTTTTTACTATATCATTTTATGTAGCCTTTTTAAGTAATTGCTGTAGGGGTTACACAATGTGTTCTTAAGTTTTTGCTGTCTAGTTTACCCTATAACTTTGGAATGTAGAAAAAATAACATCTTTTACGTCCTTTAACTTTCTTTCACGCTCTAATGTCAAGTATTGCATTGGTATACATTGAAAATTATCAGAAGATGTTCATGTCTTTTGTTTTTAACCTTGAAACAAATTTAAATAATTCAAGAGAGATAAATAATCTGTTGCATTATCCAGATAAATATTTCTGTTACTCTTTATTCTTGATGATTCAGGTTTCTTTCTTTTTTTTTTTTTAAAGATTTTATTTATTGATTTGACAGAGAGAGATCACAAGTAGACAGAGAGGCAGGCAGAGAGAGAGAGAGAGAGAGAAGCAGGCTCCCTACTGAGCAGAGAACCCGATGCGGGACTCGATCCCAGGACCCTGAGATCATGACCTGAGCTGAAGGCAGCAGCTTAACCCACTGAGCCACCCAGGCACCCCGATGATTCAGGTTTCTTTCTGGTATTTGCCTTCTACATAAAGAACTTTTTTTGTAGCAATTCTTACAGAGAAGCTCTCAGGGGCTATATATTCTTAGTTTTCTCTGATGTGAGAATGAATGTCTTTTACTTCCATTCCTGCTGGTAATTTTTCTGGATTATTTTAGGCTGACATTTTCTTTCTTTCAGCCATTTAAACATCTGTGCCACTTTCTTCTGGCTTCTGTGGTTTCTGATGGGAAGTAATTTATTTGAATCATTATACCTTTATGTGGCAGTATTTTATTTTTCTCTTGGTGCTTTTGTAATAGTTTCTTTAGCTTCAATTTTTGGCAGTTTTATTATGGTATATCTGGTTGTGGATTTCTCTGTGTTTATCCCTTCTGAAGTTTTCTAAGTTTCTTGAATCTGTAGGTCTGTTTCTGTTGCAAAATTTAGGAAGTTTTCAGGCATTTATTTTCTCAAGTATTTTCAGTCCTACACTCTTTTCTCTTATCCTTCTGTTATTGTCTCATCATTCGCTAAGCCTTTGTACATTTATGCTCAATATTTTCTCTATTAGTATTGGATGGTTTCTATTTATCTCTTTATTTTCCTTTGCCATCTCTGTTGTGCTGTTGAATCTGTCCATTTATTTTTTAATTTTAGTTACTGTAATTTTAATTAAATTACATTTAGTTACTATACTTTCAACTTTAATTTTTAAAAAGATTTTATTTTTTAAAAAGATTTTATTTATTTATTTGATAGATCACAAGTGGGCAGAGAGGCGGGGGGGGGGAGGGGAAGCAGGCTCCCCACCAAGCAGAGAGCCCAACTTGGGGCATGATCCCAGGACACTGAGATCATGACCTGAGCCAAAGGCAGAGGCTTAACCCACTGAGCCACCTAGGCGCCCCCCAAATTTTCACTTTTTTGATTGCCTGTTAAGATTTTCACTTTCAGTATTTGTTGCAAGAAAGTTTGTGATTGTTTATCTCAGTATTTTTTCCAGCATTTTTATAAATAGTTATTTTAAGGTCTTATAGTTTTAAGAACTGTAATCTTGTTGGCTTTTTTTTTTTTTTTTTTTTTTTTTTTTTTTTTAGTTGGCTCCATGCCCAGTGTGGAGTCCAGTGCGGTGTTTGAACTCATGACCCTGAGATCATGACCTGAGCTAAGATCAAGAGTTGGACACTTAACTGACAAAGCCACCCAGGTGCCCCTCGTTGGGGTTTTTCACAATTTAATTCATGTTATGCAACCTTGGCAATACTACAAAAGTAATGCTGTCCCATTCTCTGTTTATCATATGTACATGTTGTCAGTATGTCTTAATACATGTGCTGTTAACTTTCATCTCTTGGTTAAAGTGTACCAAAGTTTGCTACTATAAAGTTACTGCTTTTTACTTTGAATTTCACTTGTATCTTGTGGGGATATACTTTGAGATTATGGAAACATCATGTTTCTCATCATACGTTTACCCACTGATTCTATCCATCCATGCCTCTTACCTTTCACAATGATTATGTTAGTGTTTCAAGGTTATTTAGGATTTCCATTATTCCTTCTATGTTTAATAATTGGAAATCCAAGGGGCGCCTGGGTGGCTGAGTGGGTTAAAGCCTCTGCCTTCGGCCCAGGTCATGGTCTCAGGGTCCTGGGATCAGCTCTGCATCAGGCTCACACCTTGGTGGGGAGCCTGATTCCTCCTCCCTCTCTCTGCCTGCCTCTCTGCCTACTTGTGATCTGTCAAATAAATAAATAAAATCTTTAAAAAAAAATTGGAAATCTGAAAGGAATAGCTGTTCCTTCTCCCCATTTTATTTACTTAAATATTTATTAGTATGGACTCATTGATATTTATTTCATTCTTTTGGTTATAATCTTAATGCTGTCATTTTGTTGTAATGGCTCTCAGGTTTAGCCACTGGCCTTTTCTTCATGTTGGCTCCTGTGTCCTTTTGATATGCTCCCATGTTTTTTGAGCATTGTACTCCTTTCTCACAATACAGTATGTATTAGACATATCTGTTTTCTCCCCCCACCCAACTCTAGAATCAACCATTTTTCTAAGGAATCCTGATTCCTACTGGAGAATGGTTTTTAGAAAACAGTATTTGTGTGCTCACTGTGTACTCTGTATTGTGTACTCAAAAACACATGTCTATGTGGTATCATTGTTTTTAGGTCCTCTCAGTCAACAAAGTATATGTTTATAATCACGTGTAGACATCCTTCTTTCTATAAGTATTCTTCTGTACATATGTGTATGTGTGGTTGTGTATGTCTGTAAAACCATGAATTCATATTAATATGTGTGATTCCAGATAAAAGCACAGGCTTCTTTCTCTTCTAGTCTTCCCATTTTTCTTTATTGTAATTCCTTTTTATGAAAGTGAAAAACCTTATTCTCATTATCCTTGATATATATATGTATATATATACATATATATATGTAGGTATATATACTTGCTTGATTTTAGAATGTCAGAAGTTTTTTGATCGTTTCTGTATTTGAAACAATTTCAAAATTACCAAAACATATCCCTCCAGAGAGCAAATTTCCTAGAGTACAGTATTTGTGTACAGTATGTCTTTAGTCTTACAGTATATAGTCAAAAATACTGTTTCTAAAGTTACTTAAGTCAGTTCTTTTCTTATCTGCCCAGTTAAATATGCTTATGTTACCCATTTGTTTTACAGTTCAGTTGGTTATTTTTTGTATTCCATTTTGGGTTTCCTCCCATATGTTGGTTATGTTGAAATTCATATTTATATTTTGGTTATGTGAAATATTACCATGGTTCCAAATGTCAGACCTATACGAAAAGGTTTTTTTTTTTTTTTTTTTTAAGATTTATTTATTTATTTATTTGACAGAGAAAGATCACAAGTAGGCAGAGAGGCAGGCAGAGAGAGAGGAGGAAGCAGGCTTCCTGCCGAGCAGAGAGCCCGATGTGGGGCTCGATCCCAGGACCCTGGGATCATGACCTGAGCTGAAGGCAGAGGCCTTAATCCACTGAGCCACCCAGGCGCCCCTATAATACGAAAAGGTTTATAAAGAGAAGTGTCACTCTGTTCCTCATATTATACATAGGAAAAACATTCCTAACCACCCCCTGTATATAAACAGTCTTGGTAGTTTCTGCTTTATACTCCCTGAATTTCTTTTGCAGAAGTGAACTGATACATGTGTATTTTTGTATATCCTTTTTTTTTTTTTCTTACATGAAAGGTTGCAGACTATAGCTATTCTTTTGGAATTTGATCTTTCTTATTTTCCATTTACAGCATATCCTCAAGAAGTCACTCTGTATCAGGTAATAGAGATCTTCCTCATTTTTATTTTGTTTCGTTTTGTTTTACTGCTGCATTTTTATCTCCTTGTTGGATACACTGTTGTTTAATTATATGTATGTGGGCATTTAGATATTTTTCAATGTTTTCAATTGCAAACAAGACTAGGTTATAGAGAAAAGCTTTGTTTATATATATTTTGTATTGTTGAAGATATATCTATGGTGTAGACTTCCATGAGAGTTGTTAATTGCTTTTTAAAGGTGGTCTTGTTAAGTATTGCCAAATATCCCTCCCAATGATTGTACACTTAGCATTCATACCAGCAGTGTGTGAGAGTACCTATGTCCTTACAGCTTCACCAGTCGAATGTAGTTTTTTTTTTTTTTAAGCTTTTATTTATTTATTTGACACAGAGAGAGCAAGCATAAGCAGGGAGAGGGAGAGGGAGAAGCAGCCTCCCTACTGAGCAAGGAGCCGGATGTGGGGCTCCGTTCCAGAACACTGGGATCATGACCTGGGCTGAAGGCAGATGCTTAATTAACCAACTGAGCCACCCAGGCACCCCTGAATGTAGTTTTAAACAAATGAAAGATTTTACCAAACATGATACATTTTTTGCATTTAACAATAAACGGTGGTCATGTGTGTATACATATGCATACAAAATGCATAGATACACACCTATGTATGTGTTTGCAATGGCTGAACTTTCCCCCCATATGTGTGTACCATATTTAAATAAGCTTCTGCTTTTTTATTTAAAGATTTTATTTATTTGAGAGAGAGAGGAGGAGCAGGGGTAGTGGGTGGAGGGAGTGGGACAAGCAGACTCCTGGTGAGCCTGGAGCCCGACATGGTGCTTGTTTCCTGGACCCTGGCACTCCCAAGCCTCTCCTTGTTGGGTCCGTAATCAAAGGAACGAGACCAATACAAAGCGAAGGTCAAGCAAAGCTTTATTTTGCGCCAAGCATCGAGAATCAAACCTACCGATCGTGGCTGCCTCTTAAGAGAGAGCGACCCCTCCTTGCCTTACAGGCTAACTTTTATAGAGCAGAGGCCATGTGGTTGAAGCTGGCCACACGCAGGTGGCCAATGAGATTGTAACACACAGAGAAAGCTGCACAGTCATGCTAGGTCACACACGGGTGGCCAATTGAATTACAATTCACCCCATAGTAGCTATTTGAACTAGCCTATCACCTTGGTCAGAATTGGCGCCCAAAAGGCGGGGCCCACACTCCTTGGTAGCTAGGGAGACACTATGTGCACTCCACTGATTGGATGTCTCCACCTGGCCCAACTCTTGCATCCGGGCTCTGTTATCTCTACCTGACCTGACCCACCCTTGTATTTGGGCTCTGTTATCTGGGACTGGTAGACCATATTTTACTGGTTTCCTGGACTTGCTTTTAAGTAGGTTCCCCTGGGGTGGGGGGAACAGGGTCAGTTTAAGTTTTACTGCATAAACAACAAAATCACTGTTTAACTGGATAGAATCACTCTGGCTAAATAGATCCTTACATCCTAATGAAACTTTTAGTTTTTTCACGATTACGTACAGTGGTGTGAATAACTTCATAGTGGTTGTGTTTTGTGTTTTTGTTGGAGTCCTGTCTAAAACCAGTTTCTTTAATCAGTGTTTTAGTTTTCTGAGTACACTCTTATACCTCTTTAGTTAGGTTTATTTGTTGGTATCTTATGGTTTTGGTGCAATTTTAAATGGGATTGATACCTTGATTTCCCCTTCTGCTGCTGCTTTATTGGTGTACAGAAGTGGAACAGATTTCTGTATGTTGATTTTATATCCTGCATATGTCAGTTTTAGCAATTTTTTGGAGTCGTTTGGGTTTCCTGTATGGAGTATCATGTCTTCTGCAAATAGTCTAAGTGTGACTTCTTCCTTGCCTGTTTGGATGCCTTTTCTTTTTGCTGTCTAATTGCTGTGGCTAGGACTTCCAATACTGTGTTAAATAACAGTGATAAGAGTGGACATCTGTGTTTTTTTTTTTTTTTTTCAGACCATAGAGGAAGAGCTCTCAGTTTTTGCCCATTGAAAATGGGCTTTTTGTATATGGATTTTATGTTGAGGTATGTTCCTTCTGTCTCTGCTTTGTTGAGAGTTTTTATCATGAGTGGATCTTGTACTTTGTCAGATGCTTTTTCTGCATCTATTGAGAGGATCGTATGGGCTCATCCTTTTTCTTTTTTTTTTTTTTTTTTAAAGATTTTACTTATTTGACAGAGACCCAGTGAGAGAGGGAATACAAGCAGGGGGAGTGGGAGAGAGAGAAGCAGGCCTTCCACAGAGCAGGGTGCCTGACGTGGGGCTCGATTCCAGAACCCTGGGATCATGACCTGAGCTGAAGGCAGTTGCTTAACGACTGAGCCACCCAGGCGACCCCCTTTTTCTTTTATTAATGTAGTGTGTCATGTTGATTTGCAAATATTGAATGCCTGTTGTTGCAGCCCCCAAATAAATCCGACTTGATTGTGGTGAAATCATTCTTTCATTCTTTTCATGTATTGTTGGATTTGATTTGATGGTATTTTGTTGAGAATTTTTGCATCCATGTTCATCAGGAATATTGGCTTGTATTTTTTGTTTTTAGTAGAGTTTTTGTCTGGTTTTGGAATCAAGATAATATTGGCCTCATAGGATGAGTTTGGAAGTTTTCTTTTCACTTTTGTTTTTTGGAACAGCGTCAGAAGAGTAGGAATTAATTCTTTAAACGCTCAGTAGAATTCCCTTGTGAAGCCATCTGGCCCTGCACTTTTGTTTGTTGGGAGATTTTTGATTACTGCTTCAGTTTCTTTACTGGTTATTGATCAAATTTTCTATTTCTTGCTGTTTCAGTTTTGGTTGTTTATATGTTTCTAAGAATTTATCCATTTCTTCCTTATTGTTCAATTTGTTGACATTTAATTTTTCATAATATTCTCTTATAATTGTTTGGATTTCTGTGGTGTTGGTGTTCTTTCTCATCTTTCACTTGTGATTTTATTTATTTGGGTCTTTTCTCCTTTTTTTGGCTAGTCTGGTTTAGGGGTTTGTCAATTTTTTTTTTTAAGATTTTATTTAATTATTTGACAAACAGAGATCAAAAGTAGGCAGAGAGGCAGGCAGAGAGAGAGAGGTGGAAGCAGGCTACCCGATGAGCAGAGAGCTTGATGGGGGGCTCAATCCCAGGACCCTGAGATCATGACCTGAGCTGAAGGCAGAGGCTTAACCCGCTGAGCCACCCAGGTGCCCCTAATTTTTTTTAAATATTTTCAAAGAAAGAGCTCCTGGTTTCATTCATCTGTTCTGGGTTTTTTTGTTTGTTTTAGTATCGTTTATTTCTGCTCTAATTTTTATTCCCTTTTTCTGAGGACTGTACGCTTTCTTTGTTCTTTTTCTAACTCCTTTAGGTTAGGTTGTGTATTTGAGATTTTTCCAACCTAAGGTTAGGTTGTGTATTGAGATTTTTCTTGGTTCTTGAGATATGCCTGTGTGCTGTATACTTCCCTCTTCTGATGGCTTTTGCTGCTTCCCAAAGGCTTTAGACCGTTGTGTTTTCATTTTCATTTGTTTCCATGTATTTTTTAATTTCTTCTTTAATTTCCGGGTTGACCAACTTATGATGTTTAACCTCCATGTATTTGTGGTCTTCCCAAATTTTTTCTTGTGCTTGACTTCAATTTTCATAGTGTTGTGGTCGGAAAAGATGCACTGTATGTTGAGGCCTGGTTTGTGACCTAATATGTGATCTATTCTGCAGAATGTCTTATGCGTACTTGAAAAGAATGTGTATTCTGCTTTGGGATAAAATGTTCTGAATATATCTACTAAGTCCATCTGGTCCAATTTGTCATTCAAAGCCATTGTTTCCTTGTTGATTTTCTGCTTCGATGATCCGTCCATTGATACAAGTGGGGTATTAAAGTCCCTACTCTTTGCTGTATTTTTATCCATGCTTTCCTTATGTTGGTTATTAATTGTTGTATATATTTGCTTGTTCCCAAGTTGGCGGCAGAAATACTTAACGATTGTTAGATCTTCTTGTATGAATTGTCCCCTTTATTATGATACTGTGTCCTCCTTCATCTCTTGTTATAGTGTTTGGTTTAAAATCTCGTTTTTCTGGTTTAAGTATTGCTACTCCAGGTTGCTTTTGACATTCATTGCATGGTAAGTATTTCTCCATTCACTCACTTTCAATCTGCAAGTGTGTTTAGGTCTAAAATGAGTCTCTTGTAGGCAGCATACAGATGGGTCTTGTTTCTTTCATCCTTTCTGATACCCTGTGTCTTTTAATTGCCATATTTAGTCCATTTACATTCAAAGCAGTTATTGATAGATACGAATTTAGTGCCATTTTATTACTTGTTTTATCATTGTTTCTGGAGATTTTCTCTGTCCCTTTCTAGTCTTTGTCACTTCTGCTTTTTCTTTCCCATCCAAAGAGTCTCCTTAGTATTTCTTGCACGGCTGGTTTAGTGGTCATGGACTCTGGTTTTTGTTTGGGAAATTTTCTCCTTCTATTCTGAAAGATAACTTTGCCGGATAGAGTATAGCTGGCTGCAGATAATTTCCCATTCAGCGCGTTGAGTATATCATGCCATTCTTTTTTGGCTTGCCAAGTTTCTATGGAGAGATCTGCAGTTAATTTTATGGGTCTTACTTGTAAGTTAGGGACTTCTTTTGTCATGCTTTCAGAATTTTTCCTTTATCAGTATATTTTTCAGATTTAACTATAATATGTCTTGTTACTAGCTTCTTTTTTTGATTCAGGTGGGAGTTCTCTGAGCTTCCTGGATTTGGATGTCTGCTTCTTCCATCCTTGTCATCATTACATCCAGTCAGTTTCAAATCTCAGTTACTGCATTTCTCATTTCTGCCTGATTGTTTTTTAACTCTCCTCTTTGTGGTAAAGATCTCCCTGATGTCTTTCATGCTTTTCTCAAGCCCAGGGACTTTACGATTGTTGTTTTAAATTCTCCATCAGGCATATTATTTCTATCTGTTTCGATTAGATCTTTGTGATCTTTTCTTGTTTTCTTTTGGTATGAATTCCTCCTTTTGGGCACTTTGACTCCAGGTCTGTCTTATGTGTGTTAGAAAAGCCTGTTACGTTTCCTGCTCCTGAGAATGATGGCTTTAGGAAGAAGAGGTCAGGTAGTGTACAGGGCTTGGCACTTCAGCGAATGTCTGTGGTGTGTACTGCATGCACTCTGCTCTCCCTCATGCAGCACTCTGCCTCTTCTCTCCCTTTTGCAGCACTCTGCTACGCTCTTGGGTCAGTCATCTGCAGAGGTCCTCCTTGCCTGCAGTGAGCAGTGTTTGGCCCTTGGCCAGAATGTGGTGAGTTTTAGCCAGGTGTGCTCTGGTCCTCTTGTTACATGAGAACTGATACTACTTCCAGTAGAACTGAAGCCTGGCAGAACTCTGTGGTCAGGGGATGCCTGGGTGACTCAGTCACATGTCTGCCTTTGGCTCAGGTCTTGATTGCAGGGTCCTGGGATCGAGCCCTGCATCAGGTTCCTTGCTTGACAGGGAGCCTACTTCTCCCTCTTCCTCTACATACCACCTCCCACCCCGTGCTTGCTCTTGCGTGCTCTCTCTCTTAAATCTTAAATTAAAAAAAAAAAAAAAAAAAGAACTCTGTGGTCTGTAGACATGGTGCATGCAGGGCTTTCTGCTGGTCTTCTGGGGAAGGGGCCTGCTGTGCTTTTCCTTACTGCTGGAGTCAAGCGTTAGCAGCAGAGTATGGGGGTTGGGGGGGGTTGGGGGGGCGGGGAGGGGTCAGGGAGCCAGGCAGCCAGTGTTGGCGCTGTGCTGTTTATTGAAGTTGGTTTGTGCTGAGAGGCAGTGGAGGGAAGTGGCGCCAGCTATTCCTTTTTTTCCCCGGAGAGGGAGTCTGTGCTTGGTGCTCTGAGGGAAGCACTCCCAGAACAGTGAATAATTTCCCCTCATGTGTCCCATGTTTTAATTCAGATCAGTTTTCATACTGTCTCCAGGTTGCTTGCCTTCTTGGAGTAGTTTATTGCACTTTGGGCTGTATCCCAGCCAAGCTTGCTGGCTTTTATTAAACGGCCAAACTTTAGGGACTAGGTGTGCTGGGGGCCTGCGATGGTCTTCTGGGGTAGGGTCTCACTCCAGTAGAACTAAAGCAGGTTTGATCAAGAAGAGCAGTCACGCCAGAGTGCAGGGGTGTGGGATTTAGACCAAAGTGGGCTGAACAGCCAGTTTCTGATTTATCCACCCTCAGCCCGCGTCTCTGTGCCTGTGCTGCTCTTTTGTCCGTTCTGTCCCTGGAGAGGCAAAGCCACCTCTTACAGATAACGCTCCAGGAAGTGTGAACAGCCTGTTCCCATGTGCCATCATAGGCAGTCCTCAGATGGTGTTGTCTGCCTCGGGTTGCTTGCCTGCCTTCTCTCTAGGAGTAGGGCAGTGCCCCCAGGTCTCTATCCCAGCCAAGCCTGTGGACCTCTAAAACTCAAGGCTTTAAGTCCCACTTGTTAACAAAAACTCATGAAGATCAGCCTTTCTGTTTTTCCCAGCCAGTGGCTTTGGAGAAGTGTTCTCTTGTGTGTATCCCTGTGCATAGCATTCTATCTCACCTTTCTCTGAGACCAGGGCTCCTTCCCTGGCACAGCACCCACAAGTTCATTTCTCCCCCAAAGCACCTCTCAACATTTCCCAACTTCCTTGATGTGGCCTCTTCTCTCCCTCTAGTTGTACAGTTTGTTCTGACAGTTCCCAGGTTGATTTCTTGGGTGTTTAGAATGTTTGTAGGGTCCTCCTACAATGCCACCATCTTAGCTCTTTTTTACTTTTTCCCAGTTTTCATATTTAAAAAAATATTGCCAATTTGGTGAAGAATGGCATCCCAGTGTTTTTTAAATTTGTATTTTTAAAAACTTTGAATAAGTTTAAAATTTTTCTCAATTTTAAGTATCATTTTTATAGACTTTTCTTTCTTTTTTTTTTTCTTTAAATATTTTATTTATTTGACAGAGACACAGCGAGAGAGGGAACACAAGCAGGGGTTGGAGGAGAGGGAGTAGCAGGGACAACATGGCACTCCATCCCAGGACCCTGGAATGGGATCATGACCTTAGCCAAAGGCAGGTGCTTAACGACTGAACCACCCAGTCTCCCCTTCATAGGCTTTTCTTTTGCAAGTAGTTAATACCCTTTTTTCCTGTTTATCTGTTAGATTTTTGATAATTTCTCTGCAATTTTAAAGAATTCTTTGTTTAATTTGAATGTAGCCCTATCTGAAGTTAAATTGCAAATATTTTCCCTGAGTTTGTTAGTTACCCTTCTTCCTTTTTCTTCAACTTAGATGATGTAGGAAAGATGTTAGGGTTCGAAGCTGACGGCCAAGAAGGAATTCTTGAGACGTCTTCGGTACAAAAAGGTGATTTTATTAAAGCACGGGGACAAGACCTGTGGGCAGAAAGAGCTGCACAGGGGTCATGAGGAGTGGCCCATTACATACTTTCAAGTTGGAAGGGGTTTAGGGATACTGTAAATCTCTAAGGAATTTGGAAGCAAGGTTTCCAGGACCTTGAGGGGGCTAGCTATTGTTGGGAAAAGGTCATTTATTACCACCTAATATAACCTTAGTTATGAGACCCTTCAGATATATACCTGTGGCTTGGGGGAAGATTGCCAACAGGTATCTTGCGGGGAGGGGGGTGGTTAGAGATAAAGGAAGTTTCCAAAGGAATTTTTATATGTTAAAGTAGACTTACAGGTTTGGGGGTGGGGTCTGGTTAGGATTGCCTTTTGCCCGTATTAACATTGAGGCAGTTGAGTCCCTAGAGGAATGTCACTCTGCCTGTTTTAGGGACTTCTCAGTGGGCTGTAGCTAGTAAGGAAATTTAATAATTTTTCTTCACCTTTGTTTCCCACATCAAGATATAATTTATAAATAAATTAAAATTGATAGTAGCTTAGTTTATTTGTTTACTTGTTGGAAGGACTTTGGTTGTCTCCAGGTTTTAGTGGTACAATAAAGCTTCTGAATATTTCATACTAATTTTGGTATGGATATGTATTTTTAGTTTTGTCTTGGGTAAATAAATACCTTGGAGTAGGTTTATTGGGTCATATTGTAAGAGTATAATTAACCTTACAAGAGACTGCCAAATCGTTTTCCAAAAAAGCTTTACTGTTTTACATTCCCACCTGAAATGTATGCATTTCCAAATGTTCTACCCTGTCAACAGCATTTCATAGTGTTTTAAAAAAAGCCATTCTAATAAGTGTTTAGTAGTATTTTGTCATTTTAATTTGCATTTCCCCAGTAATTATGATGTTGAATACCTTTTCATGTGCTGTTTTACATTTATATCTTTCGTGAAATGTCTGGTCAAAATTTTGTTCATTTTTAATTGGGTTGCTTATCTTAGGATTGACATAGAATGTTTCTTCGTATTTTCTAGGTATAAGGCCTTTGTCAGATGTATTTTGAATATATCCTCCCATTCTCTTGGGGTGCCTTTGGTTTTCTTAAGGATGCCATTAAAAGATCAGAAGTTTTTTTAACTTTTTGTTTTTGTTTTTAAAGATTTCATCCATTTATTTGTCAGATAGAGAGAGCACAAGCAGGGGGAGTGGCAGGCAGAGGGAGAAGCAGGCTCCTCTTTGAGCAAGGAGCCTGACACAGGACTTGATTGCTCTGAAGACCCTGGGATCATGACCTAAGCTGAAGGCAGATGCTTAACCAACTGAGCCACCTAGGCATCCCAAAGATCAGAAGTAGTTTTTTGTTGTTTTTTTTTTTTTTAGATTTTGTTTATTTATTTGACAGAGATCACAAGTAGGCAGAGAGGTAGGCAGAGAGAGAGGAGGGGAAGCAGGCCCTGCTGAGCAGAGAGCCAGATGTCGGGCTCTATTCCAGAACCCTGGGATCATGACCTGAGCCAAAGGCAGAGGCTTTAACCCACTGAGCCACCCAGGCGCCCCAAAGATCAGAAGTTTTTTGATGAAATTCATTTCATAACTTTTTTTTTCTCATATGGTATATACTTTATTGTTTTTTTTTTTTGTTTCAAGTTTTTATTTAAATTCTAGTTAGTTAAAGTATAGTGTAATATTGGTTTCACGAGTAGAATTTAGTGATTCTTCACTTACATATAACACCCAGTGCTAATCACAGCAAGTGCCCTCCTTAATACTGGTCACTCATTTAGCCCATGTCCCGCCCACCTCCCCTCCAAGGAACTCTGTTTTCTGTAGTCAGGAGTCCCTTATGGTTTGCCTCCCTGTCTTTTTTTTCTTCCTTCCCCTATGCTCATCTGTTTTGTTTCTTAAATTCCACATATGAGTGAAATCATGGTATTTGTCTTTCTCTGACTGACTGACTTTGCTTATACTCTGGCTTCTTCGTGTCGTTGCAAATGGCAAGATTTCATTCTTTTTTGATGGCTCAGTAATAACCCCTTGTATATATTTACCACATCTTCTTTACCCAACAGTTGATGGACATTTGGGCTCTTTTTCTAATTTAGCTCTTGCTGATAATGCTGCTGTAAACATCAGGGTGCATATATCCCTTCGAATCAGTATTCTTGTATTCTTGAGTAAATACCTGGTAGTGCAATTGCTGTATTGTAGGGTAGTTCTATTTTTAACTTTCTGAGGAACCTCCGTACTATTTTCCAGAGTGTCTGCATCAGTTTGCATTCCTAACAACAGTGTGAGAGGGTTCCCCTTTCTCCACCTTGTGAGGTGGTAATCTCATTGTAGTTTTTATTTGTATTTTCCCTGATGGTGAGTGATGTTGAGCATCTTTTCATGTGTCTGTTGTTATCTGTATGTCTTTGGAAAAATGTCTATCCATGTCTTCTGCCCATTTAACTGGATTATTTGTCTTTTGGGTTTGGACTTTATAAGTTCTTTATAGATTTTGGATACTAACCCTTTGTCAGATATATCATTTGCAGGTATCTTCTCCCATTCCGTATGTTGCCTTTTGGTTTTGTTGATTGTTTCTTTTACTGTGTAGAGGCTTTTTATTTTAATGAAGTCCCAGTAGTTCTTTTTTCCTTTTTCCCCTGTTTACAGAGATGTGTCTTTAAGAAGTTCTAAGACCAGTGTCAGAGAGGTTTCTGCCTGTGTTCTCCTCTAGAATTTTAATGGTTCCTCATCTCACGTTTAGGTCTTTAATCCATTTTGAATTTATTTCCATGTATGGTGTTGGAACTAGAAAGTGTTCCAGTTTCATTCTTTTGCATATTGCTGTCCAGTTTTTCCAACACAATTTGTTGAAAAGAGGTATTTTTCCCAATGGATATTCTTTCCTGCTTTGCCAAAGATTAGTTTACCATATAGTTGTGGGTCCATGTTTTTTATCTAATGAATATTTTCCTTTGCCAAAGTAGAAAAAATAGTCTGTTTTCTTCTCGTTTTATCATTTCACTTCTTACATTCAGGTCTTTAAATCTATTCATTAAAGTTAATTTACTTAATTTTATTTATGGAATAGCTTTAGACTTACAGAAAAGTCGAGCAGCTAGTACAGAGAGTTCCCATACTACTCCCTCCCCATCATACAGTTTACCCATCTTGCATTAGTGTGGTTCATTTATTACAGTAAATGGACTTACAGTCATTATTGTTAAGTATCATCTGTAGTTTATATTAAGGTTCACTCTTTATGTCCTGCAATTTTAAGAGTTTTGACAATTGCATGATGTCATGTATCTAACATAACAGTATTATACAGAATAGTTTACTCTATGCACCATCTCTCCATCCCTTCCTTTCACCTGCCTCCCTGAAGTCCGTGGCAACCAGTGATCTTTTATTGTCTCTGTGTTTTTTCCTTTTCCAGTGATCTTTCATTGTTTCTGTGGTTTTTCCTTTTCCATGTTCTGTAGTCTGAATTATATAGTATATAGCCTTTTTAGATTGGCTTCTTTTACTTAGCAGTATTCTTCTAAGAACCCTCCATGTCTTTTCATGGTTTGATAGCTCATTTCTTTTTAGTGGAGAATAATAATTCAGTGTCTGGATGTACCATAGTTTACTTACCATTCACCTACTGAAGGACAACATCTTAGTTGCTTCTAATTTTTGACAGTTGATGTATTGTGAAGTAAACCCGTATCTTTATAAATCAAGCTGCTATAAATATCCTTTTGCAGGTTGTGTAGACATAAATTTTCATTTCTAATACCAAGAAGCATGACTGCTGAATTGTATGGTAAGAGTGTGTTTAGTTTTATATTGCCAAACTCTTTCCTGTACTGGCTGTGGTATTTTGCACTGTCACTAGTAATGAATGAGAGTTGCTTTTTGTCCTTGGTGGCATTTGGTATTACCAGTTTTGTTTCATTTTGTTTTAACTTTTGTTTTTGCTTTTTAAAAATATATTAGCTATTTTTTTTAAGCTATTTTGATAGGTGTGTAGTGGTATTTCACTGTTGTTTTAATTTGCAGTTCTCTTATGATATATGTTCATCTTTTCATCTCCTTATTTTCTTTGGGTCACTGTTCAGGTATTTTGCTTATTTTTTTGACTAGGTTTCTTGTTTCCTTATTGTTGAGTTTTAAAAGAGTTCTTTCTGTGGGGTCTCCTGGGTGGCTTGGTCATTAAGTGTCTGCCTTCAGCTCAGGTCATGATCCTGGGGTCCTGGGATCGAGCTCTGTGTTGGGCTCCCTGCTCAGCAAGGAGTCTGCTTCTTCCTCTCCCCCTCCCCCCATTCATGCTCTCTCTCACTCTCTTGATCCTACTATCTCTTTCTCTTGAATAAAGAAATACAATCTTTATAAAAAAAGAGTTCTTTGTATATTTTGGTTACACATCCTTTATCAGATAGTGTTTTGCAAAATCATCTCTTAGTCTCTTCATTTTCCTTGTACTGTCTTGTACAGAGCATGCAACTTATTTTAGTTTAACTTAATCAGTTATTTCTTTCATGGATCGTGGTTTTGGTGTTGTATGTAAATTGTACTTAAAGGAAATATTTAAGACAATTTTGGTATAATTGGGGGAGGGTCAAGGGTCATAAAGGAGGGGTGGTTTCTGTACTTGATTTGAACTAGTAAAAGGTTGATAGTAGACTTTGGTAATGTGTGTGTGTGTATATATATATATATGCATGTAAAAAATAGAAAACTAAGAGAACAAAGGAAAAATAAAATGGCAGAGGTTAGCTTTAATATATTGACAATTACATTAGATTTCAATGGTCTAAATACACTTAAGACAAAGACAAGAGACTGTCAGAGTAGAGTAATAGCTATGACCCAATTATATGTGTTAATAAGAAACTGACTTCAAATATGATTATGTAAGCAGATTGAAAGTAGAGTTGTAGTCAGAGATACGCCATGCAAACCTCAAAGGAAAGCAGTAGTGACTTTTTTTTTCAGATTTTATTTTATCTATTTTTATTTTTATTTATTTTTATTTTTAAAAATTTTTTATAGATTTTATTTTCAAGTAAACTTTACAGCCAATATGGGGCTTAAACTTACAACCCCAGGATTAAGAGTCAGATGCTGTAGCTGACTGATCTAGTCAGGTACCCCAGTAGTGACTCTTCTAATATCAGATAAAGTAGGCTTTAGACAAAAATATATTGTATATATGACACATTAATATATTGATATGTATTAATGTATAGATATTAAAGAGGAGGGTACTTTGTAATGATAAAATTAACTTACATGGCAGTCCTAGGGCCCCTGGGTGGCTTAGTTAAGTGTCTGACTCTTGAATTCTACTCAGATCACCATCTCAGTCATGAGATTGAGCCCCACATCGGGCTTTTCCCTCAGTGCAGTGTTTGCTTAAGATTCTCTACCTCTAAATCAAAACCACAATGAGATACCACCTCACACTAGTCAGAATGGCTAAAATTAACAAGTCCGGAAATGACAGATGCTGGCGAGGATGCGGAGAAAGGGGAACCCTCCTACACTGTTGGTGGGAATGCAAGCTGGTGCAACCACTCTGGAAAACAGCATGGAGGTTCCTCAAAATGTTGAAAATAGAACTACCCTATGACCCAGCAATTGCACTGCTGGGTATTTACCCTAAAGATACAAACGTAGTGATCCGAAGGGGCACGTGCACCCGAATGTTTATAGCAGCAATGTCTACAATAGCCAAACTATGGAAAGAACCTAGATGTCCATCAACAGACGAATGGATAAAGAAGATGTGGTATATATATACAATGGAATACTATGCAGCCATCAAAAGAAATGAAATCTTGCCATATGCGACAACGTGGATGGAACTAGAGGATATCATGCTTAGCGAAATAAGTCAATCAGAGAAAGACAACTATCATATGATCTCCCTGATATGAGGGAGAGGAGATGCAACATGGGGGCTTAATGGGGTAGGAGAAGAGTAAATGAAACAAGTTGGGATTGGGAGGGAGACAAACCATAAGTGACTCTTAATCTCACAAAACAAACTGAGGGTTGTTGGGGGGAGGGGGGTTGAGGGGGGGGTGGTGTTATGGACATTGGGTAGGGTGTGTGCTATGGTGAGTGCTGTGAAGTGTATAAACCTGGAGATTCACAGACCTATACCCCTGGGGAAAAAAAAATATATGTTTATAAAAAATAAAATTAAAAAAAAAAAAAGAAAAGATTCTCTACCTCTCCCTCTGCCCCTCCTCCTCCACTCTCCCACTTGGATTCTCTCTCCAAAAAAAAAAAAAAAAAAAAAAGATACGGCAGTTCTGAAGTGCATGTACCAAACAGTAGAATTGTAAGATTTAGCAGTCTTCACAATTGGTAGAAACAATGAGACAGAATATCAGTATGTGTGTAGAAGAATTCAACAGTGGGGCACCTGGGTGGGTCACTTGGTTAAGTGTCTGCCTTTGGCTCAGGTCATGATCCCAGAGTCCCAGGATCAAGCCCCGCATCAGTCTCCCTGCTCATCCGAGAGCCTGCTTCTCCCTCTCCCTCTGCCTGCCACTCCCCTTGCTTGTATTCTCTCTGTCAAGTAAATAAAGTCTTAAAAAAAAAAAGAAAACAGTACAGTAAACCAGAACACATCATACAACAACCGAAGAATATACATTAATTATTTTTAATTACTAAGGTTTATTTTTTAGTTTTATGTTTACAGAAAAATCGAGAAAATATAGTTTCCATATATCCTCTCAAAACACCCCCCCCAAATAAAACCAGTTTCCTTTATTGTTGCTATCTTGTATTTGTATGGTACATTTATTACAATTGAGCCAGTATTGATATATTATTAACTAAGATCTATAGTTTACATTGGGGTTCACTCTGCTTTATATATTATATTTGTTTTTGATAAATTTAAAATTATATGCATTCACCATTACAGAATCCTACAAAGTAGTTACACTGCCCTAAAAGTCCCCTGTACTCCCACCTTTTCATCCATCCCACCCTTCAAACTCCTGACAACTACTAATATTTTTTACTGTGTTCATTGTTGTGCCTTTACCAGAATGTCCTACAGTTGGAATCATACATTATATAGCCTTTTCACTTTTCTTCTTTCATGTAGCAATATGTATTAAAGTTCCTCTGTGCCTCTTGAGTTGATAGCTCATTTCTTTTTGTTGCTGAATAATAAATACATACTATTTTATAGAGTTTTCTGTGCTATTCAGAAGATTTAGGGGTGCCTGGGAGGCTCAGTTGGCGAAGTGTCTGACTCTTGGTTTTGTCTCAGGTTGTGATCTTGGGTTATGAGATTGAGCCCACATTGGGCCCCATGCTCAGCGTGGAGTCTGCATGAATCCCCCCCTCCCCCGGGGCTTGCACAGGCTCACTCGCACTCTCTCAAATTAAAAAAGAGGTTTACCAACATAGACCAAACTTTAGCCATGAAACCTCACCAAATTTAAAATAACTGAAATCATACAGAGTATATTCTGACTATAATAAATTCAACCTAAAAATTAAAAGCAAAAATAAGGAACTCTAACTAGTTGGATATTAACTCTCTTAAATAATCTGTGGGTCAAAGTTAAAGTCTCAAGGGGGAATTTTAAATATATGCATATATATGTTTATGTATCTGAAAGGACATGTAAGCATAGCTATCAAAATATGTGAGACAAAGTATTAAAGCATTGTGTGGAGAAGAATTTATACCACTAAGTACTTTCTTTTTCTTTCTTTCTTTCTTTCCTTCTTTCTTTCTTTCTTTCTTTCTTTTTTTTTTTTTAGAAATGAGAAAAGGTGTCAATTCTATAATCAACTTTCCACTTCAAGAAACTAAAAAAGAAAAAAAAAAAGCATAATTAACCCCAAACCAGCTAAAGGAAGGAAATAATAAGGTAAGAAATTAATGAATTTGGGGTGTCTGGATGGCTCACTCGGTTAAGCATCAGCCTTCAGCTTAGGTCATGATCTTGGGGTCCCAGGATCTCATGCCCCTCCTGCTTGTGCTTTATCTGTCAAACGAACAAATAAATAAATAAAATAAGAAGAAAAAACATATGAAAAAGCAAAGGCCCTAGAATAGCTGAAACAATCTTGAAAACTGAATTGGTAGAATCATTCTATCTCTTATTAATGTCTACTATATATTTAGAATAATCAAGACAGTGTTAGCTGGTAGAGGGATAGACACATACTTATCAGTATGACAAAATCAAGAACTGAGAAATAGACACAGTTATGCCCACCTGATTTTGACAAATGCAGAAAAACAGTTGAGTAGGGAAGGAGCCTTTTCAACAGTGGTTCTTGAGCAACCGGACATCCATAGGGGGGAAAAAGACTCTTGACCTGAGTTTCACACCTTGTATAAAAATGAACGGAAAACAAACTCTAGACTTCAGTGTAAAATGTAAAACTTAAAACTATAAAACTTCTAGAAGAAAACAGGAGAAAATCCTCAGAATCTTGGGGTAGACAAGGAGTTCATATACTTTTTTTTTTTTTAAGTTTTTTATTTTTTTGACAGATAGAGAGCACAAGTAGGCAGAGCATTAGGCATAGGGAGAGGGAGAAGCAGGCTCTCCACTGAGCCGGAGCCTGATGTGGGGCTCAATCCTAGGACCCTGGGATCATGACCTGAGCCTGAGGCAGCTACTCAACTGACCAAACCACCCAGGGGCCCCAGGAGTTCATATACTTCAAAAGCATGATCTGTAAAAGGAAAAATTGATTAATTAAACCTCATGAAAACTAAAAACTCTTATTCTGCTAAAGACTGGTAAGAGCATGTAAGGAGAAGCTACAGAGTGGCAAGAATTTATTTGTGAACTGTGAATCTTCCATGCAAATACTGGTATTATTTAGTTACAAATACATTAAAAATCTAGAAACCAAATAGTAAAAAACCAGCCTGTCAATCCAATTAGAACATGGACAAAAGACATGAAGGGATATTTTAAGGAAGAAGATAAGCAGATGGCACATTAGAAAAGGAAGAGCTGTTCAACATCACTAGCCACTTTTATTTATTTATTTATTTATTTATTTATTTATTTTTAAAAGATTTTATTTATTTATTTGACAGAGAGAGGGAACACAAGTAGGCAGAGAGACAGACAGAGAGAGAGGGAAGCAGGCTCCCTGCTGAGCAGAGAGCCCGATGTGGGGCTTGATCCCAGGACCCTGGGATCATGACCTGAGCTGAAGGCAGAGGCTTTAACCCACTGAGCCACCCAGGTGTCCCCATTAGCCATTTTTAAAATGAAGATGAAAACATGAGGAAATAGATTAAAATAATAAAATGAAAAATAGTGGTAACATCAAGTATTGAATGCAGAGAATCTGGATTACTCATGTTTTTGATGGGAATGTACAATGATGTAGCTATTCTGGAAAAGTTTAGCGGTTTCTTATTATATTAAACATGCAACTACTGTATAATCCAGCAGTTACACCCTTGAGTATAAAAAATAAATCCCAGAGAAATGAAAATTTATGTTCACATACAAACCTGTGTATGAATGTTCATAGCATCTTATTCATAATAGTGATAATGTAGAAATTCCAAGATGGGGGCGCCTGGGTGGCTCAGTGGGTTAAGCCACTGCCTTCGGCTCAGGTCATGATCTCAGGGTCCTGGGATCGAGCCCCACACTGGGCTCTCTGCTCAGCGGGGAGCCTGCTTCCTCCTCTCTCTCTGCCTGCCTCTGCCTGCTTGTGATCTCTCTCTGTCAAATAAATAAATAAAAAATCTAAAAAAAAAAATTTCCAAGATGTCTTTTATTTTTAATTTTTTAAAAAATTCTTTCAGTTTTTAGATTTTATATTTTTAAGAGAGAACAAGTGTGAGTGGGGTTAGGGGAGGGGCAGGGGGGTAGGGAGAAGCAGACTCCCCGCTAAGCAGGGAGCCAGAGGATGCAAGGGTGGATCCCAGAACCCTGGGATCATTACCTGAGCTGAAGGCAGATGCTTAACCACCTAAGCCACCCAGGCACCCCCTTCCAGATGTCTTTTAATGGTTGGATGACTTAAAGAAATTGTGGTATGTTCATTGCAAGTTGCTAATTGAAGTTTTTTTTTTTTTCCCAAGATGCATTTAGTCACTTAAGAAAGACGCAGCAGGAGGAGGGGTAGAAGGAGTGACTCTCCAAGCAGACTCCCTGCCAAGCATGGAACTGGCTCAATCCCACAACTCATGAGATCACAACCTGAATGGAAACCAAGAGTGGGATGCCTAACCGACAGTCATCCAGGCGCCCCAAATTAACATTTGTTAAGTAAAACTCTTGGGATGTTTGATGGTGAGCCCAGGTGCTATAAGAGGCCACAAGGAAAATTGGAAATAGAGAGTTCATTACTCACAGGTCCTTGGAGGTAAGTACACCACACATCTTGAGGAGCCACATGAAGAAGTCAAGAAGGTGCAGGTAGATAGCAGGTCAGGACCTGGGGCACATACCTTTGTTAGGGTTTGTAGGTGGTGCTTTGGGATTTCTGGGCTAAGACTGGATTGGTCAATTCAAGCCTAGAAATACAAGGTTTTGTTAAGCTTTTCAGGGGTCTAATACAAGGGTTGCACAAGGGAAAAGCCCTGGGAGGCAAGGGAGACTTTATCACAGCGCCATTGGGGAAGTTTTATCAGGACTAACGTAGTTGTGACTGTGTAGGTTGTTATCTAGGGCATGTGTTTGCATGAAGAGCAAATGTCAGTTTAAGGCCCCTTCAGGCCTGTTAGCCAAACAAAATGGATGCTGAGGCAGCAACATAGAGAAGCTTAGCTAAATTTTTGATATGTGTAATCACTTAGGAATAAAAAAGAATGAAGTTGATACAACAACTTGGGTGACTCTCCAGAGAATTATGCCAGGTGAAAAAATCCAATTGTAGAAGGTATTATTTATATAGTATTCTGAAAATGACAGAATCATAGAAATGGAAAATAGAGTAGTGGTTATTAAGTTTCAGGGATGGGGTTGGGTTCAGAAGGGTGATGAGTTGTAAGATCACATGAAATATCTTTGTGTTAAAGAAAGTGCTCTGGGGGCACCTGGGTGGCTCAGTCAGTTAAGCCTCTGCCTTCGCTCAGATCATGATCCCTGGATCCAATCCCTGAGTCAGGATCCCTGCTCAGCAAGGAGTCTGTTATAACCTTCTCCTTCTGTCCCCTGCCCCCCACCCTCGCTCATGTACTCTCTTGCCCATTCACTCTCTCAAATAAATAAAATTAAAAAAAAAGTGTCTGCATCTTGACTATCAGTAAAAGTATCCTGGTGGTGGTGGTATTGTAGTTTGGTTTTGTAAGCTGTTGCTGTTGGAGTAATGTGGGTAGACAGTAAAAGGGTTATCTTTGTATTATTTCTAAGAACTGCATATGAATGTACATTTATCTTAAAATTACAGGTTTAATTATAAAAGACTCTGGTCTTGAATTACTGATTTATCAAACCTTTATAGATTTCAAGTTATCTGGACAAGGTTTCATTTTATATTTTTTTAACTTTTTTTAAAAGAAAACTTTTTTTTTTTAAGATTTTATTTGTCAGAGAGAGAGAGCATGCGAATGAACACAAGCATGGAGAGCGGCAGGCAGAGGGAGAAGTAGGCTCCCCACTGAACAAGGAGCCCAATACAGAACTTGATCCCAGGACCCTGGCATCATGACCTGAGCCAAAGGCCAACCCTTAACTGACTGAGCCACCCGGGCATCCCAAGGCTTCATTTTCAGTGCAAGTATAGAATCATCTTAATGTCTGAAAGTCAACTGTTTAGCCAGTTAATGTGTTTTGAACACAGCTCAAAAGTAGAATAAAAAGCATTTTGAGTAAAAGAGGTACAGCAGTGTCTGCACTAGAGCTCATATTGAATTCATTTCAGTGAATCTTTCACCTGGAACCTTGATATATAATTCTAATAAATCTGGTTTCCAGGTCCATGACAGATTTTGAAAGTAGGAGAGGAGTGATAGCATGAATACATTGATTGTTACTATAAGTGCAGCTCATAGCCTGACTGCAGGTAAGGAGGCAAATATATATAAAATAGTTTGGGACAATTTATTGTAGAGGGCGTCTAGGAAAGGTTAAGTTGTAGTTACATCTTCTGTTTTGTTAGTCGGAAAAGTATGTTACACATTTTAGGATTCTCTTCTAAAGTTAAAAAAAAAGTTTGCATATGGTGTAAACCCTCAGCTAATTGAGAAAACTCACCTATTCAGAAGACACAGCTTTAGTAGTTCCTGGAAGGAGTGAGAAACCCTTATTGATTCGGAAATGAAGCATAGTGTTTGTTTTTTTATCCCTTGTTTTCGACAAAACAGATGAAATAATAGTGAAATTGTCATTGCTTAGACTGGTGTAGGTGTCAGTAGTACTGTTGGGAAAGGGCAGTAAGCCATAATAGAGGAGTTGGCACATCTAGGGGGACATAACACCTGAGGTGGTGGCCAACAGTATAATACAATTTTCAGTGTGTGGGCTTTCCGAGGGAACTGCAGAGTGGAAGATACTTTCAGGGTAGTACTAAGTTGTTACTTTGCTTTTACCGTGTTGATATCTGCACTGATGGTGTCAAAGCAGTGGAAAATAAATCTGCTTCTGCCTGAGTACAGAGGTACCAAATTGTACCAGTGGTCATTGTATTCTTCACCATGCACTTGTACTAAAAACAAAGGGGAAAAAAAAGTCAATTTTTCTTAAAAAATGTTTTTGCGCAAAAATGTTACTAAATTATATTAAATATAGACCCATGAGTACATGTCTTAATATTGTGTGATAAAAAGGAGAGTAAGCATGAATCACTTCTGGAAACTGAGTTATGGTGATTGCCTTGGAAAATCACCTGTAGCATCATAGAAAACTGTTATTCAATTTTTTCAATTAAAACAGTTTACTTAGAAGAATAACTGTTAGAGAAACTATGGTTTTTTATATTTGACTTTTAGGCATATTTTTTTTTTTTAAGTAAATAAGTGAGCTGCTCCTTTCAAGGAAAACAATTACAGTATTTGTTACCCATTTAAAATTTTGGATTTCAAACAAAATTTAGAATTTTTGTGAACTTATGTCCATCTGTGTGAGCTTTATAGTTTCACCAATACTTACAGTTAAGATTTTTGTGATGAGATTTATTTATTTATTTAAAGATTTTATTTATTTATTTGACAGAGAGAGATCACAAGTAGGCAAAGAGGCAGGCAGAGAGAGAGGAGGAAGCAGGCTCCCCACTGAGCAGAGAGCCCAATGTGGGACTCTATCCCAGGACCCTGAGATCACGACCAGAGCCAAAGGCAGAGAGGATCAACCCACTGAGCCACCCAGGTGCCCAACATGAGATTTAAAAAAAAAAAAAAAAAAAAAGATATTTATTTGACAGAGATCACAAGTAGGCAGAGAGAGGGGAAGCAGGCTCCCCACTATGCAGAGAGTCCAATGTGGGGCTTGATCCCAGGACCCCCGGCATCATGACCTGAGCCGAAGGCAGAGGCTTAACCCACCGAGCCACCCAGGCACCGCTACATGAGATACTTTAATGAATGTGATTTTTAAAATATCATCTAATGAAATGTGCAACATTTTGAGGATCTGCATGACTCAGTAAACCAATATTTTCCAAATGACCCTTGTAGGGTGTTCCACAATCATGCATGGGTTAAATACTCATTGAAAGGGCAAGACCAGTGGATTTTAAAATAACAAAATATAAGTTATGTTTTTAGATTCTTACGTTTCAGCTGATCTTTGAGAAACTATCACTTGTTGAGTTTTGGTCTAGTACCGTTGGAGAATATTCATAATTATCTGAAAGGATATTAATATATTTCTTTTTCAACTTCATGTCAGTAGGACTTTCTTTATCTGTTTCCACCCAAGCAAAACATTTCATAATAGCTCGAATGGAGAAGCAGATAATGAGGTTCCAGCTGTCTTCTATTAAACCAAGCATTACTGAGAATTGCAAACATATATAAATATATGTAAGACAATGCTATTCATTGCTAGGGTTATTTGGTTTTGAAAGTACAGTCATTTTGCACAAAAATTCATTATGTAAAATTTGTTATGTATATGATGTATTAGAGTTAGGGTTAGAATTATAAGTAACATTAGCCATTTAAGTTAATTGATTAAGTTAATCATTAAATTGATGATTAAATAGGCATTTTAAGTATTTAAAAGGCTTTTTAGTTTACTTGTAAATGAATCAACTAAAGCTCTTTGTTTTCTCAGTAGTTTTAAGAGTATAAACTCTTCTAAAAGCTTTAAAACCACTGGTCTGAAGTTCATGTTTGAGCATAGGGGACATGGCAAATATATGTCTGATCTGGCTCGACGTTCAGGGAGATGGGATCCAAATTGGTAGGTAGAGCATTTCAGCAGATACTTCTAGGTAGTTATGTTACTCAGGCAGACCGATTGTCGTCCCCCGATGGTTGATTTAGATTGGTGCAGGACCCAAAACAAAAGTTTTGAGGTAAGGTGGGGGGCGGTGCCTGGGTAGCTCAGTCGTTAAACGTCTTTCTGCCTTCAGCTGAGTTCATGATCCCAGGGTCCTGGGATCGAGCTCCACATTGGGCTCCCTGCTCTGTGGGGATCCTGCTTCTCCCTCTCCCAGTCCCTCTGCTTGTGTTCCCTCTCTCACTGTGTCTCTCTCTGTCAAATAAATAAACAAAATCTTAAAAATCCTTTAAAAAAAAAAAGATCGAGGTACAGAGCAAGACTCCTAATAGGAATGAAGGCTAGTCATATAGACTGAGAATAGGAGGTTCGAGGAAAGCTCCAGTTTGGTGAAAGCATAGGTGATCAGGGCCCACCTTTGTCATACTACATACCAGGTTTTTGTAGTGGAGTAGTTTCAGTCTTCCTAACTGGTAGAGAATGGAGCTCCAGAATTACTCCTGTGGTGAATGCCCAGCCTCAGAGAGTCCAGCTGATTGAGTTGCAGTTTTACACTAGGTAGCTACTTAGTTGTTTGTTTAAGTAATATTTGGATGTAGAGAATAAGCTGTTCCTTCATATTTGGAAGTCTCCGCATTCCCATCTTGTGCTTCCTTGAAGTGATTCTAAACTTTATGTAAAATGCAGCTTATAGGTTAACTAAACAATAGTTTAATGTTACCAGAGAACTAATGGCACATGCTCAAGATGTAGATGTACTTCTTTTGATTTAAACTTAAAAATAAAAGATCTACCATATAGTAGAGTTATATAGCTTTATAAGGTTGTTTAAATAAAACAAAGTTGTCTGATTTCCCTCATCCCTTACTTTTCCATTCTCAGAGCAAACCAAATCATGCTGAAATTTCAGTTTTTCTATTAGTTGTATCTAAATAATATGCTAATATAACTTTTTTTTTAAATTTTTAAGTTTTAGCCATTATCTATTGACTGCCCACCCTGGATAATATTTAACTTTCCTTCATACACATACCTTTCTTACTCCCACCCTGAATTCAGCTATATTATATACATACTCAACTGCTGGTCCTTTCTATTATCTTAATGTATTTATATCAAGATTTTTACTTTCTCCCTATGTAGTATCTAGCTTTTAAATATTTAAGTTTACTGAAGTGTAATTTAAATAATATAAAATTCACTCTCCTTAGTTTTATACTTCTGAGTTTTCACAGAGGGCTTCAGAGTATAACTGTCACTGTAGTCAAGATATAAAATTGTTTCATAACCTAAAAAATTTTTCTCATGCTCCTTTATAGTTAGCCCTTTCTCCTCATTCTCTGATAATTCCAGTACTGTTTGTTGACAGTTCTGTGTTTTTTCCCTTGCACTCTTTTTACATCAATCAGTGCCACAAATTAATTAACCATATACGTGTGGGTCTGTTTCTAGACACACTGTTTTGTTCCACTGATCTCTTTGTCTGTCATTTTGCTAATACTGCATAAGTTTTGAGATAAGTTTTGAAAACAGGTATTGTGAGTGCTCCAATTGTAGTTTTTTCCCCCAAAACTGTTCTGGCTCTTCTAGTTTCTTGGTTTTCCCATCACTGCCCTAAATATCCCCTGTGCTCTGCCAGTTTGTGCTTCTCTCTCCCTTAGCCTCAGACAACCACTGATCTTTTTACAGTCTTGATGATTTTGTCTTTTCCAGAATATCAGATAGTTGGAATCGCATACATTATGTAGTCTTTTCACATTGACTTCGTTCACTTAGTAATACACATCTATGGTTCCTGCTTGTCTTTTCATGGCTCGATAGCTCATTTCTTTTTGAGCCCTGAATATTCCGTTATCTCAGTGTACCAGTTTACTCATTCATTTATAGAGGGATGTCTTGATTGTGTCCAAGTTTTGGCAGTTAATGAATAAAGCTGCTGGAAACATCTGTGTGCACGTTTTTGTGTGGATGTAAGTGTTCCGCTCCTTTAGGTAAATACCAAGAGGTGTGATTATTGAATTGTATTATAAGAGTATGTTTAATCTTTTAAGAAGCTAACAAACTGTCTTACAAAGTGGCTGTACCATTCCTTTTGCTCCATAACCTCTTTAGTATTTGTTCTTAGAGTTCCAGATTTTGATCATTGTAATAGGTATATAGTGGTATCTCCTTGTTATTTTAGTTTGCATTTCCCTGATGATATGTTGTGGGGAGCATCTTACATAATTATTTATCATCTATGTATCTTTGGTCAGGTGTGTTTGTTCAAGTGTTTTGCTGATTTTTTAGTTGGGTTTTCTTGTCGAGTTTTAAGGGTGTTTGTATATTTTGGATAAGTCTTATTTATTTATTTATTTAGTTAGTTAGTTAGTTAGTTATGGGAGGAAGGGCACAGAGGGACAGTGAGAGGGAGAAGCAGACTGCCTGCTGAGCAGAGAGCCCGACATGGGACTCAGTCCCAGGACCCAGAGATAGTGACCTGAGCTAAAGGCAGGCGCTCAACGGATTGAGCTGCCCAGGTGCCCTTGGATAATAGTCTTTTATGAGATAATGCCTTTTACAAATATTTTCTTTTAGTCTGTGCCCTTTTTTCCCCCCATCTTTTGCAGAGCATTAGTTTTGAATTTTAATGAAGTCCAGCTTATCAAAAATTTTTTTCATAGATCTTGGTATATCTAGAAAGTCTTCACCATATCCAAATTCATCTAGATTTTTCTGTGTTTCTTTCTAGGAGTGTCATAGTTTTGCATTCTATATTTAGGTCTGTGACCCATTTTGAGTTAATTTCATATGTGGATATCCAGTTATTCAGTCCCCATTTATGGGTGACACTGTTTTCTACTGAATGACCTTTGCTGTTTTGTCAGAGATCAGTTGACTGTGTCTCTGTGAGTCTCTGGGCTTGGGCTTTCTGTTCTGTTCATCTATTTGTCTATTCCTTCTGCAGTATCACAGTGTCTTGATTACTGTAGCTTTATAGCAGGTCTTAAAGTCAGACAGTGTCAGTCCTACAACATTGTTATTCTTCAGTATTGCATTAGTAATATTGGATCTTTCACTTCTCCATATAAACTCTAGAATCAGTTTGTTGATCATATGTAGAATAATTTGCTAGGATTTTGATTGGGATTACATTAAGTATGTTGAAACAAATTGGGAAGAATTGACATCTTGACAATACAGATGGTCCCCAATTTATAATGGTTCAACTTAGATTTTTCAACTTCATGGTAGTAGAAAGGTGATACACATTTAGTAGAAATTGTACGTCAAATTTAAAATTTTGATCTTTTCCTGGGCTAGCAATATCTAGTATGATACTCTTGTGATACTGGGCAGTGGCAGTGAGCTTCTAGCCATGAGATCATAAGGATAAACAACCAATACATTTAAAACCAGTCTGTACCCATACAGCCATTTTGTTTTTTTTTCACTTTCTGAACATTATTCAATAAATTACATGAGATATTCAGCACTTTACATGGACTTTGTATTAGATGACTTTGCCCAAATATAGGCTAGTATAATTGTTCTGAGCATGTTTAAGTTAGGCTAGGCTAAGCAATAATGTTCAGTAGGTTAGATGTATTAAACACATTTTATACTTATATTTTCAACTTATGACGAGTTTTTTGGGGGGATGTAACCTCATCATGAGTCGATGAAGATTAGTATTTAGTCTTCCTATCTATCTGTAATATGTTTCCATTTATTATTATTTCATTATTCCATCTTTGATGTCTGTCATTTGGGTGTTGTAGTTTTCCCCATATAGATCTTGTATATGTTTTGTTAGATTTACACCTAAGTATTTCATTTTGGGTGATATGAATGTAACCAGTATTGTGTTTTTCACTTCAAATTCCACTTATTCCTGGTCTCTAGGAAAGCTGTTGATTTTGTGTATTAACCCTGTATCTTGCAACTTTGGTGTAATTGCTTCTTAGCTCCAATTTGGTTTTTTTAGTCGGTTCTTTAGTAGGATTTTTTTACATAGACTACCATATCATCAGTGAACAAAGACAGTCATATTTCTTTCTTCCCAGTCTATATTCCTTTTCTTGTCTTGTCTTTTTGCATTAGTTAGGACTTTTAGTGCAATTAAAAAAGGAGTAGTGAGAGATAGACATCCTTACCTTCTTGAATTTCGTGGGAATTCTTCCAGTTTCTCACCATTAAGTATGATGTTAACTGTATTTATTTTGTAGAGGCTCATTATTAAGTTGAGGAAGTTCTATATTCCAAATTTGCTGAGCATTTTTAATCATGGATGGGTGTTGGGGTTTATCAGATGATTTTTCTGCATCTGTTGATACGATCTTTTGATTTTTCTTCTTTAGTTGTTAATGTGATGGTTTACATTGATTTTCTAATGTTGAATTAGGCTTGCATACTTGAGACATACAGCTTGTCATGGTGTATAATTATATTTTTGGATTCAGTTTGCTAGTTTGTTGGGTATTTGTGCATCTTTATTAATGAGAAATGTTGATATGCTGTATTTTTTTCTGGTAATGTTTTTCATTTCGCTGTTAGGGTAATGTTGGCCTCATAGAATGAAGTATTTCCTCTGCTATTTTCTGAAAGAGATTTTAGAGAATTGGTATTATATTTTATTAAATGTTTGGTAGAATTCACCAGTGAACCCATTTGGGTGTGATGCTTTCTGTTTTGAAGGTTAATTATTGATTCCATTTCTTTAATAGATACTGGCCTAATAAGATTGTCTGTTCCTCCGTGTGTGTGTGTGTGTGTGTGTGGGTGTGTGTGTGTGTTTAAAGATTTTTTATTTATTTATTTGACAGACAGAGATCCCAAGTAGGCAGAGAGGCAGGCAGAGAGAGAGGAAGGGAAGCAGGCTCCCTGCTGAGCAGAAAGCCGGATGTGGGGCTCTATCCCAGGACCCTGGGATCATGACCTGAGCTGAAGGCAGAGGCTTTAACCCACTGAGCCACCCAGGCGCCCCTCCTTGTGTGTGTTTTGATAGATTGTTAGGATTGTGTTATTTAATCTGCAAGTATTTGGGGGTTTTCCATTTATGTTTCTGTTACTGATTTCTGATTTAATTCCATTGTGGTCTGATAGTGTATATACAGACCACAAGAGGGATGCTGTTATCTCTCTCTTTCTCTGGTTCTCTCTGGTAAACTTTTAACTGGTGTTTTTTAGCTTGTTGCTCTCATGTAGTTACCAGTCTCCATTCAACTGCTTACCAGCAAAATTTCTGTTGTTCTTGGGAGTATTCTTAGGATTGATTCCCCGCCCCCCCACCCTCAAGTGTATTCCAAATACATCCCCAGTGTATTCCCTTGGGGATACCTTCTGAGCTCTCTGTTACAGACTGTCTTTGCCCCTTCTCACAACCTCTGCACTGCTGCTCCAGAGCTGAGAGGAGGGGAAATGACTTGCTTTTTCTCAGTGTGACACCCTCACTTAGGGAGCAGAGTTGTTTGGCTAGGGTAGTAGCCTCTAGTTTTCCTAAATGACTATTTCAGCTTCAGGTTAAGTTTTTCCTTTGCGCTGTGTGTCAGAGAAGGTCTCTTTCCACATTAATGTTCATTTTATCTACAAAAATACCTTTTTTAAAAAAATCTGTAAAAAGAGGTTGCTGAGATTTTGATTGGGATGGCATTGAATCTATAGATAAATTGGGGGAGATTGATAGATTGATATTTTACTAAGTTTTCCAATTCATGGGCATAATATTTCTCCCTATTTTTCTGGATTTGTTTTGATATATTTTATTAATATTTTGTTTCCACATACTGTTTTGCATGTATTTTGTTAGATTTATACATAATAACTTTATTTTGGGGGGGTGCTATTATAAATTTTATTATTTTTATTTTTTCATTTTGAATTCCAATTATAGCCATATATAGGAATATGATTGACTTGTCTATTGACCTTATATTCTGCTACCTTGCTAAACTCACTTTTTCATTCTAAGAGGGTTTTTTGGGGTAGATTATTTGAGATCTTTTGGACGGAGAGTATTGTTTCCTGCAGATTAACTTTCTCCTTTCTAACATGTGTGCCTTACAATAGTTTTTGTTTGCTTTATTGAACTGGCAGGCCTTCCAATACAGTGTGGAATGGGATGGCGTACTTTCCTTCTTTCCAGTCTTTGTTAGCTATAGGTCTTTCATAGATGCCCTTTAGTAGGTTAAGCAATTCCCAGTCTATTGAGTGTCTGGAGGGGTTTTTTGTTGTTGTTGTTGCTGTTTTTTTTTTTTTTTAAGATTTTATTTATTTATCTGACAGAGATCACAAGTAGGCAGAGAGGCAGGCAGAGAGAGAAGGGGAGGCAGGCTCCCTGCTGAGCAGAGAGCCCGATGCGGGGCTCGATCCCAGGACCCTGAGATCATGACCTGAGCCGAAGGTAGAGGCTTAACCGACTGAGCCACCCAGGCGCCCCTGTTGCTGTTTTTTTTAAAGATTTATTTATTTGAGCGAGTGAGTGAGCATGAGTGGGAGGGACAGAGCAGGAGAGGGAGAGGAAATCTGAAGCAGACTCTGTACTAAGCAAGGAGCTGAATCAGTGCTCAATCTATAGACCCAGAGAGAGCATATAGTTGTTTGTAGTATTTCTTCATTTTCCTATTAATGTCTTTGGCGTCATTTGTGACACTGATTCCGAGCTTTATATGGAAAGGCATACATTATAACAAATAATGTAGTATGGAAGAAGCACAGAGTTGAAGGACTCACACCATTTGTTTCAAGACTTACTATAAAAAGTATAGTTACGAAGATAGGGCAGAATATAGATCAATAGAATAGAGAACTGAGACTCAACGCAAATATTGTAAACTCATCTTTAACAAAGGCAGACAGAGTGCTCAGTGGTAAAAGGGTGGTGTTTTCAAATAGTGTTGGAACCAATTGTATGTTCACAGTTTAAAAAGTGAACTTACCTAGAGACATTACACTTTTAACAAAAATTCTCTCAAAATGGATCTTAGACCTTAAATACAAAATGGAAAACTGTAAGACTTCTAAAAGCAAATACAAAAGAATATGTGAACTTGGGTTAGGTGATCAGTTTTAGATCCAACATCAAAAGTGTAATTCATGGGGTGCCTGGGTGGCTCAGTGGTTAAAGCCTCTGCCTTCGGCTCAGGTCATGGTCCCGGGGTCCTGGGATCGAGCCTCACGTCGGGCTCTCTGCTCAGCAGGGAGCCTGCCTCCTCCTCTCTCTCTCTCTCTGCCTGCCTCTCTGCCTGCTTGTGATCTATCTGTCAAATAAATAAAAATCTTAAAAAAAAAAAGTTTAATTCATGAAAGTAGAAATTGGTAAGCAGGACTTTATTAAAATTAAAAATGTTTGCTCTGAAAAAAAAAGTGTCAAGTGAATGAAAAGACAAACCACAGACTAGAAAACAGTTTTGCAAAACCCATATCTGGTAAAACACTTGAATATACAAAAAACTCTTTAAATTCAGTAATAAGAAAACAACCCAGTTAGAAATTAGGCAAAGATCTGAACATACACCTCATCAAAGAAGACACAGAAATGGCCAATGACCAAATGGAAAGATGCTCATTTGCAGTTGGAGGAATTCTATTAAAAAAATGAGAAGTTGCAGGTGCCTGGGTGGCTCAGTGGGTTAAAGCTTCTGCCTTCAGCTCAGGTCATGATCCCAGGGTCCTGGGAGCCCCGCATTGGGCTTTCTTCTCTGCAGGGAGCCTGCTCCACCCCCACCCCCAACGCTTGCCTCTCTGCCTACTTGTGATCTTTGTCTGTCAAATAAATAAAATCTTTAAAAAAAAAATGAGAAATCCCCATACCCATATTAGAATGTTTAAAATTTTTTAAAACTTGAAAATTCCAGTTGCTGGCTGGAATGTATAGCAATAGGAAACGCTCATTTCTAGTGTATTTTTTTTTAAATTTTATTTTTTATAGACATATATTTTTATCCCCAGCGGTACAGGTCTGTGAATCGCCAGGTTTACACACTTCACAGCACTCACCATAGCACATACCCTTCCCAATGTCCATAACCCCACCCCCCCCAGTGTATTTTTTAATTCATTTTAAAATTGTTGCTCAAGAGATTATAATGTACATTATACTTGTATCTTTTATGCAGTTCTCTTAAATTATTTTAGAAAAAAGGAGTAAAAATTAATTTCTGTCATTTACATTTATCTGTGTAATTAGCTTTTCAGAGCCTGTTTATTTCTTCATATGGGCTTCTTTTTTATTTCTTCATAGGAATTTGACTTTAATTCAGTTGAATTAAAGTCATTTCTTTTCAACTTTGTTTTTTTCTTTGAAGGCATGTCAACTAACTGAATTCTCTTAGCCCTTTTTTTTTTTTTTTTAAGATTTTATTTATTTGACAGACCGAGATCACAGGGAGGCAGAGAGGGAGGCAGAGAGGGAGGAAGGGAAGCCAGCTCCCTGCTGAGCAGAGAGCCGGATGCGGGGCTCAATTCCAGGACCCTGGGATCACGACCCGAGCCGAAGGCAGAGGCTTTAACCCACTGAGCCACCCAGGCACCCCTCTCTTAGTCCTTTTTTGTCAGTCTTAATTTTTTCTCATTATTGAAAGATAGTTTTCTGGATATAAGCTGCTTGCTTGCCCCCCCCCCTTTTTTTTTTTTTTCTTTTAGCACTTTTTATAATACTACTACTTTTTGTACTACTGTTACCACTACTACTACTACTACTACTTTTTGTACAACCAGTGCCTCTGGTCCTTATTGTTTCTCATGAGAAATCACCAGTAAAGATTCTTTGGGTCATTTGTGTGTTTTTTCTGTTGTTGCTTTTATAATTTTTACTGAAAGCAACAAAATGTTAGTAAAATAAAGAAGTTCTAGATAAATAGGGATTAATACAACATCCCTGATTCAGGAGATTTGGTAAGCTATCACATATTCTGAATTTCATCTGTATATTCAGTAGTTGTCTCAGTCAAAATCTCAGCAAGGTCTTTTCGTAGATATTGCTAGCTAATTCTAAAATTTATATGAAAATGTAAAGAAACTAGAATAAGCAAAACAGTTCTAAAAAATAAAAAGTTGGAAAGGCAGAGCGCCTGGGTGGCTCAGTCAGTTAAGCCTCTGACTTCTGCTCAGGTCATGATCTCAGGGACCTGGGATCGAGCCCCACATCAGGCTCTGTGTTCAGCAGGGGGTCTGCCTCTCCCTCTCTTTCTCAAAAAGTTTGAAAGGACACACTATTTATAGACTCATGATAAAGATGGTAATCAGTAGTATTTGGTATTGGTGAAAGGAGGAAGACAACGATCAGTGAAAGAGATCTACAGAAATCTAGTTAATTATTTTCAACACAGATGCAAAGACCATTCAATGTTGAAAGGATAATCTCTTTAACAAAAGCTGCTGAAACAATTGGAGGGCCACATGCCAAAAGAAAGTGTGAACACATACTTCATTCATTATACAAATATTAATTAAAATGAGTCACAGAGAAATTATATGACATCTAGAAGAAAACACAGGAAAACCTCTACAGTTTTAGAAAGAGCACTGAAGGCACAATACTAATGCTAATTGATAAATTTATTTCTTAAAAAAGTATGGACTTTTTTTTTTTTTTTTAAATAAACATGTATTTTTATCCCCAGGGGTACAGGTCTGTGAATCGCCAGGTTTACACACTTCACAGCACTCAACATAGCACATACCCTCCCCAATGTCCATAGCCCCACCCCCCCCAACCCCCCTCCCCCCATCAACCCTCAGTTTGTTTTGTGAGATTAAGAGTCACTTATGGTTTGTCTCCCTCCCAATCCCATCTTGTTTCATTTACTCCTCTCCTACCCCCTTAACCCCCCATGTTGCATCTCCTAGGACAACTTTTTTTTTTAACAATTTAATTTTAGGGCAGTTTTAGGTTCATAGCAAAATTGAGAGGGAGGTAGAGAAATTTCCTATATATTCCCTCCCCCACAACATGCATCACCTCTCCCATTATCTACATCCTCCACCAGAGTGATACACTTGTTCCAACTGTTACAACCTTCATTATTTACACATAATCATCTAAGGTCATTAGGGCTCACAGTTTGGACAAATGTATTATGATATTTATCCATCACTGAAGTATCATACAGTCTCTGCCTTGAAAATCCTGTCTTTGACCTATTTATTCCCTTCCTCCAGCCCCCAACTAATGGTAACCACTGATCTTACTGCCTCCATAGTTCTGTTCTGAATGATTTTTCCCGCTCTACTTTCTGCTTGCATCTTAGACTGGGTAATTACTGTTGACCTATGTTGAAGTTCCCTGATTCTTCATTTGTGTTGAGTGTACTTAAAAGCAGGCATATTCATTTCTGTCAATGTGTTTTTAATTTCTACCATTTTCATTTGATTCTTTTTTATATAATTTCCAACTCTTCTGTTATTACCTATGTGATGTGGCCTGTTGTCTATGTTTTTAACGTATCCTAGTTATTTTAAATTTACCGTTAGTTTCTACATCTCATATCTCAATCTGGTTTTGATTGCATTTTCTTGGGGCTCCTGGGCGGCTCAGTGGGTTAAAGCCTCTGCTTTCAGCTCAGGTCATGATCCCAGGCTCCTGGGTTCGAGCCTTGCATTGGGCTCTCTGCTCAGCAGGGAGCCTGCTTCACCTCTGTCTGCCTGCCTCTCCACCTACTTGTGATCTTTGTCTGTCAAATAAAGAAAGAAATAAAATCTTTTTTTTTTTTTAAAGATTGCATTTTCTTCACTATTTTTTTGTCCCTTTGTTTTTATATACATTATAATTTTGCTGGAAGGCATATTATATAAGATAGTAGATACTGAAGTATTTAAGTTTTCATTTTAATTCCAGTTAGTTAACATACAATGTTGTATTAGTTTTAGGTGTTCAGTATACTGATTCAATGTTTCCCATATGTCGCATTCCCATGTGTTCATCACAAGTGTAGTCCCTGATCTCCATCACCTATTTAACCTGTCCCCCCACCCACCTCCTCTCGGGTAACCATCAGTTTGTTCTCTATTAAGAATCTGTTTCTTGATTTGTTTCTCTTATTTTTCCCTTTGCTTGCTTTGTTTCTTAAATTCTGAGTGAAGTGCTATGGTTTGAGTGAATGAGTGAAATGATACGGTTTTTGTCCTCATCTAACTGACTTATTTCACAAAGCATTATACCCTCTAGCCCCATCCATGTTGTTGAAATGGCAAGATTTCATTCTTTTATGGCTGAATAATACTCCATTGTATGTATATACCACCTTATCTTTATCCATTCATCAATAGATGGACACTTGGACTGTTTCCATATTTTGGCTGTTGTGAATAAAGCTGCTATAACAGTAGAGGTGCATGTATTCCTTTGAATTAGTGTTTTTGAATTCTTGGGGGTAAATACCCAGTAGTACAATCACTGGATCATAAGGTAGTTCTGTTTTTAACTTTTTGAGGAACCTACATACTGTTTTCCAGAGTAGCTGCACCAGTTGGCATTCCCACCAACAGTGCACGAGTGTTCATTTTCCTCCACATCTTATACCTGTTGTTCTGTGGTTGATTTTAGCCATTCTGACAGGTGTCACATGGTATCTCATTGTACTTTCGCATTTCCTTAATGATAAGAGATGATGAGCATCTTTTCATCTGTCTGTTAGCCATTTGTAGGTCTTTGGAAAAATACCAGTTAATGTCTTCAGCCTATTTATTTATTTGTTTTAAGATTTTATTTATTTATTTGACAGAAAGAGCGAGCACAAGTAGGGGGAGCGTCAAGCAGAGTGAGAGGGAGAAGTAGGCTCCCCGCAAAGCAGGGAGCCTGATGTGGGGCTTAATCCCAAGACCCTGGGATCATAACCTGAGCCGAAGGCAGACGCTAAACTGACTGAACCACCCAAACACCCCATTGTCTGCCTTTTTTTAAATTGGATTGTTTTTCGGGTGTTGAGTTGTATATTGTATATATATTGTATTTTGTATATATATTGTATTTTGTATATATATTGTATATATCTTTATATATTTTGGATATTAAGCCTTTATCAGGTATGTTATTTGCAAATATCTACTCCCATTCTGTAGGTTACCTTTTAGTTCTGTTGATTATTTCCTTCGCTATTCAGAGCTTTTTATTTCAGTGTTGTCCCAACAGCTTATTTTTACTTTGGTTTTCCCTTGCCTCAGGAGACTTCTCTAAAAAGATACTGGTACAACCCATGTGTTAAAGAAGTTACTTGCCTGTGTTTGCTTCTAGGACTTTTATGGTGGCAGATCTCACATTTAGTTCTTTAATCCATTTTGAATTTACTTCTGTGTGTGGTGTAAGTAAGTGGTCCAGTGTCATTCTTTTGCATGTAGCTCTCCAGTTTTCCCAATATCATTTGTTGAAAAGGCTGTCTTTTTCCCATTGATTAGTCTTTCCTGCTTTGGCAAAGATTAATTGATGATACAATTGTGGGTTTATCTCTGGATTTTCTGTTCTGTTGATCTCTGTGTCTTTGTGCCAGTACCATACTGTTTTGATCACGACACATTTGTAATTTAACTAGAAGTCTGGAATTGGTGATGCCTCCAGCTTTTTCTTTTTCAAGATTGCTTTGGCTATTTGGGGACTTCTGTGGTTCCATACAAATCTTAGGGTTGTTCTGGCTTTGTGAAACATGCTGCTGGTATTTTGATAGGAATTGCATTAAATGCATAAATTGCTTTGGGTAATATAGTCATGTTAATGATATTTAGTCATTTTAATAGTATTTGTTTTTCTAATCCATGAGCGTGGGATGTTTTTCCATTTCTTTGTATCATCTTCAGTTTCTTCAGTGTTTGTAATTATTGTTTTCAGAGTATAGCTCTTTCACCTCTGGTTAGGTTTATTTGTAAGTATCTTACGATTTTTGGTTCAGTTCTATATGGAATTGATGCCTTGATTTCTCTTTGTGTTGCTTCATTATTGGTGTATAGAAATGCAACAGATTCCTGTACATTAATGTTATATCCTGCAACCTTACTGAATTTGTTGATCAGTTCTAGCAGGTTTTTGGTGGAGTCTTTTAGGTTTTCTGTATATCGTCTATATCATGTCATCTGCAAATAGTGAAGGTTTTATTTCTTCCTCGCTGATTTGGATTTCTTTTATTTCTTTTTGTTGTCTAATTTCTGTGGCTAAAATTTCTAGTACTATATTGAATAAAAGTGGCGAGACTGGATATCCTTGTCTTATTCCTGACATTTAAGGATGATATTAGCTGTTTTTTTTCCCCCGTAGATGGCCCTTACCATGTTGAGATATGTTTCTAAACCAGCTTTGCTGAGGGTTTTTATCATGAATGGATGCAGTGTTTTGTCAGGTGCTTTTTCTGTATCTGTTGAACACATCATATAGTTCTTACTCTTTCATTTAGTGATGTATCTATCACATTGACTTATTTGTGGATATAAACCACCCTTGTAACCCAGGAATAAATCCCAGTCACTCTTGGTGAATGATTTTTTTTTTTTTTTTTCTTAAATATATGTGTTGTTGATGGGTGCCTGGGTGGCTCAGTTGGTTTAAGCGTCTGCCTTCAGCTTAGGTCATTATCCCAGCGTCTTGGGATCGAGTTCTGCATCAAAGTCCCGGTTTAGCAGAGAATCTGCTTTTCCCTGCCCCTCTGCTGCTCCATCTGCTTGTGCACTCTCTCTCTGTGTGTCAAATAAATACAATCTAAAAATAATTTTTTAATGTATTATTGAATTTAGTTTGCTAGTATTTTGTTGAGGATTTTTGTATCCATGTTTATCAGAGATATGGGCCTGTACTTTTTTTTTTTTTTGGAAGGTTTATTCATTTATTTATTTGAGAGCAAGAGAAGGAGAGTGTGCAGGGGCGGGGGGTGGGGGAGGCAGGGAGGGAAAGAGGGAGAGAGAGAATCCCAAGCAGACTCCATGCTCCAGGCTCCATGGAGCCTGATACGGGGCTCAATCCCATGACCCTGAGATTGTGACCTGTACTTTTTTTGTGGTGTCTTTATCTGGTTTTGGTATCTGGGTAATGCTTGCCTCATAAGATGATTTCAGAAGTTTTCCTTCTGTTTGCATTTTTTGGAATAGTTTGAGAAGAATAGGTATTAACTCTTCCTTAAATGTTTTGTAGAGTTTGCTTGTGAAACTGATCCTGGACTTTAGTTTGTTGGGAGTTTTTAGATTATAGATTCAGTTTCTTTGCTGATTATCTAATGGTCTGTTGAAATTTTCTGTTTCTTCCTGTTTCAGTTTTGGTAGTTTATATGTTTCTAGGAATTTATCCATTTCTTCTGGGTTGTCCAGTTTGTTGACATACAGTGTTTCATAATCTCTTATGATTGTATTTCTTTGGTTTTAGTTGTGATTTCTTTTCTCTCATTTGTGATTTTGAGTCTTTTCTCTTTTTTTTCCTTGATAATTCTGGCTGTAGCTTTATTGATTTTATTGGTTTTCTTTTTTTACAAAGAATCAGGACCTGGTTTCATTGATCTGTTCTGTTGTGTTTTCTTTTTTTAAATCTCTATCATTTATTTCTGTCCTAATCTTTATTATTTCCTTCCATCTGCTGGTTTTAGTTTTGTTCTTTATCTAGTTCCTTTAAGTGCAAGGTTAGGTTGCTTGATATTTTTTTTGCTTCTTGAGGTAGGCCTCTATTGCTGTAATCTTCCTTCTTATAACCCCTGCCTCATCCCACAGGTTTTGGATTATTGTGTTTTTATTTTAATTTGTTTCCATGTATTTTTAAAAATTTCTTCTTTGATTTCCTGGTTGACCCATTCATTGTTTAATAATATGTTATTTAACCTCCATGTATTGTGGTCTTTCCAGATTTTTTTCTTGCAGTTGATTTCTATTTTCATAGCATTGTGGTCAGAAAATATGCATGGTATGATTTTGATCTTCTTGAACTTGAGGTTTTTTCTAATGTGCTAACATGTGATCTGTTCTGGAAAATGTTCCATGTGTACTTGAAAAGAATGTGTATTCTGCTGATGAGGGTGGAATGTCCTGAATATATCTGTTTTTTGTTTTTTGTTTTTTGTTTTTTTAGTGCAGAAAGGTGATTTTATTAAAGCATGGGGACAGGATCCATGGACAGAAAGAGCTGCTGCCTAGATCTGTTAAATCTTTCTGCTCCTGTGTGTCATTCAAAGTCATTGTTTCCTTGATGTTGTTTAGATGATCTGTCCATTGATGTAAGTGAGGTGTTAGAGTCCCCCACTATCATCATGGTTTTAGAAATTATTTCCTTTATGTTTGTTATTAACTGTTACATATATGGGTACTCCTATGTTGGGTGCATAAATATTTACAATTGTTATATTTTATTGTTATATTTTCTCCTTTATGATAATATAGTGTTCTGCTTTGTCTCTTGTTAAAGTCTTTTTTAAAAGTCTGTTTTGTCCAGTATAAGTATTGGACTCTGGTTTTCTTTGATGTCTGTCTGAAAGATGCTTCTCCATCCTCTCATTTTCAATCTGCAGGTGTCTTTAGGTCTAAAATGAGTCTCTTGTAGGCAGTGTATAGATGGGTTTTGTTTTTTTATCCATTCTGTCATCCTGTGTCTTTTAAATGAAGCCTTTAATCCATTTACATTCAAAGTAATTATTGATAAATATTTATTGCCATTTTATTACTTGTTCTTTGGTTGTTTCTAAAGATTTTCTCTGATGCTTTTTTTCTTTCATGATTTTCTTTAGTGATATATTTGGGTGTCTTTTTCTTTGTTCTTTGCCTGTATATTAGTGGTTTTAGATATATCATTATCAGTAGGCTTGTATATAACCTCTTCTGCAAATAGCTGTCTATATTTACTTTATGGTCATTTAAATATGAACCAATTCTTTACTCCTCTCCTCCCCATGTTTTAGGGATGTTTTAATTATTTTCATATCCCTTTTTGTTGGTTAGTTCCTTAACTGATTTTTTTTTACAAAAATACTCATTTTTACTGCTTTTGTATTTCTTACTTTGTACCCTCCTTTTTCATCTTTCCTTCCATCAAGGAGTCCCATTTAGTATTTTCTCATAGGGCTAGTTCATTGGTAATGAACTCCTTTAGTTTCTGTTTATCTAGAAAACTCTGCATCTCCTATTATGTATGATAACCTTGCTGGAAAGAATGCTCGTGGCTATAGATTTTTCCCATTCAGCACTATGAATATATGATTATATCATACTGATGAGGGAGCAGGAGGCTGGCTGAGGACAAAGCAAAAGCTGGCACCTTGCACCCCCTCTCCACCCGCTCCCCTCAGTAATATGTGTGACATTCCTCAGGCACCTCTGGCTGCCCTACAAGAAAAACAAATAGTTAACTTGCAGAGATCACAATCCTGCAAGACAGGAGTCTCCCTTGGTTTACCAATGTCCTAGAGATTTACAACAAACAAGCTATCTTAACAGTAGCATAATTTCCAGAGGCAAATAACTCAGTTCCTCAAGCCCTAAATAAAATTAAATTTCTTCTAAACCCAAATCACACTAACAAGGACACTTGATAGGAGAAATGTGAAACTTTATCTCTGGATCTCCAAGATAGTGTCGAAAATCATTCCCAAGCATATGGCCCACTGATATACATCTAAAGGGTCTCGCAAGAAGATTTTTACTACTGGTAATAAATAAACTTTCTCCCAACAATAGCTAGCCCCTCAAGGTCCTGGAGACCTTGCTTCCAAAATTCCTTAGAGACTAACATCACCCTCTTTGTCCTCACCTACCCAACTCCTGTGTATATAATCAGCCACTCCTCAGGATAACGGGGCAGCATCTCCGTCTGCCCACGGGTCCTGTCCCCGTGCTCTAATAAACCACCTTTTTGCACCAAAGACGTCTTAAGAATACTTTCTTAGCCGTCGGCTCCGAACCTCACCCCATCGAACCTCACCTAGGTTCTAGAACTTCATCAATACCACTCCCTTCTGGTTTACAATTTTCTGTGAAAATCTCCTGCTCTCTGTATGGGTTTTCCTTTGTAAGTTAATGGCTTCTTTTGTCTTGATGCTTTTAAATTTTTTTCTTTATCTCTATATTTTGCAAATTTAATTATGTTTTGTTACATATTAAATGTCTTAGTGTCTTTGTTGATTTTGATGGGTGTTCTCTCTGCCTCCTGGATCTGGGTATCTGTTACCTTCCAGGTAGGGAAGTTTTCAGCTATTACTTCTTCAGATAAATTTTCTGCCCCCCTTTCTCTTACTTCCTCTTGTGGGATTCTTAAAATATGAATGCTTTTACATTTAATGGAGTCACTGAGTTGCCTAAGTTCTCACTTTGCAAAAAATTTTTTCTGTCTTTTGTTCACCGTGATTACTTTCCATTTCCCTGTCTTCTAGGTCACTATTTCACTCCTCTGCTTCTTCCATCTTACTGTTCATTCCAACAAGTATGTTTCTCATTTCATATCAAGCCCTTTATCTCTGCTGTATTATTCCTTATCTCTGTGCTAAGGGTCTCATTGTCTCTTTTCTCATTCCAGTGAATATCTTTGTGATCATTGCCTTGCCTTGTCTATCATTTTACTTTTATCTGTTTCACTAAGATATCTGGTTGTGGTCTTGTCCAGTTCTTTCCTTTGGATCAATTTCTCTGTCTCTTCACTTTTTCTGCTTTTCTGTGTCTGTTTATGTTTTTTTTTTTTTTAAGATTTTATTTATTTATTTGACAGGCAGAGATCACAAGTAGGCAGAGAGGCAGGCGGGGTGGGGGTGGGGAGGCAGGCTCCCTGCTGAGCAGAGAGCCCGATGCGGGACTTGATCCCAGGACCCTGAGATCATGACCTGAGCTGAAGGCAGAGGCTTAACCACTGAGCCACCCAGGTGCCCCATCTGTTTCTGTATGTTAAGAAATTCAGCTGTGTCTTCTGCTGTTGGAAGTAGTGGCTTTATGAAGAAGAGGTCCTGGAGTGTCCTTTAGTGCAGTGCCCCTTATTCACCAGAATCTGGCACCTATGTGTGTTACATACACCCTGTTGTTGTGTCTGAGTCATTTTTCCTTTTAGTGCAGTTTTCAGCACTGACTCTCTGCCTGTTGTGGGCTGTAATTGCTGTTTGTGGCGTTAGTGGGACCCAGACAGGCCAGCTTTGAGGGGGGCGTGCCTACCAGGGAACTTGGGAGCAGGGTAGTGGAATTAACAAAGTTTATACTGGGCCACTAGTCTGTGCCGGATCTCCTGAAACTCTGTGGCAGCTAGGGGCTGAATGCAGTGGTTAGGGGAAGCATGCAGGTGGGTGTGGTACAAGGTGGTGGCTAGGGACACATTGGCTTGGATTGGATTGGATTGTGATTGTGATTGTGATGGATGGGTGTGACTTGAAACAGCAGCTGTGCACCCTCTGGCTGGGTGGGGCAAACGCACGCAGGGGCTTAAGAAAATTTGCCCTGAGGCCAGGGAGTGGGGGAGTCTTCAGGAGACACCTTGGGCAGCGTGCACTGCTAGCAGGTTAGGTAACAAGTGTCTCTGTAGCCCTGCCTCCCACAGATGGCTCTGTGTTTATGCTGGGGGGCAGGGGAAGAAAATGGCCCCTGCTAGCTCCCTTGTTTTTGGAGAAGTCCCCCAACACACTCTGAAATCAGTATGAATAGGTCTCTCCCGTTTGCCCATGGTGTTGTGTTAACTGCTGTTTTTATGTTGCCTCTCCACACAAGCTGCTGTCTCTTTAAGGCCTGTGACCCAGCTATAACTAGCTCTGCTGGTTTACCGAGTGCTGACTCAGCTGACTTTTAAAGCTCCAAGCTCCAAGTCCTACTGGTTTTGCAAACTGATGAAATTCAGCCCCTTTGGTATGTATGTCTGTACTAGTTAAGTAGGTAGGTAGTTTTATTGTAACAAAGCTTGTACATTTTTAATGTTTAAAACTGAGCATCATCTTTCCTTTCCAGTGTAACACCAAATTTAAAAATAAACAGGAGCAAAACTGTAATAGGGAATGTCAGTTCTAAGTAAGATCCTATATATAGGTTCTACTGATCTACTGAGTAGCAGGGCTCTAGTCATCATAAGTAAAGAATATAATTTTAAAAGTATCATCTTAAACTGCAAGGATGTCCCTTAAACATCACAATTAAACATGCTGAAGGAAAACCCATGTTGTCAAAATGCCCATTTAACCCACCCAGGCATCTCAAACCCATCCTTTCCTGACCTTCTGTAATCTCATTTTTAAATTCTTTTTCTTTTTTTTAAATAAGAGAAAGTGGAAAGATACATGTTGGCAAACACTAACTGCCCATATTCACATAAAGACAGTGTAATCTCTGAGCACATTATACAGAGAAAGGAGGACAAAAGTTAGAATTCCGTATACTGCAATACAGGGGCCTAGCATTCTCCAGCTTCCAGCAGAGGTAAGGGAGCAAGTTTTCCTTTTTCCCCCACAAAGCATGGTGATGTTGGATTTCATAATGTTTTTGTTGAGACAGGAAGGGATAAAAATTTGGAAAGGAAAGTGGTAGATACTTTTCCCACTGTATTCTGCTCAAGGTATTTCCCCCCAGCATAAGTTGAGAACCATGTTTTAAAGGGAGAGAAAAATGACTTCAAAAAAAACAGGGAGGGTGAGCACAAAAGGAGGAAACAAAAAGACTGCAACTTGCTCCCAGGGACTGAAGGAAATTAAAGAAAAGGAAGGTTGGAATCCCATCAGTTTTCCATTAGTCATCTTCTCCTTCATCCTCCTGTCCTTCCTTCTCTACCTCATCTTCACCTTTATCGTCATCTCCTTCTTCATCAATATATTTTTTTTCTTTTTTTTGGGTAAGATTTATTTATTTATCAGAAAGAGAGAGCATGCAAGTGAGCAGGGGGAGAGGGAGAAGGAGAGAAGTCCTCAAACAGACTCCTGGCTGAACTCGGAGCCTGGTGAGGGGCTTCATCTCACATTTTCAAGACCCAGGCTGAAACTAAGAGTTGACACTCAACTGACTGAGTCACCCTGGCACCCCTTCATCAGTATCTTTTTTTTTTTAAAGATTTTATTTATTTATTTGACAGCGAGATCACAAGCAGGCAGAGAGGCAGGCAGAGAGAGAGGAGGAAGCAGGTTCCCTGCTGAGCAGAGAACCCGATGCGGGGCTCCATCCCAGGACTCCGAGATCATGACCTGAGCCGAAGGCAGCGGCTTAACCCACTGAGCCACCCAGGCGCCCCCCCCCTTCATCAGTATCTTCAGTCCTCCTTCTTCGTCGTCATCATCATCTCCTTCTGCTTCATTATCCATATTAGGAGCCAAGTAGTACTGTAAGGGATTTGGCCCAATATCATCTTTGATAACCTCTCCTGACTCACCTGTACCAGCCTGTTTTTAAAAGCCAAACATTATGGGGATTAATCTTCCCTGTGTTAGCTCCCTGGTATTAGGGCCTGTTTCTTTGCCCTCTGTGCATGCATGCAGCTTCCTCCCTCCTGCGGGCAGCCTCTCTATGCCATTCTGACCTACTTGACCTTTCAGATGGAGCAGCTTCTCCATATTTACTTATGGAGTTTCTTTTGTCAGTCTTCAGATTGTTGTCTGATTTACTGGCTTGAATGTGGATGATATCTAGTTGTAAACGTGGGATAGGGTGAGCTCAGGTTCCTTTTACTCCGACATCCTCCTCCTCATGAAGTAAATATTTTTTATTCTTTGAGAAAAGCATACCCTCCCTTTTTCTATGCTATTTATGTAGAATTTTGTGTCAGACTAGTCAGAATTGGACTGGTTTTAGAGTTTCTTACTATGGTTTCTCTCTGCACCAGAGCCTTGGAACCTTGTAATGATATTTTGTTGTTGTGTTTCTGTGTGGTTTTTGTGCTTTTGCACTACACCCCAGAGGGGGGGTCTGTCTTCTTCAGCTTTCCTCTGTGTGTTGTCTTCTAATTTCACTCAGATTTTAGTCAGTACTTGTCAGCATGTGTTTGGGGGTAGAAAATGGGAGCATTCTCTAATGTTTGGATTGAGACTTAGTCTTAAGCAGGCATTGTGAATCTGGGTTTTGTGGTATGGCCATCACACGTTTTCTTGTACCTTCAGGTATAATGCTATTGCCAGCATGTATTTCAGTTCTCCCCCAGGGCTAAAGCTTTAGTTGGTTTTTCACCCCTTACCCAGCTATAGTTGGTTTTCACCACTGTATCCCCACATTGTGCTCCTTAGGCTTTTGTTCCTTAGGGAAGATAGGCCTGGTATTAACTTTTGACTGCCTGTATTTAGTGCTTCAGAGTATAGGTTTTCTTTTTTTTAAATTAATTATTTTTATTAACATATAATGTATTATTTGCCCCAGGGGTGCAGGTCCGTGAATCATCAGGCTTACACACTTCACAGCATTCACCGTATCACATACCCTATCCAGTGTCCATAACCCGACCAGCCTCTCCATACCCCGCCTTCCCCCAGCAAACCTCCATTTGTTTTGTGAGATTGAGTCTCTTGTGGTTTGTCTCCCTCTTGATTCTATCTTGTTTCATTTTTTTCCTTCCCTACCCCCCAAACCATCCACTCTGCCTCACAAATTCCTCATATCAGGGAGATCATATGATAATTGTCTTTCTCTGATTGACTTATTTTTATCAGCATAGTGCCCTCTAGTTCCATCCACATCATCAAAAAAGGCAAGATTTCATTTCTTTTGATGGCTGCAGAGTATTCCATTGTATGTATACACCACATCTTCTTTACCCATTCATATGTTGATGGACATCCAGGTTCTTTCCATGGTTTGGCAATTGCGGTCATTGCTGCTATAAACATTCGGGTGCACATGCCCTTTCGGATCACTACATTTGTATTTTTAGGGTAAATACTCAGTAGTGCAATTGCTGGGTCGTAGGGTAGCTCTACTTTCAACTTTTTGAGGAACCTCCATGCTATTTTCCAGAGTGGCTGCGCCAGCTTGCATTCCCACCAACAGTGTAGGGGGGTTCCTCTTTCTCTGCATCCTCTCCAACATCTGTCGTTTCCTGACTTGTTAATTTTAGCCATTCTGACTTGTGTGAGGTGGTATCTCATGTGGTTTGGGTTTGTATTTCCCTGTTGCAGAGTGATATTGAGCATTTTTTCCTATGTCTCTTGGCCATCTTGATGTCTTCTTTGCAGAAATGTTTGTTCATGTCCTCTGTCCATTTATTGATTGGATTATTTGTTCTTTGGGTTGTTGAATTTGATAAGATCTTTATAGATTTTGGATACTAGCCCTTTATCTGATATGTCGTTTGTGAATATCTTCTCCCATTCTGTCAGTTGTCTTTTAGTTTTGTTGACGGTTTCCTTTGCTGTGCAAAAGCTTTTGATCTTGATGAAGTCCCAATAGTTCATTTTTGCCCTTGCTTCCCTTGCCTTTGGTGATGTTCCTGGGAAGAACATTCTCTAGTGCACATGGAGTGTACTTGAGACTATTCTTGTTTCTTGAGAAAGGCTTGTATTGCTATATACTTTCCTCAGCTGCAGCTGAGGTCGAAGAGGTTGCTGCCTAAGTTCTCAAGGATTTTGATGGATTCCTGTCTCACATTGGGGTCTTTCATCCATTTTGAGTCTATTTTTGTGTGCGGTATAAGGAAATGGTCCAGTTTTATTCTTCTGCATCTGGCTGTCCCAATTTTCGCAACACCATTTGTTGAAGAGACTGTCTTTTTTTCCATTAGACATTCTTTCTGCTTTGTCAAAGATTAGTTGATCATACAGTTGAGGGTCTCTTTCTGGGCTCTCTGTACTGTTCCACTGATCTATGTGTCTGTTTTCATCCAGTACCATACTGTCTTGAAGATTACAGCTTAGAAATAGAGCTTGAAGTCTGGAATTGTGATGCCACCAACACTGGCTTTCTTTTTCAACATTCCTCTGGCTATTCGGGGTCTTTTCTGGTTCCATATAAATTTTAGGATTATTTGTTCCATTTCTTTGAAAAAATTGATGGTAGTTTCATAGGGATTGCATTAAATGTGTAGATTGCTCTAGGTAGCATAGACATTTTCACAATATTTGTTCTTCCAATCCATGAACATGGAACATTTTTACATTTCTTTATGTCTTCCTCAATCTTTTTCATGTGTACTTTATAGTTTTCTGAGTATAGAGTCTTTGCCTCTTTGGTTCGGTTTATTCCTACATATCTTATGGTTTTGGGTGCAATTGTAAATGGGATTGGCTCCTTAATTTATCTTTCTTCTGTCTTGTTGTTGGTGTATAGAAATGTAGCTGACTTCTGTGCATCGATTTTATATCCTGACACTTTACTGAATTCCTGTACAAGTTCTAGCAGATTTGGAGTGGAGTCTTTTGGGTTTTCCACGTAAAGTATCATATCATTTACAAAGAGTGATGGTTTGACTTCTTCTTTGCCAATTTGGATGCCTTTAATTTCTTTTTGTTGTCTGATTGTTGAGGCTAGGACTCCTAGTACTATGCTGAATAGCACTGGTGATAATGGACATCCCTGCCGTGTTCCTGACCTTAGCGGAAAAGCTCTCAGTTTTTCTCCATTGAGAATGATATTCGCTGTGGGTTTTTCATACGTGGCTTTGATGACATTGAGTTGTGTACCCTCTATCCCTACACTTTGAAGAGTTTTGATCAAGAAAGGATGCTGTACTTTGTCAAATGCTTTTTCAGCATCTCTTGAGAGTATCATATGGTTCTTGTTCTTTCTTTTATTAATGTATTGTATCACATTGATTGATTTGAGGATGTTGAACCAGGCTTGCAGCCCTGGAATAAATCCCACTTGGTGGTCGTGAATAATCCTTTTAATGTACTGTTGGATCCTGTTGGCTAGTATTTTGGTGAGAATTTTTGGATCTGTGTTTATCAAGGGTATTGGTCTGTAATTCTCTTTTTTGATGGGATCTTTGTCTGGTTTTGGGATCAAGGTAATGCCGGCCTCACAAAATGAGTTTCGAAGTTTTCCTTCCATTTCTATTTTTTGGAACAGTTTCAGGAGAATAGGTATTAATTCTTCTTTAAATGTTTGGTAGAATTCCCCTGGGAAGCCATCTGGCCCTGGGCTCTTGTTTGTTGGGCGATTTTTGATGACTGCTTCAATCTTCTTACTGGTTATGGGTCTGTTCAGGTTTTCTCTTCTTCCTGCTTCAGTTTTGGTAGACTATACATCTCTAGGAACGCATCCATTTCTTCCAGATTGTCAAATTTGCTGGCGTATAGTTGCTCATAATATGTTCTTATAATTGTTTGTATTTCTTTGGTGTTGGTTGTGATCTCTCCTCTTTCATTCATGATTTTATTTATTTGGGTCCTTTCGCTTTTCTTTTTGATAAGTCTGGTCAGTGGTTTATCAATCTTATTAATTCTTTCAAAGAACCAGCTCCTAGGTTTGTTGATTTGTTCTACTGTTCCTTGGTTTCTATTTCATTGATTTCTGCCCTGATCTTTATGATTTCTCTTCTCCTGCTGGGCATAGGCTTTCTTTGCTGTTCTTTCTCCAGCTCCTTTAGTTGTAGGGTTAGGTTGTGTACTTGAGACTATTCTTGTTCTTGAAAAAGGCTTGTAACGCTATATACATTTCTCTGTGGACCACTTTTGCTGTGTCCTACAGATTTGAACCATTGTGTTTTCACTATCATTTGTTTCCATTAATTTTTTCAATTCTTCTTTAATTTTCTGGTTGACCCATTCATTCTTTAGTAGGATGCTCTTTAGCTTCCATGTATTTGAATTCTTTCTAACTTTCCTCTTGTGATTGAGTTCTAGCTTCAGAGCATTGTGGTCTGAAAATATGCAGGAAATGATCCCAATCTTTTGGTACCAGTTGAGACTGATTTATGACCCAGGATGTGATCTATTCTGGAGAATGTTCCATGTACACTAGAGAAGAATGTGTTCTTTTGCTTTGGAATGGAATGTTCTGAATATATCTGTGATGTCCATCTGGTCCAGTGTGTCATTTAAAGCCTTTATTTCCTTGTTGATCTTTTGCTTGGATGATCTGTCCTTTTCAGTGAAGGGGATGTTAAAGTCCCCTACTATTATTGTATTATTGTTGATGTGTTTCTTTGATTTTGTTATTAATTGGCTTATATAGTTAGCTGCTCCCATGTTAGGGGCATAGATATTTAAAGTTGTTACGTCGTCTTGTTGGACAGACCATTTGAGTATGATGTAGCGTCCTTCCTCACCTCTTATAGTCTTTGGCTTAAAATCTGATTTATCTGCTCTAAGGATGGCCATCCCAGCATTCTTTTGATGTCCATTAGCATGGTAAATTGTTTTCCACCCCTTCACTTTAAATCTGGAGGTATCTTTGGTTCTAAAGTGAGTTTCTTGCAGACATCATATTGATGGGTTTTGTTTTTTTATCCATTCTGATACCCTGTGTCTTTTGATTGAGGCATTTAGCCCATTTACATTCAGGGTAACTATTGAGAGATACGAATTTAGTGCCATTGTATTGCCTATAAGGTGACTGTTCCTATATATTGAAGCTTTCTATCTCTCCTTCTATTTTCATTGATAGCCTGTCTGGATATAGTATTTCTGGCTGCATATTTTTCTCATTTAGTGCTGTAAATATATCATGCCAGTTCTTTCTGGCCTGCTAGGTCTCTGTGGATTAGTCTGCTGTCAATCTAACATTTCTGCCATTCTCTGTTGGAGTCCGTTTGGAGTCTGCAAACCCAGAAGATTCCTGCCTCCAGAGGAGCAAAGTGAGTCTCCCTGGATCTGCCACTTGTAGGGTCCCTGATCAAAGAGCAGTGGTCTGACGGTGCCGCAGATCACGGTTTAGGTCCCTAGCTATCGGTACTGCCTCCTGTTCTTTTTTTTGTGGTGAGTTTTTCTACCTTGTTATTTTATCCAGATAAGAATATATGAACAAAAGAATAAAATACTAAAAGGGTGGCAAAGACTGTAGAAAAATATATGCTAACCAAATCAGAAGAGACCCCAGACCAGGGGGAGGAAAAAGGAGGGTAAAAAGAAATAAAAAACAACGTATAAGTATATATATTAGACTGGTGAATGGAAGAGTGCCACCCACTTGATTTTATCTTAGAAGAAACTACTCCCAGAATTTTAAAAAAAAGAAAAATATATATGTACAAAAATAAGGGTAAACATGATGAAGGGATGGGATATGACTGTAAAGATGGAAATTTAAAAAAAAATTCTAAAAAATGGAATTGATAACATAAGTTGGTTGGAAAAAGAAAGAAGGAAAAAGATTGGGTGAGAGAATGTGCTTAGACTGGAGACTAGATCAAAGCCCTGTGGTAGATTTAGGGTATATTTTGATCTGTTAGAATAAATTGTATCCCGAAATTTTTTAGAAAAAAAACAAACCCTGTATGTATACAAAAAGTAAAGCTAAATACAATGAAGGATAAAATATGACTATAATAGTAAAGGTTTAAAAAGATTTTTTTAAGAAAGATATTGTTAAAATAAACTAATTAAAAAATGTTAAAGGAGGAAAGAGGAAAAGTTAAAAAAGTCAGAATAAGAAAAAAAATAAAATTAAAAATATTTAACCTGGGGAAACTAAAGCATCATGGGGAGAAAACCATGAATTCAATGCATTGCTTTCTCCTGGCTCTGGAGTTCCACAGTTCTTCTTGATCAGTGAGCTTGGTCTAGGCTGTATGTTCTTGCTCATCTTCTGGGGGACGGACCTGTTGTAGTGACTCTCAGATGTGTTTGCCCGAGGCAGAATTGCACCACCTTTGCCAGGGGCCAGGTTAAGAAGTCGCTCAAGTTCGCTCTCTGGAGTTTTTGTTCCCTGAACACTTTCCGTAGAGCTCTAGAGGACAGGAATGAAGATGCTGGCCTCCCAATCTCCAGCGCAGAGGAGCTGAGAGCTTGGGGCCCCACTCCTCAGTGCGCCCTTAGAGGAAAGGGGTCAATCACCCCCATCTCCCCGGTCTCCGGCTATGCTCTGGGCTCACCTGGCCTGTGACCGAGTGTTTTCTGTCTCAGTTGCACAGCCCCATTTGGAATCTCCAAACCCAGAAGATTCCTGCCTCCAGAGGAGGAAAGTGAGTCTCCCTGGATCTGCCACTTGTAGGTTCCCTGCTCAAAGAGCAGTGGTCTGAATGTGCCGCAGATCACGGTTTAACGTAACCCCAAGCTGAGAGCTCACCCCTTGGCTCCGTCTCTGTAGCTGGCTTCCCCATTCTAGTAACTGGGAGCTCTGCCACAGTCAGACACCCCTGAACGTTCAGTGACCCCACGGGTCCTGAGACCACACTGTCCCTGCGAGGGCTCCACCCCAGCTTAGCCTCTGGAGCGATATCCCTCGGTGGAGCAGACTTCTAAAAGTTCTGATTTTGTGCTCTGCTGCTCCACCGCTTGTCCTGCCTTTCAGAAAGTGGTTGATTTTATGGTCCTAGAACTGCTGCTCTTCTCTTTGATCTGTTGAGTTTGTAGTTGTTCGGAATGGTTTGAGAACTATCTAGCTGAACTCCTGTGACCTGATGTCATTTCAGTCTGCTGTTCCTCCACCTATTTTGCTATCCTACCCCCAGAGTATAGGTTTTAATGATCTTCCTTTTAGTTTAAGAATGCATTTTTTTTTTTTAATAAGAGAGATAAGAAGGATATATTTAGGGAGAATTTCAGCCATAGTTGCTGCTCCCTTCCCCCAAATAGCACCGAGGGAATCTCTCTGTGATCTTTGCTTTGGCCACCTGTTTGTAAAATATGCAGGTGGGTGCAGCTCGCTCCCTGTTTTTTGAAATGCCCCTCCCTGCAAAGGCTTGCCATTCTCATGATAGCCTACACTTTGCCTTTAGCAGTAATTTTTTTTTTAAGATTTTATTCATTTATTTGACACACAGAAATCACAAGTAGACAGAGAGGCAGGCAGAGAGAGAGAGGAGGAAGCAGGGTCCCCGCTGAGCAGAGAGCCTGATGTGGGGCTCAATCCCAGGACCCTGGGATCATGACCTGAGCTGAAGGCAGAGGCTTTAACCCACTGAGCCACCCAGGCACCCCTTAGCAGTATATTTTAATTTTTAGTTCTATCTTCTTTCTTTCCTACCACTTTTTGTGGCTTTTGTTCCAATGATCAGATGATCAGATTATGTTTTTCTCTGCAGGTACTTACCTATCTCTAAATTTCCATAAAATTTTTTACTCTGTGACTTCACTTCTATGGTTAATTAGAATCACTAATTTGCAGTTAAGCCTGTTTCTTCTCTTAAAGGATGTAGTGATGCTCTTTCTAGCTTTCTGCGTGTCTGAGCCTTGTTGTCTTTGTAATTGCTTGTGTCTCTGTTTTTCATTTTTTTCTTTTGCAGTTTTTTAATATTTTTAGTATTCCATTTTAATGTTCTTTTAAATTTTTTGGTTATAACACTGAAATTTGTTCTGTTGTTGTTGCTGTAGGAATTACAGTAAATATAACCTAGGCATCACCTAATGGTTTATATATAGATTCAATGTTTTAACTGTCAGGTGAACAAAAGCCGTACTTTTTTAAGTGATTTTTTAATAGTTGCCATTTGTTTTATATTTACATAATTCAAAAGCCCATCAGACTGTGTTATAATTTCTGCTTTTAAGAGTCCTATATAAAAGAACCTAAGAGGAGAAAAGTGAGCCTTTATATTTACTCATTTACCAGTTCTATTCTTTCTTCATTTCTAAAGATGTTAACTTCCCCTGGGTATCACTCAGATTCAGAGTTATTTCATCTCAACTCCATTTAAAATGAATTCTCTTCGTTTTCTTTCATCTAAGAATGTGTTCATTTCACCTTCATTCCTACAGGAGTTTTTCGCTGTATAAAAAAGTGTTAGAAGTTTTTCTCTTTCAGCACTTTATTTATTTATTTTTTTTTAATTTTTTTACTTTTAAAGATTCATGTATTTTAGAGAGAGAAAGTGCAGGTAGGGGCACAGGGAGGGAGCCAGAATCTCCAGCAGACTCCCCACGGAGTCTGGACCCTGACCTGGGGACTCAATCCCACAACCCTGAGACCATGATCTGAGCCGAAATCAAGAGTCAGATGCTTAACTGACTGAGCCACCTAGGCGCTCCTCTTCTTTTAGCACTCTAAAGATGTTTTTCTCCCATTTCTGTTCTCCATGGTTTCTGATGAGAAGTCTGCAGTAGTTCGAATCATTGATAATCCATCTGAACTGTGTTGCTTTTTGTAGCTGCTTTCAAATTTTTTTTATTTTCCAGTTTTAGTTTGACTGTTGAAAGTGATATTTCTGGGTGTGTTTTTCTTTCAGTTTATCTTGTTTGGATTTGCTTAGGTAGTTGAATATGTGGATTCATCTTTCATCAGGTTTTTTTCATCAATATTACTGGAAGTTTTCCAGTAATATTCCAACAGACATTTTTTTCTGTAAATTTTTTTCCTTCTGGCACTCCGATGACTTGTATACTAGGCATTTTAATATTGCTTCATAAGTTCTGAGACTGTGTTGTTTCAACCTTTTTGTTATTTTTCTGTTGCTTAGATTGAGTAATTTCTGTTGATCTGTCTTCAGATTTATTGATTCTTGTGCCCTTTCTGCTATTGAGATCTCAAGTGAATTTTTTTTTTAAGATTTATTTATTTTAGGGGCACGTGGGTGGTTCAGTTGGTTAAGCATCTGCCTTTGGCTCAGGTCATGATCTTGGAGTCCTGGGATTGAGCCCCCACGTCGGGCTCCTTGTTCAGTGGGAGCCTGCTTCTCTCTCCCTCTGCCTGCTGCTCCCCCTACATGTACACCTGCTCTGTCAAGTAAATAAATAAAAAATCTTTCTAAAAAATAAAGATTTATTTGAGAGAGAGCGTGAGTGTGCAAGTGGGGGGAGGGGCAGAGGGAGAGAATCTTCAAGCAGACTCCTTGCTGAGCATGGAACCAACCTAGGGCTTTAGACCCATGAGATCATGACCTGAGCTAAAACCAAGAGTCAGACACTCAACCAGCAGAGCCATCGAGGTGCTCCCTTAAGTGAATTTTTTTTTTTTTATCATAGACATTTGTATTTTTAGTTAAGAATTTCCGTTTGGTTCTTTTTATGTGTATATCATATGATAAATTTATTCTTTTTTTATACACAATTTATTTATTCTTTAAATTTGTATGGTCTGTAGCTGTTAGCACAATCCAGTTAAAGGACATTGCATTATTTCCAAAAATTCTCAAGTCCTATTCCCATCCTCAGTCCAATGTTACTGCTGACCCCTATGTTAAAATCAGCCTTTCTTCGATATTTCATATGAATGAAATTACAGAATGTTCATGATGCTGAGTTTGACCTCCTATACTTACTACTTTTTTTGAGGTTTATCCTTGTGGTAGCATGTATTTATATATATTTTTTAGAGCTAAATATTCAGTATTATAGATATACCATTTTTGTTTCACAATTCACTTGATACAAAGTTGACTTAAATTCCTTTTATTTCCTTTGGCTATTAATAAATGTTGCTATGAAAATTAATGTACATGTCCTTGTATGTTTCCATTTTTCTTGAATAGCTGGGTCATAGGGTAAATATTTGGTTAGCTCTTACAGAAACTGCCAAACTGTTTTCCACAGTGGCTGTATTATTTTATGTTACCACCTACAATAAATGAGGGTTAATATTTCTCTACATCTTCATCATTTGTTATTGTCTTTTTGATTATAGTCAATTTAGTTACTGTGAAGTGGTATTTCATTATGGTTTTATTTTACATTTCCTTAATTAAGCTCTAAGGAGATTGTGTATTTTTTCATTTGCTTATTGCTCATTCATATGATTTTGGTGGAATATCATTTAAATCTTTCCTCCATTTCTAATTTTTTCTTACTGTATTATAAGTTCTTTATATATACATATGTGTATTTTGAACACAAGTCCTTTATAAAAAATAATGACTTATATTTTCTTCACTGTGTAACTTGTTTTTTTCATTTTCTGTATTTTTTTATTTTGATGAAGCCCAGTTTATGTTATTTTTTGTATCTACTCATTCATCAATTTTTTTTTTATAATTTTTTTTTTTTAAGATTTATTTATTTATTTATTTGACAGGCAGAGAGGCAGGCAGAGAGAGCGGAGAGCCCGATGCGGGACTTGACCCCAGGACCCTGAGATCATGACCTGAGCCGAAGGCAGAGGCTTTAACCCACTGAGCCACCCAGGTGCCCCTCATTCATCAATTTTTTAAAAAGATTTTATTTATTTACTTGATAGGTAAAGCACAATTAGGCAGAGCTGGAAGCAGAGGAGAGGAAAAGCAGGCTCCCTGCTGAGCAGAGAGCTGGGTGTGGGACTCCATATAAGGACCCTGGGATCATGACCTAGGCCAAAGGCAGATGCTTAACTGACTGAGCCACCCAGGTGCCCCTCTTTAATCAATTTTATATTATCTTGATTATTGTAGCTTTAACGTAAATTTTAAAATATGGTAACAAAAGACCTACATTGTTTTTCAAATGTGTTTTGGGTATTCTGTATGCTTTGCACTTGTGATCAGCTTGCCTTTTTTTTTTTTTTTTTTTTTTTAAGATTTCATTTATTTATTGGAGGGAGAAAGAACATGAGCAGGAGGAGGAGCAGAGGGAGAGGGAGAAGCAGACTTCACACTGAGCAGGGAGCCCAATTCGGGGCTCAGTCCCAGGACCCTTGGGATCATGACTTGAGCTGAAGGCAGACACCCGACTGACTGAGCCACTGAAGTGCCCCCCATTTTTTTAAATACAAAAAAATCCTGCTGGGATTTCAGTATGGATTTCATTGACTTTATAGATCCATTGGTGAGTGTTGACTATATAATAATATTGCATCTTGCAGTGCACGAACATAGATTTCCATATATTTTTTCTATTTCTCCAAGCAATGTTGTATAGTGTTTAATATATAAATTATTTTTTCTTTTGTGAAATTTATTCTTTAACGTTTTATTCTTTTTGATGCTCTTAATTCCATTTTCAGATATTTTATTGCTGGTAAAGAAATACAATTGATTTGGCGGCTTTTAGATTCTTTTATGTATTTTTAATTTTTTTATTCAAATACAGTTGACCCACAGTGTTACATTAGTTTCAGGTATACAGCATAGTGAGTGAACAATTCTAAACATTATGCTGTGTTCACAACAAAGTATAGGTGCCATCTATATATATGTGTATATATGTATCAGGCTCAACACCCAAAAAACAAATAATCCAGTTAAGAAATGGGCAGAAGACATGAACAGACACTTTTCCAAAGAAGACATCCAAATGGCTAGCAGACACATGTAAAGATGCGCAACATTACTTGTTTACATTGATTACATACATATATATGTAATATGATGTTCTTACAATGTCACTAACTATATTCCTTTATTTTTTATATTTTATTTTTATTTGAATTCTAGTTAGTGAACATGCAGGGCAGTCAGTATTGGTTTAGGAGTAGAATTCATTGATTCATCTCTTAAGTACACCACCCAGTGCTCATCATAACAAGTTCACTTCTTGATAGCCATCACTCATCTATCCCCTCCCCCACCCACCTCCCTCCATTACCCCTCGGTTTGTTCTCCATTATTAAGAGACTCTTAGGGGCGCCTGGGTGGCTCAGTGGGTTAAGCCTCTGCCTTCGGCTCGGGTCATGATCTCCGGGTCCTGGGGTCGAGCCCTACATCGGGCTTTCTACTCAGCGGGGACCCTGCTTCCCTCTCTCTCTCTCTGCCTGCCTCTCTGCCTACTTGTGATATCTGTCAAATAAATAAAATCTTTAAATAAAAAAATTTTTTTAAAAGATTTTAAAAAAAGAGACTCTTAGGGTTTGTTTCCCTTCCCCCTCTTATGTTTATCTGTTTTGTTTCTTAAATTCCACATATGAGTGAAATCATATGATATTTGTCTTTCCCTTACTTATTTCGCTTAGCATAATACACTCTAGCTCCATCCACATCATCCCAAATGGTAACCTTTCATACTTTCTGATGGCTGAATAATACTCCTTTGTATGTATACATCGCATCTTCTCTATCCATCCGTGTCAATTAACACTTGGGCTCTTTCCATAGTTTGTGCTATTGTTGATAATGCTGCTATAAACATCAGGGTGCACGTACCCCTTCAAATCAGTATTTTTGTATCCTTTGGGTAAATAACTAGTAGCACAGTTGCTGGATCGTAGGGTAGATCTTTTTTTTTTTTTTTAAGATATTATGTATTTATTTGAGAGAGAGAATGCGTGAGTGAGAGCGAGCAGAAGTACGGGGAAGAGGGTGAGAGAGAAGCAGACACCCCACTGAGTAGGGAGCCCAATGTGGTGCTCGATCCTAGGACCTTGGGATCATTACCAGAGGTCAAGGCAGAGGCTTAACAGACTCAGCCATCCAGGCACCCGGGTAGTTCTGTTTTTAATTTTTTGAGGAGCCTCCATACTGGTTTCCAGAGTGGCTGCACCAGCTTGCATTCCCACAAGCAGTGCACGAGGGTTCCCCTTTCTCTGCATCCTCACCAGCACCTGTTGTTTTGTGTGTTGTTAATTTTAGCCATTCTGACAGGTGTGATGAAACGGTATGTCATCGTGATTTTGATTTGTACTTCCCTGATGGTGAGTAATGTTGAGCATCTTTTCATGTGTCTGTTAGCCATCTGGATGTCTTCTTTGGAAAAGTGTCTGTTCATGTCTTCTGCCCATTTCTTAACTGGATTATTTGTTTTTTGGGTGTTGAGCTTGATAAATTCTTTATATATTTTGTATACTAACCCTTTATCCGACATGTCATTTACAAACATCTTCTCCCATTCTGTAGGCTGCCTTTTAGTTTTGTTTATTGTTTCTGTCATTGACTATATTCCCTTTGCTTTGCCTTTTATTCTCATGACTTTTCATTCAGTAACTAGAAGCCTGTATCTCCACTCCCCTTCACCCATTTTGTACATCGCCTCATCCTCTGTGGCACTCCTCACCCTTATGGCAACCATCAGTTTGTTTTCTATACTTACAGGTCTGATTCTGTTTTTTGTTTATTCGCATTTCAGGTTCCACATATGACTGAAATTATATGGTATTTGTCTTTCTCAGTCGGCCTTATTTTACTTAGCATTGGCCTTATTTTACTTAGCATAATACCCTTTAGGTCTATCCATATTGTTGCAAATGGCAAGAGCTCATCCTTTTTTTTTTTTTAAGGCTGATTAATATTCCATTTTTTATATATATATAATTTTCCTTATACATTTGTCTCTTGGTGGACACTTGAATTCCTTCCATATCTTGGCTATTGTAAATAATGCTACAGTAAACATAGAGATACATACATCTTTTTGAATTGATGTTTTCTTTTTCTTTGGGTTAATACCCAGTAGTGGGATTATTGGATCCTATGGTATTTCTGTATTTCAAATTTTTGAGGAAGCTCCACACTGTTTTCCACAGTGGCTGTACCAGTTGACACTCCCACCAGTGTACATGAGGCTTCTTTTTCTCCCACTGCCTTTTTTGTCGTTTTTATTTTAGCTATTCTAATAGGTGTTGAGTTTGTAAGTTCTTTATAGATCTTGGATCTCTTCTCCCATTCTGTAGGTTGTCTTTTAGTTTTGTTGACTGTTTCCTTTGCTGTGCAAAAGCTTTTTATCTTGGTGAAGTCCCAGTAGTTCATTTTTGCTTTTGTTTCCTTGCCTTTGGAGACGTGTCTAGTAAGAAGTTGCAGTGGCCAAGGTCGAAGAGATTGCTGCCTGTGTTCTCTAGGATTTTGATGAATTTCTGTCTCACAGTTAGGTTTTTATCCATTTTGAGTTTGTTTTTATATATGGTATAAGAAAAATTTTATGTATAGTTTCATCTTCTACATGTGGCTGTCCAATTTTCCCAACACCATTTGTTGAAGAGACTGACAAAGATTATTTTTAATTAACGTTTAAAAAAAAATCTCTGAATAGGGGCCCCTGATTCAGGTCAGTGAAGTGGCTGCCTTCAGCTCAGGTCTTCATCTAAGGGTCCTGAGATCGAGCCCCACATTGGGCTCCCTGCTCATTGGGAAGTCTGATTCTCCCTCTCCCTCTGCTGCTCGCCCTGCTTGTGTTCCCTCACTCGCATGCTCACTCTCTCACATTCTCTCTCTCTTAAATCATAAAAAAAAAATATTTCTAGGTACGCCTGGGTTGCTCAGTAGGTTGGGCATCTGCCTTCAGCTTGGGTGATGGTTCTAGGTTTCTGGGATCGAGTCTCGTGTTGGACTCCTTGCTTGGCAGGGAGTCTGCTTCTCTTTCTGCCTGCAGCTCCCTCTGCTTATGCTTTTTCTCTCTCTCAAATAAATAAATAAATAATGTCTTTTAAAAAACCCTCTAAATTATTAGTGAAATTCCCCAAAGAGGTATAAGCTAAAAGTCAAACAAATACACAGAGTATTTAAAACATCTAAAGAAGTATAAAATACAGGATATGGTCAAAATATCATAATGTGGTAGACATAAATCCAAACATCTATAATTAGATTAAATACACAAATGATCAAACAAACCTCAGAGCCTATCAGATGATTTAGAAATCATAACCCAGCTATATGCTATCTACAAGATACCTCCTTTCAGTATCCTAACATAGATATGTTAAGGTAAAAGATTAGAACTTGATACAGCAATCAAACACCAATCAAAAAAAAGGTTGAGGGAAGGTTCCAAGATGGTGTGACACAGGGTAATGCTGAACTCATTTCCTCCACAGACACTAAATCTATACTTACATATAGAATAATTCCTCCTGAAAAAGAACTGAGGGCTTTAACAGCTCTGCACAAACAAGGATAGAAAGAGACAACATAGAGAATAGTTGGGGGAGACAGTAATAATGGGAAACCCACCCCTGATGCTTACAACTGTGGTAGAGAAGGATAGTACTGAGGGACCAGGAGCAGATTTATCTGCTCTGGGCCACAGAAAAACTGTATTTGAAAAAGGCAACTAGAATATAAAGGAACTAATCCTCCACCAAATGGTTAGTGGCTTGCTGGAATTCTCTTAAGGGTTGGAAGGGCTGGTGGAGCACTGATGTTTGTATTTCCTTCCGTTTTGGTAGTACAGACAGTAGCAGGGTCTGGGCACACTTAACTCACCTGCTGCCTCAGCAAGTCCCAGCCCTCAGCCCAGTTTCATTCTTTACATGTAGCTGTCCAGAAAATGGGCCACTTTCTTATACCATACACAAAAATAAACTCAGTGGATTAAAGACCTAAATGTGATACCTGAAACCATAAAACTCCTAGAAGAAAGCATAGGAAGTAATCTCTTAGACATCAGCATTGCAACATTTTTCAATGTCTTCTAAGGCAAGGGGAACAAAAGCAAAAATAAAGTATTGAAACTACCCAAAATAAAAGAACTTTAACAAAGCAAAGGAAACTATCCATGCAATAAAAAGGCAGCCTACTCAATGAGAGGAAATATTTCAAATGATGTATCTGAGAAAGGGTTAATACCAAAATATATAAAGAACTATATAACTCAACACCAACAAAACAATCCATTATAACATGGGCAGAGGATCCAAATAGGTATTTTTCCAAAGAAGACCTACAGATAAGAAATGACATATGAGAGTATGTTCAACATCACTAATCGTAAGGGAAATGTAAATCAAAAACCACAATGAGATACCACCTCCCATCAGTCAGAATGGCTAATATAAAAAAGACAAAGTGTGGATGAGGATGGAGAAAATAGAGAACCCTTGTGCACTGTTGGTTAGGAATAAGGTGGTGCAGCCACTGTGGAAAACAGTATGGAGGTGGCTCAAAAAAATAGAAATACATATGATCCCATAATCCCACCACTGGGTATTTATTTACTAAAGTAAACAGAAACACTAACTCCAAAACTTATATGTACCCCTGTTTTTATTGTAGCATTACCATTTGTGACAACATGGATGTACCTATAGGTTATTATGCTAAGTGAAATAAGTCAGCCAAAGAAAGTTACCATATGATTTCATACATATATGGAATCTAAAAAGGAAAACATACGAATAAAAACAAAAACCCCCGAAGAATCATAAATACGAGAACAAACTGGTGGTTGCCAGCGGTAAGGGGGTGGGGAGATGGGTGAAATATGCAAAGGGGATTAAAAGGTTACAGGGTTTGAGCTATATAAAATAAAGTCATAGTGATGAAAAAAATACAGCATAGGGAATATAGTCAATGATCTTGTTATGATATGATGACAGATGGTAACTACATTTATCTTGTTGAGCACAGTGTAATGTATAAAATTGTTGAGCAACTGTTTTGTCCACCTCCAACTAATACAACATTGTATGTCAACTACACTTCACTATTTGAAAAAGCTTAAGTGTCTGTATCAGACATAATAGACTTAAGGATAAAGGGATATTATTAATGTTAAGGAGGGATGTTATTTCCTGATGATAAATGGACAGAGTGGACAGTAATCATAGATGAACATGTATCTAGCAAAAGTCATCCTGGATACATGAAGTAAAACTGATAGAGCTGAAGAAAAACATAGACAAATATATAGTTACACTGGAGAATCACTATTTGACAGACTAGAAAAAAGTTATCAGCAATCGACCTAATTGGTATGTTAGAATAGTATACTGTAAACAGTAGAATATATTCTTTTCACATGCACATAGACCCTAAACAAGATGACCTTCTTTTGGCCATAAACAGACCTTACTAGATTTTAAGTAATTGACATAATGTGAGATATGTTCTGTGAACATAAAAGATTTATACAGGTGATAAATAACAGAAATATTTGGAGAATCTCTAAATATTTGAAAGCTAAATTACAGATTTCTAGAATCAGTACACAAAAGAAACTTCACAGGAATGAAAGTCTTAACATATCAAACTATTCGTGGTTCATCTAAAGCAGTACTTCAGTGGGAAACTTAGAGCATTTAATGTTTATGTTAGTAAAATTTGAAATGTCTTGAGCCATTAATCTAGGCTTCTACCTTAAGAAAATAGAAAAAGAGAGCAACTAAAATCCGTATAAAGAGCAGAAATCAATGAAATTAAGAACAAGAAAACTGAGAAATCACTTAAGCCAAAAGCTTCTTCCTTATATAGGTAATATTGATAAATATGTGTGTGTGTGTGTGTGTGTGTGTGTGTGTTTGTATTTGCTCAGCAAGGCAAAAAAATTCTCAAGGAACAAATACTAGGAATTAAAGAGGGGCTGTCAATGTGGACCTTGCAGAAGTTAAAATAATAAGGTGTAAATACGAATAGTTATATGGCACAAAACAGATGAAATGAACCCTGTTTGAATTTTTAATTTTTTTATTATGTTCAGTTAGCCACTGTGTAGCACATCATTAGTTTTTGATGTAGTGTTCAGCGATTCATTAGTTATGTAGAATACCCAGTGCTCGTTACAACACATGCTCTCCTTAATACCCATCACCCAGTTTCCCCCTACCCCCACTAATTTGTATTTTTTTTTAAATTTTACTTATTTCCCAGAGAGAGAGAGAGAGCGCACAAGCAGGGGGAGCAGCAGGCAGAGGGAGAAGCAGGTTCCCTCCTGAGTAAGGAGCCCCATGTGGGACTCGACCCCATGACCTATGATCATGACCTGAGCCGAAGGCATACACTTAACGACTGAGCCACCAGGCACCCCAGCATCAATTTTATATATCTTTTTCATGAAGTACAAAAGATAGTTATATTTCAACTTCATTTTATTTGGCCCACATTACCCTGATACCAAAACTGCAGAAAGGTATTATAAATAAAGACTATAGACTAATATTACTCATGAACATGGACTTAAAAATTCTCTGTTAAGTATTACCAAGTTGTTTCCAGCAATACATAATAAGGTAAATACGTGATGGCATTTGGTCTGTTTGGGAACTGAAAGAGTAATTCAGTATTTGGAAGTCAATTATGTAATTCATCAGACCAGCACACTGAAGAGAAGAGGAAAACGTCTCAGTAGAAACAAAAAGAAAAGCGTTTGATTTATTTAAACCCATATAAACCCATTTATTTAAACCCTTATAAAAATTGTTAGCAAGTTTGGAAAAGAAGGCAGATTTATTAATGTGATAAATGGACTCTCATAAACACTAATGATAATATTATATTAATTATTAAAGATTGGCTTTTCTGGGGTGCCTGGGTGGCTCAGATGGTTAAGCATCTGCCTTCGGCTCAGGTCATGATCCCAGGGTCCTGGGACCGAGCCCTTAATCAGGCTCCCTTCTCAGTGGGAAGCCTGCTTCTCCCTCTACTTCTCCCTCTGCTTGTGTTCCCTCTCTCACTGTCTCTTTCTCTGTCATAGAAATAAGTAAAATCTTTAAGGGAAAAAATAAAGATTGGCTTTTCTTTCTTGGAACAGGAGGTGGGTATTTCAGATTTCACTACTGCTTTTCAGTTTAGCACTGGAAGTTTTACCCAGGGCCCTAAAGCAGGAAAAAGCAATGAACAGCATATATTTTGATATGCGAGTATATTTCGAAATCAAAATTTAATTTACAGTATCACCCACTCACCCCCCTCCAAAACACCCCATGAGCTACAGGTAAGTCTTGTTTTGCAGAATAATGTAGGAATGTAAAAATGACTGCTAGCTGAAACCATGCAAACCAGTATTTATTAGTGGAAAAATAACAGTTGTTCCATTACCTGAGAAATTTTTTGTCAAAATACTAAACATTCTCTTACTGTCAATTACAGATACATAGGAAAATGAAAACCTTAAAGTAATTTTCATATTACAATATGAAACATTAGAATCATTTTAAAAATTAGATTATTTTATTTCATTATAAAGTATCAAGCTTTAATAATGCTTGCTTGCTTCATGTTAAACTTATGATAAACTTTAATAATGCTTGCTTGCTTCTTGTTAAACTTATGATAAACTCAAGTAAAGATTAAATAACATTTGACAGAAAGGCAGCGAGAAAGGGAACACAAGTAGAGGAAGTGGGAGAGGGAGAAGCAGGCTTCCCAGTGAGCATGGAGCCCGATGTGGGGCTCGATCTCAGGACCCTGAGATCATGACCTGAGTGGCAGGCAGTTGCTTAACGACCAGTCCACCCAGGCACCCCATGATACAATTGCTGAATTGGCCCTCTCCCTTTATAAATTCAGATTTCCTTTCAACATTTCATCTGTTATGCTTTCAATACCATGTATTTATGAAATTTTCTTTACTATAAAGGGTTTTTTATTGATGTCACTCCTTTTTAAACATCTTAATTCTTTTCAGTGTAATTACTATTCTTATTTATATTGATAAGTTTCCATGGTACTTATGTAGAGGTCTCATGTAATGGTAATGTAATCATTCCCATTGTCAGCCAGTTATAACTATATTTGCATGAAATTCGAATTTCCTGTAAAGTAAGGAAGAACATCAAATAAATAAAGGTGAATAAAAACTTATTTTTTTTAATTCTTAATTGATCCAACAGGTAAATAGCTTGCTAATACTAACAATGTATTTGATTATGTAAACTTACATATATGTATGTTTTTGACATATCGTATACACATGTATATGCTTATATGTACTTACACATAAGTGAAATAAATGAAAGTGATGATACAAGGAGTGGAAGGGAGGAATTAGGATTATTTTGTTATCCTGAGTTACTCAAAATATCCAGAAAATGTATGGTGTTGTTTGAAAACAGACTTAGATTAATTCTAAATGTAAAAGTGTATTGCAAACTGTGGCAGATGCTAAAAAATAGTTACAAAAGAAGTGTAATTGATATGCTAATAAAGGGGAGAAAATTGAATCATCTAAAATACTCTGTTGAAACAACAAAAGGCAGAAAATGATGGAAGACAAAAATAGGAACCGAGAAAAAGGGCAACAAATAGAAAAGAGGAGTGAATATGGTAGATACTAAAGGAACATTTTCAACTTCACTTGAATTGTATACAGTCTCATTGTACACAATTTGCCAGAACAATAAAAATAGATAATCTCATTAGGCCTGTATCTATGAAAAAATTGAATCAATAATTAATAACCTTCCAAAACCAAACAAAAGCACCAGTCCCAGGTGGCTTCCTGGTAAATTCCTCCAAACTCTAAAGGACAGGAAGATGCTGATACTCAACAATCTCAGAGGATAGAAGCTAAGAGAATTTATTCTAACTCATTTATGAGGTTAGCATTACCCAAAGACATTACAAGAAAACTACAGGCCAATATCTTTCATAAACATAGATACAAAAATCCTCAACAAAATTTAGCAAATCAAGTATAACAATGTATGAAAATGATTGCCCATAATAACTAAATGGAATTTGGAATTTGATATGCAAGGTATTTCAATATTTGAAAATTAATGTAAGCCTTCATATCAGCAGACTAAAAAAGAAAAATCATGATCATAGCAATAAATGTAGAAAAGGCATTTAATAAAATCCAATACCCATTTGTGATGAGAAATCTAAACTAGGATTAAACTAGGATTTAAACTAAACTAGTAAACTAGGATTACAGGGTAACTACCTCAGCCTGATAAAAGATGATCTATGTGCAAACAACCTACAGCTAACATCATACTTAATGGTGAGAAACTAGCTTTCTCATTAAAATCAGGTAAAAGGTAAGGTGGTCTCCTCTCACCCCTTCTTTTCAACATTGTACTGGAAATTCTAGCTAATTCAGTAAGACAAAACGTAGAAATTAAAGGAATACAAATTGGGAAGGAAAAAATGTAACTGTCTTGCAGATGACAGAGTTGTGTAGAAAATCCAAATTGACACACACAAATTGGAACTAAAATGATTTTAGCATGGTTGCAGGATATAAGGTTTTGTTAGTTGCTTTTCTATATACCAGCACTAAACAAGTGGAATTGGAAATTAAAAACACACTGCCATTTACTTTGATACCCCCAAAATGAAATACTTAGGTATAAATTTAACAAAATATATACCATATTTATTTGAAGAAAATTTTTAAATTCTGATGATAGAACTCAAGAACAAAATAAATGCAGAGATATTGATGTTTACGGATAGGGAAGACTATTTTTTCAAGATGCCTATTCTTTATGTTTGATTGATAGACTCAGTGTAATCTTAATCAAAATCTCAGTAACTTATTTTGTGTATATCAATAAACTACTTCTAACGTTTGTGTGGAGGAACAAAAGATCCTACATTTCTAACACTTTACTCTAGGAGGAGGACAGAGTTGGACTGATACTATTTTACATCAAGACTTCTTTTAAAGCTCCAGTAATCAAGATACTGTGGTATTACCCAAAAAGTAGACAAAATACATCAATGAAAATGAGTAGATAGCCAGAAATAGATCCAAATAAATATTGCCAACAGATCTATTACAAAGAAACAATGGCAATACAGTAGAGCAAAACTAGTCTTTCTAATAAAAAATGCTAGAACAGCTGGATATGCATAGAAGAAAAGTGAATCTAGACACAGATTTTTAACAGTTTCGCAAAAATTAACTCTGAATGGATCCCAAGCATTTTACAGTAAATTTAAAATGCAAATCTAAAGTTCTAAAAGATAATATAGGAGAAAACCTAGATGACCTTAGGTATGCCAATAAGTCTTTGAAAGAAATAATTGATAAGCTGGACTTTATTAAATTATAAACTTCTGCTTTGTGAAGTACTGTGTCGAGAGGATGAGAAGACAGGCCACAGATTGGGAGAAAATACTTGCAGAAGACCTATTTGATAAAGGACTGTTAATCCAGAATATACAAAGAGTTCTTAAAACTCAACAATAAGAAAATAACCCAATTTTTTAAATGGAAAAAAGACCTTAACAGACACCTCACCAAAGGAAATACACAGATACAGTGTAAACATAAACAGGAAATGTAAATTTAAAAATCAACGAGATACCTCTACAGACCTATCAAAATGGCCAAATTCTGAAACACAGTATCGTGCACTAGTAAGAATGTGGAATATCAGCCACTCTCCATTGCTAGTAGAAATTCAAAATGGTTCTTATAACAGCAAAAAGCAAACATACTCTTATGACACAATCCAGCAATCCTGCTCTTTGTATTTACCGAAAAAGTTGAGAGCTTATGTTTACACAGTCTGCACATTAATGTTTATAGCAGCTTTATTCATAAATGCCCTGATAGAAGTAACAGAGTTGTCCTTTAGTAGGTGAATGGATGAATAAGCTGTGCTACATCCAGACAATGACATATTATACAGTGCTAAAACTATGATACATGAAGGCATGAAAAGACATGGAGGAGCTCTAAGTACATATTAAGAAGTGAAAGAAGCCAATCTGAAAAGGCTTACATAATAGTTGCAACTATATGACAGAAGGGGAATACTGTGGAGAAAATTGAAGGCTCACTGGTTGTCAGAGGTTAGGAAATAGTGGGATGAATATGTATAGCACAGAGGATTTTTAAGGCAATGAAAATACTCTATCTTAATGATAGATATGTTATTATACATTTTATGTATCCATAGAATATACAACACCAAGAGTGAACCACAAAGTAATCTGGGGATTTGGGGTGATTATATGGAAGTATGGGTTTATCAGTTATTACAAATGTACCACTCTGTTGGGATATGTTGATAATGGGGGAAAATATGCATGGAGACGGCATGTAAATGAGAAATATGTGTACCTTCCCCTCAATTTTTCTGTGAACCAGGAAAAAAAAACCAAAAAACCTTTTTTTAAGAAGTGACGAGAGTAGTCAGTGAACATGATGTGCATTAGTTATTTATGTAATTTTTGGTAGGAAGATAACAGGGAATCTAATTACTTTACCCATTTACTCAGCTTCCAAATCACTGTAACTGAACTTTGGTATTGTTTTCAAATGTATTATTTAAGGCATGGTAACAGAAATCTCTGAATATTAGAACTGTGCAAAGAGAATACATCTGTAGGAAGGTAAAAATACAGTGAAAGATACACTGAGTATGTGTGCTGAAAAGTACAAAACTGCCCAAATGACTGGAGCAACAAATTATTCATGGGTTGAAAACTCAATATTGTTTATTCTCCCAAATTTATGTGGATTTAGTACTACCCTAATTAAGATTAGGTATTTTTCTAGATACTGATAAAATGATTCTAAAATTTATATGGAAAGGCATCGTCACTGAAAGAGCCAAAATCTTGAAGTAAAACTTTAAGAAAACACAATTCAGGGGCTCCTGGGTGGCTCAGTTGGTTAAGCATTTGCCTTTAGCTCAGGTCATGATCCCGGGGTTCTGGGATCTAGCCCTTGGTTAGGCTCCCTGCTCAGCAGGGAGTCTACTTATTGTTTTCCCTCTCCCCCTCCCCACTGCTTGTGCTCTCTCTCTCAAGTGAATAAACAAAATCCTACAAAAAAAGAATCGTAGTATATAAATCTATGTCATGACATCAGTGTTTTTTGTCTAAGGATAGAGCTATCAATTAATGAAATAGAAGACACTTTACAAGTTGACCTATACAAATATGGTCCATAGATATTTACAGAGGTTTGAAGTTGATTTTATGAAAGAGTGGTCATTGCAACAAATGATGCTGGTACTGGCTATCTATATAGTAGAAAGTCAACATTGATGAAATTAATCTAGAAAAAAATTAATGCACATTATAAAAAATTAACTTCATCATATGCTAAATGTAAAAATAAATCTTTGGTGCTTTTACAATAAAACAGAAGATCATTCCATGGGTTAGGCAATGAATTATTCAATAGGACACCAAAAGCATTATCCGTAAATGAGAAAAATAGGTAAATTTGACTTTATCGAAATGAAAACTGTATTTTCAAGGGAAGGTGCCAAGAAAATGAAAAAATTAATAAGCCACAGAGTGGAAGAGTAAATTGCAATGCATTTGTATTATAAATATCTATACAGTATTAAAAGCTGCAGCCCACTTCTTGTTATTTTAAAAAAGATTTGCTCGTTTATTTTAGAGAGATCACGAGTGGGAGTGGGCAGAGGGAGAGAGTATCAGGCAGATTCCCTGCTGAGCGCAGAGCCATACTCAGGCTCAAGGCTTGATCTCAAGACTCTGAGATCATGACCTGAGCTGAAGCCAAGAGTCAGGCGCTTAACCCACTGAGCCACCCAGGTGCCCCACCAGCCCGCTTTTTAAAATATACATAAGCACTATAGATGCATATAAAGCACTCGGCAAAATCCAACTCCTGTTCATGTTAAAAACATTTAACAAACTAGGAATAGAAGGTGATTTTCTCAACCAGTTGATGGCTGTTTAGGAATAACCTGCAGCTAAGAAACTTAATGTTAAATGACTGGGTACTTTCCCCTTGAGATCAGGAACAAGACATGAATATCTGCTCTCATTATTTTTGATGTTATACTAGAAATTCAGTTTATTTATGGCAAGAAAAACAAATTGCATCTGGATTAGAAAGGAAGAGGAAAAACCAAATTCACAGATGAAATGATCATGTATGTAGAAAATCCTGGGTAACCCACATAAAATTAGATCTGATGATTTCAGAAAGACTGCAGAATATAAGAAAAATTGGGAAAATAAGTTGTATTTCTGTACAGTAGCCATGAAAATCTGAAAATGAAACTAAGAAAAGTTCCTCTACAATAGTATCCAAAAGAATACTTGGACATAAATTGAACAAAAGAAGTGTGTAAGACTTTCACACGGAAGACCACATTACAAGAAATTCGAGAAGTAAACAAATAGACCTCTTGTTCATGAATTGGAAGAATTAGTAATGTTAAGGTGGTGTCATGGGCTGAATTATGTACCCCTAAAACATATATTAACTTTTAACCTCTGTTTCCTATGAATTTGATCTTAGTTGGAAATAGGGGCTTTGCAGATGTCATTAAGTTAATATGAGGTCATACTGGAGTAGGTTGGGGCTTTAATCCAGTGTGACTCATACCCCTTTAAGAAGAGGAGAGGACACAAAGATGCACAGGGAAGATGGCATGTGATTACGAAGGCAGATATTGGAGTAATGTTTCTACAAGATCAGGAGCACTAAGGATTGGTAGCTACACCAGAAGAAATACGGAATGTTGTCTCTCCTAAAGCCTTCAAAAGAAGCATGGGTTTGAGTATCTTGATTTCAGACTTTTAGTCTCCAGAACTGTGGAAGAACCAGTTTTTCTTGTTTTAAGCTTTCCATTTGGTAATTTGTTAGCTCTAGGAAATGAATACTCCTCAAATGCACTGCTCTCCAAATTGATTCTGAGATTTAATGCAGTCTCATGTTGGTGTACCAACATGAGACTGCAATTTCCAATTTTTGTGGAAATTGGCATGCTGATTCTAAAATCACATGGAAATACAGATACAGAATAGACAGAGCAGTCTTGAAAAAGGACTGTAATGGAGAACATTTATTTTAAGATTTAGTACAAAAATCCAGTAATTAAGAATAGTAATATTATAAGGGTAGACATATAGGTTAAATAGGCATAGGATAGACATATAGGTTAAATAGGCAAGTATGGAATTGAAAGTCCACAGATACACTCTGATGTGTATGATTAGTGGATTCCTGACAAGGATGTCAAGACAGAGCAGTGGAGAACAATAATCTTTTCAACAAATAATGTGGGGACGAGTGGATATCCTCATTCCCAAGAGTGAAGTTGGTCCAGAGACTTAACACTGCAAAAATGACGATAGCATGAATCAAAGACCTAAATTTAAGAGCTGAAATTACCAGACTTTTAAAACAGTTGTATATCTTCATGACGTTGAATTTGACATATACAAAGCACAGGCAACCAAAGACAAAATACTTAAAATACATCAAAATCAGTAACTTTTATGCTTGAAGAGAGGCTGTCAAGAAAGTGAAATGATAATAAAAATAATAAAGTACGGATACTTGGTACAATATGGATGCATTTGAAAATATGCAAGTGACAGGATGCCATTTATTATGTGATAGAGAACACATAAGGAGTAGTTTTCAGAGACTAGAAGGAGTGATAAATGGGTAGTAAAAAGGGTTAGTTTTATGGTATATGAATTAACACAATAAAATGTACAGAACATAGAAATACATATTAAAGGTAAAATGCATAAGTAAATAGAAAAATACTTAGCATTCATTTGCCATTAAGGAAATGGCAGTTAAATTTACTGTAATGTCGCTAAACATCTAGAATGGTTGAGTAAGAAAAAGCAACATTTCCAAGTGCTGCTAAAGATACAGAATAAATAGAAGTCATATGTATTGCTTATCAGATGGAACATGTACTTTGTAAAAGCAGTTTGTCAGTTTCTTAGAAAATTAAGCCTACATCTATTGTATGGCTAAGCAGTTACTTCTTCAGATATTTATCCAAGTTGAAATAATAACCTGTGTTCTAACATAGAACTGCTTATTAGTGTTGTGTACCATCACAACATAGTAGCTTTTTTTGGTAATCCCAAACTGAGAAGAACTTGAATGGTCCTGAACAGGGTATTGAATGAATAAAACATGCTACATCCATATATTGTAATACTAAGCAGTAATGCATAATGAACTGTTGATACATGAGCAATATAGGTGAATTTCAAATGGATTTTGGTAGGTGAAAGAATCTGTATTGAAAATGCCTACATATAGATGATGTTTTGGTAAAAGCCAAATGATTTTGATGAAATGGTTGGGGGATCTTGTGACTGTTCATGAGGAAGATGGAACATGCTCATTGAGCAAACATATGGAACATACATTCCATGTTGACTTTAGGGTAGAGATTTAACATGTGAATGAGGCAAACTTCAGCCCCTGATGGTCAGGAGGTTATCTTAAGACAAGGAGAAACAACTCTGCATGCATTCAGAACTGGTACAAACTAGATGGAATCTTGGGCTCCTTATCTTTGGTAAGGAGTGTAGGATTTTGCTTGTGCATAGTCTGGAACCTATCAGTTGACTTTGAGTCCAGGCTTCTGCAGAGACAGTGAGTGGATTTGTTATTGGGGTATGAAAAGACACAATGACTGATCAGAGGAAAACAGTTCTCTGAAACACAGGCTTTAAATTTTCTGCTAGTTTCAACCTCATTAACACCTATAGGGCACAGTTTAAGACAGAATCAACAAAGTTAAAGGGTAAAAAAAAATCACATAAAATCAGTTGCTTTTTTTTCTTAAGCTAATTATAGCCTGAAAAAAAATTCAGGAAATAATTTCATGCATACAGAAGAAAATACCTAGGAATAAATTTAACCTGGGAGGTAAAATAAATGTTCAGTGAAAACTGCAAAACTTTGCTGGAATGGAGGTGCCTGGGTGGCTCAGTTGGTTGATCTCAGCTCAGGTCTTGATCTCACAGTCATGAGTTCGAGTCCCACATTGGACTCTGGTGGGCATAGAGCCTACTTTAAAAAAAAGAAGAAAAAAAACCCGGCAACTTTACTGGGGCACCTGGGTGGCTCAGTTTTTAAGCATCTGTCCTCGGCTTAGGTCATGATCCCAGGTTTCTGGGGTTGAGCCCCACATCAGGCTCCCTGCTCAGCAGGAAGCCTGCTTCTCCCTCTCCCACTCCTCCTGCTTGTATTCCCTCTGTTACTGTCTCTCTGTCAAATAAATAAAATCTTAAAAAAAAAAAAAGGAAAACATGTAAATAAATGGGAAAACATCCTGTGTTCATGTATTGCAATATAATGTTCTTAAGATGTCAGTGCCACCCATAGTAATCTACAGATTTAATGCAATGCCTGTCAAAATCTGAACAGCCTTTTATGCAGAAGTGAAAAAGCTAATCCACAAATTCATACAGAATTGCTAGGGTTTCTTTTTACCCAAATCAGTCTTGAAAAAAGAGTAAAGTTGGAGGACTCAAGTTTTTTTTATTTCAAAGCTTAGTAGAGTTGGAATAGAATTGAGGTTCTAGAAATAAATCCATACACCTGTATCCAGTTTATTATTGATGAGGGTCCCAAGATGATTTACAGGAATGAACCATCCCTTCAACAAATAGTGCTTGGACAACAACGTGGAAAGAAATGAAGTTGGACCTCTCCATTACACCATCTACAAAACTCAAAATGCATCAGCATTCTAAAACGAGATAAATCTCTAGAACTTTTAAGTAGAAAACAGGAATAAATCTTCATGACCTTGGATTTGATGATGGTATCTTAATTGTGATTCCTAAAGCAGAAGCAAAAAGAGACATACTCAATTTTATCAAAATTTAATACTTTCATTGAGACATTACCAAGAAAGTAAAAAGACAATATGCAGAAGATGAGAAAATATTTACAAACCATATACTAAATAAGGGTTTTGTGTCAAGAGCATATTATGTATTTTTTAAAAACCTGCTTACAGGGGCGCCTGGGTGGCTCAGTCCTTAGGCATCTGCCTTCAGCTCAGGTCATGGTCCCAGGGTCCTGGGATGGAGCCCTGCATGGGGTTCCCTACTTGGCGGGGAGTCTGCTTCTCCCTCTCCCACTCCCCCTGCTTGTGTTACTTCTCTCACTGTGTTTCTCTCTGTCAAGTAAATAAAATCTTGAAAAAAAAAAAAAACTGCTTAGGTCTCAATGACAAATTGACAGTTAAAAAATGGGTGACATTTTGGGGCACCTGGGTGGCTCAGTCAACTGCCTTTGGCTCAGGTCATGGTCCTAGGGTCCTGGAATTGAGCCCCACGTTGAGCTCCCTACTCAGCAGGGTGTCTGTTTCTCTCTGTCTCTCTGCCCCTGCCCCAGCTTGTGCTCTTTCTCTCAAATAAAGGAAATCTTCAAAAAAATAAAAATAAGCAACATTTTAAGAAGGCATTTTTTCAAAGTATAAATGGACAAAAAACACATGAAAGAGTCTTCATATGAGACATAAGTGAAGTGCAAATCAGAACCACAATGAGATTATTTCACAGCCACTACTTTGTAATTTAAAAAGCATGAGAAATAATGTGTTGGCAAAAATGTGCATAAATTGAAACCTATTTCCATAACTGCTATTTAAAATGGTTCAGCTGCTATAAAGTGCAAATGTCCAAGATAACAAAATTTTGGATAAATTTTGCATAAAAGGGAATAAATACTATTCAGTCACAAAAAGTCACGAATTACTGAGAACATGCTATATAATGTAGATGAAGTTACAAAACATGCTAAGTGAATGAAACTAGACACAATAGGTCATATGTTGCATGATTCCATGCATAGAATTCGTTTGAAACAAAGAATTTTGATTGGTGGCTGCCAGGACCTGGGAGGTGAGGTAGTGTGGACAAACTAGTGACTATAGTGTTTTACTTTTGAGTGAGGTAAACATTTTGCAACTAGATTGTGTTAATGTGCTTTAATGCTACTAAGTTGTTTACTTTAAAATTGTTACTTTAATGTTATATGGATTTAACATTAGGAAATTATGGTTTAAAATATAATCTGCCAAAAAGAATAGCCTAGTGTATCGCATGATCTCACTGGTGATTTCTTTCAGATGTTAAAGAAGAATTAACAGCTGTCTTCAGCCTGTCTCAGAAAACAGAATTGAGGGAACACTTTAACTCATTTTGAGACATTTCCATGATATCAATGTCAGACGAACACAAAGAAAAACCTATAGGTCAGTGTACCTTACGACTATAAATGCCAAAAACCTTAATAAAGTACAAGTATACCAAACGTAGCAACACCTTAAACCAATGTAATATTGTGTGTCAAAAAAATTTTAAAAATTTAATAAAATGGTGAATTTTATGTGGGTGTTAACCTCATTTAAAAAAATCAAAGGAGGAGCTCCTGGGTGGCTCAGTGGGTTAAGCCGCTGCCTTCGGCTCAGGTCGTGATCCCAGGGTCCTGGGATTGAGTCCCACATCGGGCTCTCTGCTTCGGCGGGGAGCCTGCTTCCCACCCTCTCTCTCTGCCTGCCTCTCTGCCTACTATACCTACTAGTGCTCTCTGCCTAATAAAAAAAAAAAAAAGTTAAAGGAATTGGTTACCTAAAAAATAAATAGGTGGAGAGCCAGGTTTGGCTTGCATGGTGTAGTTTACTAATCCTTTGCCTGGGTCTATTTAAGGTAATTTGCAATCTATTTATTACAACTAATTACAAAATTTTATGAGATGACTAAAGACATCACTCAGACTATAGTAGGTATATCTGACTTTTTGCAGAATGCTGCTTTTTCTGAATTTCTGAACAACTCTTTGGAATCAGTATGAAATTGGCAGTTGATCCCATAGGAGACTGCCAAAGATTTGAGCATTTTCCACATAAAACACAGCTGTAGGGTCTCAAGTTCATTTGGCAACAGAAAAATAACATACTATAAGCAGTACTAATATTCACCCTCTAGAATAGCTAAAATGAAACTGATTGAGGATGCCAGATATTGGTGAGTATTTTGCTAACAGGTATCTCTTAGAGTAACCGTGGGAGTATAATTGGTGAAAATCATGTTAGAAGACCTTTTAATGATATGTTTGTAAAGCTGAACATGCACATATCCTGTGATTCCAAAATTTAACTTACATCTATATGACCACAAAGATGGATACATATATGTTCACCTGAAGACATGTGTTAATGTATCATCACTATTCATGATAGCTCTAAACTGGAAAACATGCAAGCATCTATCAGCAGAATAGATATATTAATTTTGGTGGTGTTTTCTTTTAGTGGATTATGGCAATGAAAAATAATGAACTGTAACTATATGTTATGTATGTATCTCACGTTGTTTTCATCAGTGCAGCCGAATGTATTAACAAGAAGTCAGGATAGTGGTTCCTCTGGGTGAAAATACAATTAAAGTAGAATGCATGCCACTTTAGTGATACTGGGAATATTTTCTTCCTTAGGCTTGTTAAATTACCCTTTATATATACATGTAATTTATACTGTCTTCTGTGTATCAGATTTTGTAATGTAATTTTGAAACTACATTAAAATAAAATACCAGTTACTGAGGATGCTCCCCAGAATGTACTATCTATTCTCCAATCACTTCCAAAAGTGGAATATTATTTTTTGATGAAACCCAATGAGGCTTTTAAAGTATATGGTTATCATTTTCCTTATTTTTATTTTTTGTTAATATAATTTATTGTTTTGGGGATACACATCTGTGAATCATCAGTCTTATACAATTCACAGCACTCATCATAGCACATTACCTCCCAACCCTCAGTTTGTTTCCTGAGATAAAGAGTCTCTTACGGTTTGTCTCCGTTTGTGGTCCCATCTTTTATTTTTCCCTCCCTTCTCCCATGACCCCCTGCCCTGCCTCTCAAATTCCTCATATCAAATCATGTGATAATTGTCTTTCTCTGATTGACTTATTTCGCTTAGCATAATACCCTCTAGTTCCATCCACGTCTTTGCAAATGGCAAGATTTTGGGTTTTTTGGTGGCTGCATAGTATCCCATTGTATGCCTGTTTTGTTTTTGTTTTGTTTTGTTTTCCCCTTCTTCCTAATACATCTCAGGTTAAGTGCTGGAGAATTTAGCAAATAGATCTACAGGCAGAGACCAAAAATTAAAATAGAACAAAGCCCTAGGAGAACCCTTTTCCTACAGTTAGATAATGCTGCCCTACTCCATCCAAACTTGAGGATAAAAATCACTCAATCCACACCCCCATCAGCAAAGGCTGAGTGGAGAATATAGACTTTACGCAGTACCAAGCTATAATGAGCTTCTCACCCGCCCCTCAACCAGTGTCAGGATGGTGTCAGAGAAAACCCACTGCACAGCAAAGTCTTTACTTCTTTACTGAAGGCAAGACTAATCCCATCACAGAGTAAGTAGAGGCCTTGAAGACATCTTGGATTTATATTCACATCCAGTAAAAGGAAAGCCCTTCCCACTCCCTGTTGGTTTTCAGATAGAAGCCATGTGGAAAGCTGGTACTTTGACCACCCAGCCCTCATTAAGATCCATCCATCTTGGTATCTGGAGAGGACATACGGTGAGGAGAATTAATAAAATATGCTGTTCTCTCATGCCTCCATATGACAACAGTAATGAGCCTTTCCTCACTCTTAGAGTTCAAAGAATGCCAAGAAGAGAACCTATACTTTCACCCCTACCTGGTACTTAGATGGCAGAATCTCCCTCCCTTCCCAGACTTGTCTCAGAGGAGGTCTGTAAAAATAAGATTCAAATGAATTGCAGAGTCTCGTGTACCCTAAACGTCTAGTATAGGATTTAAAAAATCACCCATTATTATTATAAACCAGGAGAATTTCAACTTTGAGAAAAGACAGTAAATAGCTGCTGTGTCATAGGGATGACACAGATGTTGGAATTACCAGATGAGAATGTTAAAGCAGTACTTATGGGAATTATTTAACAAGCAATTACAAACACTTCAAACAAAATACCAGAAAGTCAAGAAAGAGGATATGAAAAAACAAGTGTTTAATTTTACAGCTGAAAAATATAATAGGTAACTAGATGGAATGGAGATGGCAGAGAAAAGACTTAGTGAACTTAAAACAATTGAAATTATTCAGACTGAGCAACAGAGATCAAACAGACTAAAAAAAAAAAATGGAGAAAACCTCAATGGTATTTGAGAAGGTTAAAAAAAAAAAAAAAGGCCCACATTGTTGTCACTGGGGTTGTAAAAGGGGGGAAGAAAGTGGTTAAGTCCGAAATGTGTTTGACAAAATAATGACCAAAGATTCCTCCAATGTTTGAAAATACATAAACCTATGGATTCACAAGGCTTAGTGAACCCTAAACCTTAGAATCCCAAAGAAATCCGAGGCACATTAATAACCAAAGCTTTGAAAACAAAAGATAATCCTGGAAGTGGCCAGAGGGGGTCAAATGCATTACTTGTAGGAAAAAAATGTAAATGACAGATTTGTCGTTAGAAACTGTGGAGGCCAGAAGTAGATTGCATTACAAAACAATCAACTAAGAATATAGAACAGATTTAAATTTTATGCATCAAATAACAGAACTCCAGAATAGAGAAAGCAATAACAGATACAGAAATAATAAAATTAACAAATAGAATTGATAAATACATTTCTCACAGTAATGGATAGAATTAGAAAATTAGTAGAGACTTGATAAAAACTATGAGTTACCTTGATTTAATTCGCATGTGTAGAACAGTCCATTTAGCAATGCCAAAGTACTTTCTTTTCAAATGCGTATAGGCCATATAGAAAATAAATCAAATTTTGGGTTACAAAACCTCAACATGTTGAAAAGAATTTTAATCATACAGAGGGTTTTTACCACAACAGTGTCCAAGTAGAAATATGTAACTGAAAGGTAATGGGAAGTTATTTTTTAAATATGTGTTTATTTGAGAGAGAATGCATGCATGTACAAGCAGGGGCAGGGGCAGAGGTAGAGGAAGAGAGAATCCACAGACTCCCTGCTGCGCACAGACCCCCCCCCCCCAACACACACACACATATGTAACAGGAAAATTTTTAAACACTTGGAGACTAACCACATACTTTTAAATAAGCAATTAGTCAAAGATGATGTCCTAACAGTAATAAAAACATGAAAATTAATTACATTTGAAATACAAAGAATGTAAGACAGAGCCCAATCAGTGCTGAGAGAACTTTATATCAGTGAATACTTCTAATAGAAAACACAAAAACTTCAAATCAGTAAACAAAACACTTTAAGGAACAGGGAAAGAAATAAGTTAAATCCAAAGCAAGAATAATGAAGAAAATGAAAATAAGACCATAAATCAATTAAATTACATTAAATTAGTTAAATGAAACAATGGAAAAAATGAAAGCTGTTTCATTGAAAAGGTTGAAATTCACAAACCTACCAAGATTGGGAATAAGTCAAGTCACAAATTCTCAATAACACAAGTGAAATGAGATACAGCAATAAATCATAAAGGCCTTAAGGGGATAATAAGGGGAAACACTAATTGTCATCCTTGGATTAGATGTTAAATAAAATGGACCAATCCCTCAAATAACACAAATTATTATAAGTTACAAAATAAATAAAATGAATACCCAATACCAACTTAGTAAATTACATTTATAATTTAAATACTCCTGGGAAAATAATCTCTAGACCCAGTTTGTTTTCCCGGAAAGTTAAACCAAATATTTAAAGAATTATCACCAATTTGTATGTGATGTCTTACAGAAAATAGGAAAAACATTTCCTAACTCATTTTGTAAGGTTAGTGTTACTATTATACCAAAGGCAAAGGCAGTAAAAATATAATTGAACTACAGATTAGTACCACTTAAATACAGTTGTGAAATTCCTTAAGAAATTGGCAATTCGAAAAAGCTGTTACGTATTAAATTAAATCCATGAATAACAACCTTCCCAAAAGAAAATCAGAAGGTCTAGATGGATTCACTGGGGAATTCTATCAGCTGTTTAAAGGGAGAAGTTATACCTATACTCTACAATCACTTTCAGAAAATAGAAGCTGTAAAAATACTTCCTAACTCATACAATGAAATCATTACTATATATCAAAAACCAGACAAAGACATTATAAGGAAACTACAAACCTGTATCTTTGATGAATACAGATGCAGAAATTCCAAACAATATTAGCATATTAACTTTGGCAATGTATAAAAATTTTATGCCACAAGCATATGAGATTTATCCTATGTGTGTGAGATGGTTTCAACATTCAAAAATCAGTTTCTGTAATCCACAACAGGCTTAAAAAAGAAAAATCAAATATGACCATATCAATAGATGTAGAAAAATCATTTCACAAAATCTAAAACCCATGCACGAGAAAAGATATTCTCAGTAACTTAAAAATAGAGCGTAACATCCTCAACTTGTTTGAGAACTTACACAAAAACCCAACAGGCAATATTATATTTAATGATGGTATATGCCAGGCACCTGGGTGGCTCAGTCATTAAGTGTCTGCCTTCGGCTCAAGTCATGATCCCAGGGTTCTGGGATCAAGCCCTGAACTGGGCTCCCTGCTCAGTGGGAAGCCTGCTTCTCCCACTCCCACTCCCCCGCTTGTGTTCTTTCACTGTGTCTCTCTCTAATAAGTAAAAAATATTTTTAAAAAATTAATTATAAAAAGTGATATATGCCAATTTTCTGCTAAGATCAGAAACAAGGCAAGGGTATTTCATCTCCTCACTTTTAAAAAATATGCTGGGAGTCCTAACTCAATAGTAGAAGGAAAGGAAATAACACAGATTGATTAGGAGGAATTTAACAACCTCTGTCAGAGATGACATAATTATGTAGAAATTCCAAAGTATCAAGAAAAAATTCCTTGAACTAATGTGATTATAGCAAGGTTGTATGATACAAAGTTAATATTTAAAAGTGAAATGCTGGGTCGCCTGGTTAGCTGAGTCAGTTAAGTTGCTGCCTTCGGTTCAGGTCCTGGGTTGGAGCCTACATTGGGCTCCCTGCTCAGTGGGGGGCCGCCTTCTCCCTCTCCCACTCCCCCTGCTTGTGTTCCCTCTCTCAATGTCTCTCTCTCTGTCAAATGAATAAAATCTTTTTTAAAAAATAGAAAAATAAAAGTCAAATGCATTCCTATATATCATCAATCAACAAGTAGAATTTGAAGTTAAAAGTAAGTACCATTTATATTCGCACGCACACACAAACTGAAATGAAATAATTAGGTCTAAATCTAAGAGAATATGTTACAAACCACTGATGAATGAAATAAAAGAATTAGATAAGTAGATATTTGATGTTCATGGATAGGAAGACTTAATGTTGTCAAGTTGTCAATCCTTCCCAACTTGGTCTATGGATTCAGTGCAATCCAGGTAAAAATCTCAGAGTTATTTTGTGGATTTTGACAAACTAAATTTATATGAAAAAGCAAAAGACAGAATTACCAACACAAACACTGAAGGTTGAGCAAAGTCAGAACTGAAGATACTCATCTTCAACACCTACGACAAAGCTGCAGCAATTAAGACAGTGTGGTTTTGGCAAAAGAATAGGCAAATAAATCAATGGAGTAGCACAGAGAGTCCAGTAATGTATCTGTATAAATATAATCAACTGATCTTTGACAAAGGAGCAAAGACAATACAATGCAGCAAAGATAGTATCTTCAACAAGTGTTGCTGAAACAGTTGGGACTTACACATGAAAAAATTAATCTAGACACAGACCTTACACTGTGTACAAAAATTAAAAATTGATCATAGACCTAGATGTAAAATGCAAAATTATAAGACTCCTATAATGTTAAATAGGAGAAAACCTAGATGATCTTGGATATGGCAGTGACTTTTTTGGTACAACACCAAAGGCACAATCCATGAAAGAAGTCATTGAAAGCTAGATTTCGTTAGAATTAAAAACGTGTTCTGCAAAAGAAAATGCCAAGAGAATAGGAAGACAAGCCAGAAACTGATAGAAGATATTTGCAAGACACTGATTAAAGACACGGAAAACACTTGCAAGCCTGACATCTGAGAAGACTATTAGCCAAAATATACAAAGATCTCTGAAAAATCAGCAATAAGAATGCAGTCTGATTTTAAAATGAGCCAAAGAATTTAACCTACACCTCACCAAAGAAGATATACAGATGGGAAATATGCACATGAAAGACACTCCCCATTATATGTTAACAGAGAAATGCAAATTAAAACAAGGAGATAGCACTACACACCTATTAATCAAAATCTAGAACACAACCTCAAGTTCTGATGAGGGTGTGGAGTAATAGGAGCTTTATACATTACTGGTGGGAATACACAGTGATACAGCCAGCCACTTCAGAAGATGCTTCTGCAGCTTCTTACAAAAGTAAACATACTCTTGCCATATGACCCACCAATTGTGCTTGTTATTTACTGATTGGAGTTGAAATTTTATGTCCACACAAACACCTGCACATGTATTTTTGTAGCAGCTGTATTCATAATTGCCCAAATTTGGAAGCAACTAAAATGTCCCTCAGTAGGAAACACAATGTAACTAGAATGGCTTAAACAATTTATTAAAAGATTTCTATAGTGAGGGTTATCACTCTACCTGATTTTAAGACACTGAATTGTCACCATTATTGGTCTGCATGGTTTTGATGAAAGGAAAGAGACATATCAATGAAATCATAGAGAACCCAGAAATTGACCTACAGAAATATACCTATTTTGGGCTTCTGGCAAATTTCTAAACCAGTTCAATAAAAGAAAGATGGTATTTTCAATACTAGGTTCTGGGTCAATTAAATATTTATAAATTTTAAAAATAAGCCTTGGCATAAATCTCATGTATCTTCTACCCAAATTAACTCAAAATGGATCATAAACTTAAATGTAAATGCAAAACTATGAAACATTTAGACCTAGTGATAGAAAATACAGGATCTCAGGCTTGGCAAGGTGTTCTTAATCATGAAAATAAAAGCACAACCCATTAAAGAAAATTAATTGGTAAGTTGGACTAAACTAAGCTTTTATACTTTTGCTCTGCATAGTTTTCTATGAAGAAAATGGAAAAACAGTCTGCGTTTACAGAGAAAATACTCACAGAGCACTAATGTCATTGGACTTGTGCCTAAAACACATAAATAACCTCTAAACTCAACAATAAAGATTCAAACCATATAGTTAGAAATTGGGCAAGAAAGTTGAAAAGCATTTTCCTGATGAGGCTAGAGAAGTGTCACTAAGGGCATGGAAAGATACTGAAAATCATTAGCAGTTAAGGAAATCCAAATACCATGATGACATGAAACTACATACTTGTTACAAGAGTTAAAGTATATAATACTGAGGGCGCCTGGGTGGCTCAGTCGTTAAGCGTCTGCCTTCTGCTCAGGTCATGATCCCAGAGTCCTGGAATTGAGCCCTGCATCTGGCTCCCTGCTTGATGGGAAAACCGCTTCTTCCTCTCCCACTCCCCCTGCTAGTGTTCCCTCTCCGTTTGTGTCTTTCTCTGTCAAATAAATAAACAAAATCTTTAAAAAAATGAAATATATAACACTGACCATACAAAATTCTGAGGAAGATGTGGAGAAACTGGAACTCTTACACATTCCTGATGGGTACACCAAATCCACTCTCTAAAAACCAGTTTAGAATTTTTAAAAATATATATATTTTATTTATTTATTTGACAGAGAGATAGCACAAGTAGGCAGAGCGGCAGGCAAAGGGAGAGGGAGAAGCAGGCTCTCTGCTTAGCAAGGAGCCTGATATGGAGCTCGATTCCAGGACCCTGGGATCATGACCTGAGCCAAAGGCAGCCGCTTAACCAACTGAGCCACCCAGGCACCCTGGAAGTTTCTTTTTAAACTGAACACACAGTTAAGAATCAGTAATTTCAGTCATGGGTTTTTATTTTAGAGAAATGAAACGTATCTTCCCAAAAGCCTATATTTAAATATTTACAACAGTTTTATTTGGAATAGTCACAAACAAATCAATCTACACTTCCGTCAACAGGCGAATGGTTAAAATTTTGTGGTACATCCATATCATGGAATACTCAGCAACAATGAATTGTTGACAGACACAAAAACTTGGATGTTTCTCAAGTGTAGTATAGTGAATGAAAAACCCATTTCAAATGGTCACATATGCATGATTACTTAACATAAAATCATTCATATGGAAACAGATTATTGTCGTATGTTAGGTATGACAGATGGTATGGTGGGTGTGATTACAAAGGAGTAGCACAAGAGAAATTGCCGCTTCCTGATGGCACACAGGAGAAGAAGGTACAAACAAGTCAGCCACAAGAGTAAGGGAGCAGGGGACAACAGTAGAAAAGACTGTTGCCCTGAACAACTCCTCAGTCCCGTATTTATTAGATACAGAGAGTAATCAACAAAAGAGCTGAAGAAGGCTACAAATTAATCATATGCCTTGTAGATAAACAAGAAGGAAGGCAAAATATATCTGGCCAGGCAGTGTAAAGTTTATAGTTGAGCAAGCACATTCAAAGGGATCATCTAATTAGCCACAGGTGCTCTCTGTCGAAGGGGAGATTATGGAAAAATGAAGCTGGCGGTGTTCTGTCCTGAGCGCCTGAGCGGGCGGGGCCTTCCCAGCTGCTTGGCCTCAAGGATGTATATCATCCTCTTCCCCAGAGGCCTGTTGCCAGTATATATTTTTCTTAAGCCTATATCTAAACATGCTTGGCAACTAAATTTCTCGTGGGTTATATTTTAAGTAATAAATTGTTCTGAGGGACAGTTACAGGAAATCTTTGTAATGATGGAATAGTTCTGAATTTAGAACTGTGGTGGCTACACCAACCTACATATGAGATAAAATAGCATGTAATTATACACACACTTTGTATCAACATTGCTTTTCTGGATTTGGTATTGTACTACAGTGATGCTACAGTATTAGTTGTGGGGAAAACTAGATGAGAGGTATGAGTAACTTTCAGTACTGTCTTTGCAATATTCTGTGTCTCTGTAATTATTTAAATATAATTTGTTAAAAATATAAATCACCTAGAAAAAAAGAATACCCACTTTAATTTTTTAAAAAATTTTACTTATTTGTCAGAGAGAGTGGGAGAGAGAACACAAACAGAGGGAGTGGCAGACAGTGGGAGAAGCAGGCTCCCCACTGAGCAAGGAGCCTGATGCAGGACTTGATCTCAGGACCCTGGGATCATGACCTGAGCTGATGGCAGACACTTAACTGACTGAGCCACCCAGGTATCCTATGAATACCCACTTTAAATAGAGTAACAATGTTATGTTACAATAGTAACAGGAAGAAAAATGATAAATCTTGTGAAATGAATCAAAAGAAGGGTGGAAGGACAAGACTTCAGAACAGAGAAAATTACCTAAGTTATTCCTAAATTTGGTTGCAACTAACTGCAGGTTTTCAACATACATGAAACAAAAAATGAAAAATAGATCCAAAATTATTCTTGGAGACCTTAGCTATACCCTCATTATTCATTAATTTATTATTATTATTCACTCACTGTCTCATTATTTATTAAAATATGTAGACAGAAAATATCATGGATGTAGAAGACTGAACACTATCAATCAACTTGACTTAAATGACATTTATGGAACACTCCATTCCACAACAGTAGTTTGCAAATTCACTTGAGACATTCAGAAGTATTCACCATATACCTGACCAAAAGATAATCTGATCAAATGTAATATAATCACGGAAAGCCTTATTTGTAGCAATAATGGAGTTAAAGTAGAAATCAATAACAGAGACTTCTAATAATTACCACAATATTTGGAAATTAAGCAACAACTTCTCCAAAAGTTGATTGGTCTAAGAAATTTTGGTGCAAATTAGAAAATATTTTGTACTGAATAAAAAGGAAATATAACATCAAAACTGGGAAGTTTCTAATACAGAACTAGGACATTTAAAAAAATTTTTAATTTTTTATAAGCATGTAATATATTACTAGCCCCAGGGGTACAGGTCTGTGAATTGCCAGGTTTACACACTTCACAGCACTCACCATAGCACACGAACTAGGACATTTTTAACATTGAATGCTTATATTAGAATTAAAGAAATGTCTTAAATTAATTGAAACTTGAAAAAGCTAGAAAAAAACAAAGTGAAGGCAAGCAACGGTAATGAATAATAAATATGAGAGCAAAAATCAATACATTGGAAAGTGGGAAACAATAAAGGGATTTAGCAAAAACAAAAGGTTTTAAAATCAATGCATTTGATAAGCTACCAGCCAAAGTCTGAAAGAATAAAGAGACAAGACAAAATTATTCTAATTAGGAGTAAGAGAGGTGACATCACTAATACCCTAAAGACATTAAAAAATACTAAAACACGGTTACAACTCTCCCACGAATAGAAAATCTAAATAAGTTCATATTAATGAAAGAACTTCAATTTATAGTTAAATAACCTTTCAACTTCAAAATTGTATGAGACGAATGTGATAACCACTACACTACAGAAACTGGCCACAACTTCAAAATTGTGGTGGAAGAAGTCAATGACCTAAATTAGCTGAGAGACACTGTGTTCATGGATTGGAAGACTCAGTGTATAGAAAAGATGCCAGTTTTCCCAAGTTGATCAGTAGAATTAATGGTATTCTAAACACAATCCCAGAAGTTAATACAGTGCCTGCCTACTAAATTGTATTCAATAAGTATTTTTGTATGATTGAGTGATGAAATGAATGACAAAATGAAAATACTTTAGGGGTGCCTGGGTGGCTCAGTGGGTTAAAGCCTCTGCCTTCAGCTCAGGTCATGGTCCCAGGGTCCTGGGATCGAGCCCCGCATGGGGGCTGTCTGCTCAGCGGGGAGCCCGCTTCCCCCTCTCTCTCTCTCTGCCTGCTTGTGATCTCTGTCAAATAAATAAATAAAATCTTTGAAAAATACTTTACAGGGGCGCCTGGGTGGCTCAGTGGGTTAAAGCCTCTGCCTTCAGCTCAGGTCATGATCCCAGAGTCCTGGGATCGAGCCCCACATCAGGCTCTCTGCTCAGCAGGGAGCCTGCTTCCTCCTCTCTCTCTCTCTCTCTCTCTCTCTCTCTCTCTCTGCCTGCCTCTCTGCCTACTTGTGATCTCTGTCAAATAAATAAATAAAATCTTAAAAAAAATACTTTACAAATACATTTTATATATAGAACCCATTTTTAAGTTTGAGGATCCCCTATACATCAGTTTTCCATTTGTTTAATGTAACAATGGTGAGATCTTAGCTTTTAAAAAATTCAATGCAAGGTATCATATGGGTATAAAATATATTGATTTGTATTCAGTATGATGACCCAACATCATAGATTTTGCATATATATTTTAAAATTTTATAAATTCTAGTATACATTTTCTTATTTAGTTCACCCGAATTTTTTTTTTAATTTCTCCACGTTCCTATTGTGGATGTATTTGTTTAATGGAGGATGGATGAAAAGTAATATGTAGTTGACTACCATGAGGGTTGATTTTATATGTTTTGGGGAGTTTTGCTAAACTACTCCATAATATTGCTGCCTCAGTATCCATTTTGTATGGCCAAGAGTCCTGTAGGAACCTTGAACTGACACTAGCTTTCCCAGGAATCCCCTAGATAACAGGCCACAGAGTTATAAGTAAATGTAAGTTCCTGATAGGGCGCCTGGGTGGCTCAGTGGGTTAAGCCTCTTCCTTTCGGCTCAGGTCATGATCCCAGGGTCCTGGGCTCGAGACCCACAGCGGGCTCTCTGCTCAGCAGGGAGCCTGCTTCCCCTCCTCTCTCTCTGCCTGCCTGTCTGCCTACTTGTGATCTCGCTGTCAAATAAATAAAATCTTTTAAAAAGGGACTCTTTAAAAAAATATAAGTTCCTGATATGACTACAGCAACTGCCCTTGTGATAAGCATTCTCCCCATCTGCCAGAGCCTTCCCCTTGTGCATGTCTTACATAAGACCCCCCAAGAAACTTACAAAACTCTGCTCTTTTTGGTTTGCATTGCCCAATCTGTCCTTAGCCTGAGAACCCCAAGCACTCTACCTGCAGACCCTAATAAGGGTGTGTGCCCTAGGTCCTTCACTGCTCTCTCTGCCTGCACCCTGCCTTGAATACCCTCATGTGGCCCCTTGAGGATGCTATGTACCTCCTCCAGAACCTGTGAATAACAAAGTTCTCTATTTCACTTTCCCTTGCAGTCTTTTGTTGAGCCGTGAATCGCCGTTTAACAACCTGCAGTTCTTAACAAATGTTAATTTAACAAAGTTACAGCAGGCTTCAACTTGACTGGGCTAAGTGATGCCCAGATAGCTTTAAAATATTTTTGTTTTGTTTTGTTTTGTTTTACTTTATTTTTTCGCTGAGTGTTTCTGTGAGGGCGTATTCAGAAGAGATTAATATTTGAATCAGTAGACTAAATAAAGAATATCTTAACACCCATGCGGATGGGCACCATCCAATCTCATGAGGGCCCGGATAGAACAAAAAGGCAAAGGAATTCTCTTTCCTGCTCTCAGACATTGCAACTCCTGTTTCGCAGGCTTCAGCCTCCAGGACTTCTACCAGCACCTCTGCCCCCTCCCCTAGACTTTCAGTCTTGACTAAGAGTTAAACCATTTTTTCCCCTGGTTCCCAGAACTTAAGACTCAGACTGAATTATACCGCCAGATTTTCCATTTGTCCAGTTTACAGACAGCAGATCATAAGACTTCTCAGCCTTCATAACTACATAAACCAAATCCTGTAATAAATCTCCTCTTACACATTTGCATATATATGTGTGTGTACGTGTATATATTACATGAAGTCATATGTATATATCACAAAGTTATATATATACACACATATATATCTGAGATATCAATATAGATATCGATATAGATATAGATCTATATGATATAACACTGTTTCTCTGGAGAACCCTGACTAATACAACAACTTTATTTGTGTGTAAAGTGAAGTAGTAAGAAATAACACTTTCAAATTTAAATCTCAGGGCTTAGAATGCTCAAATTAATTTCGGAAGACTGATTTTTTAACCATTAGTTTAAAATTCTTATTTCTGTTTCTTAATATTGTCAAATGTTAACATTAAAAGGTTATAGCAATTATAATTAGAAAAATTTATCAGTAGATGGGGCTCCTGGGTGGCTCAGTCTTTTAAGAGTCTGACTCGTTTTGGCTTAGGTTATGATCTCAGTGTTGTGAGACTGAGCCCCATGTTGAGCTCTGTGCTGGGGATGGAGCCTGCTTAAGATTCTCTTCCTCTTCTTTTGCCCCCAAAAATGAAAAAGAAAAATTTACCAGTAGAGCAATTATACCTTACTCTGGCAAATTTATTTGAGAACCATTTTAACCACTTATCAGTGTTCTTAAGTTGGGCTACATTAATGATACTTTATCCCCTAAATATTTTCTAATATATTCACAAGTGTCTGTCATCAAGATTTTTTGTAGACTAATAGAAATAAAGTTAATGTTTTGTTGGTTTTTTTACTGTAATGATATTAAATATGCCAGTTATTGAAGAGTAAATTGCAATTGTAGGCTTTAATAAAAACATTCGAAAGCAAGCAAATTATTTTATATACATATAGAGTTCACAGTAGCTGGGTGTTTTCTTAAAATATGGAACTACGTCTAGGTAACAACACCCGTTGGTCCTGTCACTTTTTTAAAATAAGTTTGTAGCGGGGCGCCTGGGTGGCTCAGTGGGTTAAAGCCTCTGCCTTCAGCTCAGGTCATGATCCCAGAGTCCTGTCTTCATATTAAGTGATATGGGAAACTGTTATATAAATAAGCCAAAGATGGCCCCTATATGTTAGTCCTGTATTTCCTTCACAGCAGACCAGAGCAATTAGCTTAAACGCCCACTAGTGGCAAACTCAATTTTTTACACATTTAAAAATTTGTACAATTTTTACAAATGTATACATTTTATGCAGTTGCTTTAAATGTAGCCCTTATAAGCATATGTTTAGCCTTTTGGGGCTTGCCTGATTTGCATGCTTTGTAAAACTGTCCTTATAAATCTGTTGGTCACAGATAAGGTAAACCTTGGTGCTATAAATGACCCCAAGCTGCTTCTGCCCTGTGGAGTTCTCCCAGCAGGAGTCCGCATCTTGGGGCTGAGTGGGATTACCTATACAGTAAGACCCCTTTCCTATTCCCTTCTTTCCTTGAAGTTTCTTTGCTTCCTTTTCTTCTGAGTGGTGAGACTCTGGAAGGTCCCATGCTGTAAGGAACGAACCCATCCCCTAGTCATAGAAATCTATTTAAAATACTACCTGAATAAAGCTCATGGTATGCTACTGCCACCTTGTGGTCACATATTTTTCCTAGATCAGCTCAGAAACTCCCAAACTCACTACAGAAACTGACCCTCTGCTTATAAATATTTTCTCCTTCTCTATAGAGATCATTTCAGAAGTATAGCAGATAGTTGTCAAGAACTATATCTAGAATCCATTTGAATAGGCTTTGACCTGGTAATATTTGATTAGCACTGGAAATGATTATCATCTCGTATATTTTTCAAGACTGCTCTTAAGAGTTTAATCTTTTTTTTTTTTTTTTTCTGTCAGGGGGTTTATGAGCTATCTACTGTGGTGTAACAAACATTGCCCCAAATGTAGTGGTTTAAAACAACAAACATTAATTACATAGTTTGTAGGAGTTAGAAATTTGGGTGTAGTTTAGTTGATAGCTCTGGCACAGCATCTCTTAGGCTTTTGGAGATAAGGAGTCTGCTCAGACTGCAGTTACCTTGAAGGTTTGACTGGGTTGTAGGATTAACTTGTAAGATTGTTCAATCACATTGTTTTGGGCAGAAATGCTCCCTTCTATGTGGCCCACAGCATGCGGCATTTGGCTTTCCCAAGAGTGAATAGTCTGAGAGAGAGAGCAAGAAAGATGCTTTTTGTGACTTAGTCCTTCTGAGTCATGTACTATTACTTCCAGTTTTTTCTATTTATTATGATTGAGTCACTAAATACAACCCACATTTATAGAACGATGGAAGCCACCATTTAAAGGATGGATACTAGAGAGATTGTAAACCTTTTTTTTTTCCTTTGGAGAGAGACTTTGTAGACTTTTTCTTAGAGAGAGAGACATGCACAGAGATAAGCAGGTTCCACGACCAGTGTGAGCCTAATGCGGGGGTCGATCTCACAACCCTGAGATCATGACCTGAGCTGAAATCAAGATTCAGATGTTTAACCAACTGAACCACTGAGGTGCCCCTGTAGACATATTTTTAAACCATTATAGGAGAGATGCCAGCAATCATGACAGAGTAAAAGACTCCTAATCTTGTCCCTCCACAAAATCTATGAACAAATGGACAAAAATTGTCAAAATCAACATTATTTGAGCTGTGGAAATAAACCAAAGTCTTAAATCAACCTGGGCAATTCTTATTCCAAAAACTGTAGTTGATTCTCAATAAGAACAGCAAATTGTGGCATTTTAATTTACTAATTAATCCGTTATCTGGGGGAAGTAATCCTTAATCAGATCCAGGAAGCACAGAGAGCCTCTAAACAAGATTAACCCAATGAGGTCCATGCAAAGACACATAATAATTAAAATGGCAAAAAAGTAATGATAAAGAGAACACTTTAAGAACAGCAAAAGAAAACAGTTACATACCAGAGAGATCCCTTAGGGCTCTCAGTTGATTTGTCAGAAGAAACTTTGCAGGCCAGAAGAGAGTGGCATGATATATTCAAAGTACTGAAAGGAAAATATCCTTCAACCAAGAATAATCTATCCAGCAAGGCTTATGTTTACATTCAAAATAGAAGGAGAGATAAGGAGTTTCCGAGAAAAAAAAAATTAAAGGAGTTCATCGCCACTAAACCAGCCTTACAAGAAACATTAAAGGGAATTCCTTGAGTGAAAGAAAAGGCCATAACTAGAAGCAAAAAAATTATAAAAGGAAAGAATTTCACAGTAAATGCAAACACATACCAAAGGTAGAAGATAAGACATTTATAAATCTAATACAGAAAATAAAACATGAAAGTAGTAAAATAATTTCTACCTATAAAAATCAGTCAAGGGATACATAAAATTAAAAGAAGTGAGACATGACATCATATATGTAAACATGGAAAGGAGAATAAAAATTTAGTGCTTCTGGAATGTACTCGAACTTAAGGAACCATCAACTTAATATAGACTGCTATGCATATGATATGTTAATATGAGCCTAATGGTAACCACAAATCAAAAAACTAATACACACACAAAAAGAATGGAATCCAAGTATAATACTAAATAAAGTTGTCCCTCACAAGGAAAGAGAGCAAGAGAAGAGGAAAGGAAGACAGAAGAACTGTAAAAATGATGAGAAAACAATAAACAAAATGGCAATAAGTACACAGCTATCAATAATTACTTTAAGGTAAATGTTCTAAATACTCCAATCAAAAGACATAGAGTAATGGAATAGATTTTTAAAAGACTGTGTGAAGATGACAGTGGAGTAGGAGGACCTTAGGCTCATCTTGTCCATGAACACAACTGGGTAACTATCAAATCACTCTAATTACCCCAGAAATCAACCTGAAGACTGAAAGAAGAAACCACACAACTAAAAGGAGAGAAGAGACCACATTGAAGAAAGTAAGACATGTGGAGACTTGGTTTAGGGGAGAAATGGATCATGGGTGCTGTGGAGGGGAGAAAGCTATGGTTGAAGAGAAGGGTAAGAGAGAGTACAGCACACATGGGAACACATAGGAGAACATTTCCTCAAAGCCATTGGCTGGAAAAATGAGAGAGGCTGGTTTCCTAGTTCTTGAAACTAGTAGGTCTTGAGTTTTAAAGGTCAGCAGGCTTGGCTGGGATAGAGCACTGAGGGCACTGCCCTGCTCCTGGAGAGAAGGCGGGCAAACAACTTGGGTGCAGACAGCATGGAAACAGCTGTCTGAGGAACACCTGGGACACACAGGGTGTAGATTATTTGCTCTTCTCCCAGTGCATCCCTGAGAAGCAGTGTTTACAGAGAGACACCTCTCCAGGGGCAAAGGAACTGGCTGGCACCATGCCCCTTCCCCACTCCTCAACATAAACACAGAGCCATCTGTGGGAAGCAGTGCAGTGCTGACATTGCCTCCCTGACTTGCTTATACCAAGCTCCACGTCCCTGCACTCTGGTGGGACTGCCCTTCTTGGTCAAGCTTGCCTCAGTCCCAGGGTGGTGGGATCCTTCCCCCAGGAGACCCTGTCCACAACACATCTCCAAACAAGAGTTCTGCAGGGCTTCAGTTCTAGTGGAAGTAGTATCAGGTCTCATTTAACAAGCTCTGTTTAATGTGCTCTCATTAAACAGAGCACACCTAGTTAAAACTTGCCACATTCAGGCCAAGGACCAAACACTGGCCCACTGCAGGCAAGGAGAGCTTCTGCAGACAATTGGCCTGAAGGATAGAGCAGCCAAAATACAATAGCAGAGTGCACACAGCACACACTAGAGACTCCCTGAAGCACCAGGCCATGGACACTACATGACTTCTTTATAAAGCCATTACTCTCAGGAACAGAGAACAAAACTGGCTTTTCTAACACAGAGAAGAAGGCAGATACTTAGACAAAATGCCAAGATGGAGGAGTTCATTCCAAATGAAAGAACAAGGTAAGGCTATTGCCAGAGATCTAAGTGAAACAAATGTAAGTACCATGCCTGATGGAGAAGTTAAAACATAAGGATGTTCCCTGGGCTTGAGAAAGAATGGAAAACATCAGGGAGACCCTTACCATGGAGAAAAAAGAGTTACAAAAGAATCCGAAATGAAGAATGTAGTAAATGAAATGGGAAACAGATTGGATGTAATGATCATCAGTCTGGAAGAAGGAGAGGAAGGAATTTAGTGACCAAGAAGACAAAATAATTGAAATCTGTGAAACTGAATAAAAGAAAGAGTTATGGAACATAAGAATAGACTTAGGGAACTCAGTGACTCCATCAAACATAATAACATTCATATTATAGGAGTCCCAAAAGAAGAAGAGAGAAACATGGGGGCAGATAATTTATTTGAGGAAATAATAACTGAAAACTTTCCTAATCTGGGAAAGGAAACAGACATCCAGATTCAGAAGGCACAGAAAACTCCCATCAAAATGAACAAAAGCAGGCGGAAACTTGGCAAGCCAGAAGAAAGTGGCATGATACGTTCAATGTGCCGAATGGGAAAAATCTGCAGCTAAGAATACTCTATCCAACAAGGCTATCATTTTGGAATAGAAGGAGAAAGAGATTCCCAGAGAAACAAACAAAAGAATTCATGACCACTAAACCAGCCCTGCAAGAAATATTAGAGACACCTTGAGTGAGAAAGAAAGACCAAAAGCGACAAAGACAGGAAAGGATCAGAGAAAATCTCCAGAAACAATGAAATAACAGTTAATACAATGGCACTAACTTCATATCTGTCAGAAATTAGTCTGAATGTAAATGGACTAAATGCTGCAATCAAAAGACATAAGTTGTCAGAATAGATTAAAAAAAAAAAGAAAGAAAAAGCAAGACCCATCCATATATTGCCAACAAGAGACTCATGTTAGACCTAAAGACACCTTCCAGTTGAAAATGAAGGAATGGAGAAATATTTACCACACAAAAGGATGTCAAAAGAAAGCTGGAGTAGCAATACTACCAGACTTTAAAACAAAGACTGTAACAAAAGATTGGCACTATATCATAATAAGGGAGACAATCCAACAAGAAGATCTAAAAATTGTGAATATTTATGCACTCAGTATGAATATTGAATTATGAATTTAATTCATTATTCATTATTGAATAAATGAATATTTTGAATAAATTGAATAAATGAATAATTATTCATTATTGAATAAATGAATATTTATGCACTCAGTATGGGAGACACAAATATATAAAACCGTTAAACATGAAGGAACTCATTCATAATAATGCCATAATAGTAGGGGACCTTAACACCCTACTAACAACAATGGGCAGATCATCTAAACAGAAAATCAGACAGGAAACTATGGCTTTGAATGACACACTGGACCAGATGGACTTAACAGATATATTCAGAATATTCCATCCTAATACAGCAGCACAAACGTTCTTTTCAAGTGCACATGGGACATTCTCCAGAATAGATCACATATAGGGTCAGAACTTGGACCTCAACAAATACAAAAAGGTTGAGATCATACCATGCAACTTTTCTGACCACAACACGATGAAACTTGAAGTCAACCAGAAGAAAAAAATTGGAAAGACAAGAAACACATGGAGGTAAAACAATATGCTGCTAAACAATGAATGGGCCAACCAGGAAATCAAAGAAGAAATTTTAAAAAAATGTGGAAACAAATGAAACTGAAAACACAGTGGTACAAAACCTTTGGGATATAGCTAAAGCAGTCCTAAGAGGGAAGTATATAGCAATAAAGGACTACCTCAAGAAGCAAGAAAAATCTCAAATAAACAACCTAACCCTACACCTAAAGGAGATAGAAAAAGAAGAACAAATGAAGCCTAAAGTCAGCAAGAGGGAAATAATAAAGATTAGAGCAGAAATAAATGATATAGAAACTAAAGACACAATAGAACAACAACAACAAAAAGACACAATAGAACAGATCAATGACACCAGGAACTACTACATAGAAAAACTTAATAAAACTGATAAACCTCTAAAAAATTGATAAACCTCTAGCTAGACTTATCAAAAAGAAAAGAGAAAGGACCCAAATGAATAAAATCATAAATGAGAGAGGAGAAAGAAAAACCAACACCACAGAAATACAAAAAATTATAAGAGAATATTATGAAAAAGTATATACCAACAAATTGGAGAACCAGGAAGAAGTGGATTAATTCCTAGAAATATATAAAACACCTAAACTGAAATAGGAAGAAAAGAAAAGCTTGAACAGACTGATAACCAGCAAAGAAATTGAATCGGTAATAAAAAAATCTCTCAATAAACAACACACAAACACAGCAAACAAAACAACAAAACAACAAACAAAACAAGCAAAAGTCCAGTGCCAGATAGCTTCACAAGTGATTTCTTTTTTTTTTTTGAGAAACCATTTAAAAATTTTTATTTTTTAATTTCAAAATTTTAAATTTTAAAATTTTTTTAAATTTTATTTTTTACAGTAAAACTTGTGTATATTTAAGATATACAGCACAATGTTTTGGTATTTGTATACTGTATTCATATATCAAGTATACATTGTGAAATGCTTACCACCACCAAACTAACATATCCAAATTAACATATCCATCACTTCCCACAGTTACTGTTTTTGTGTATGTGCTAAGAACATTTGAGATCTACTCTCAGTGAATTTCAAGTATGTATTATTATTTAATACACCATGCTGCACATTAGAATTCCAGAACTTATTTATCTTCTAACTTCACAAGTGATTTCTACCAAACATTTAAAGAATAGTTAGTACTTATTCTCAAACTATTCCAAAAAATTGAAAAGGAAGTAAAACTTCCAAATTCATTCTGTAAGGCCAGCATTACCCTGATACCAAAACCAGATAAAAAGGTGCCTAGCTGGCTCCTTCAGAAGAGCATACGACTCTTGATCTCGGGGTTGGGTGTAGATTACTAAAGAAATAAATAACCAAAGAAAGAAAACAGAAAAAAGACACCACTAAAAAAGAGAACTACAATCAGTATCTCTGATGAACACAGAGGCAAAAATTCTCAATGAAATATTAGCAAACTGAATCCAACAATATAGTAAAAGAATAATTACCAAGATCAAGTGGGATTTACTCCTGGGTTGCAAGTGTGGCTCAGTATTTGCAAATCAATCAACCTGATACACCACATTAATAAAAGAAAACATTAGAACCATATGATCCTATCATTGATTCAGAAAAAGCATTTGACAAAATACAATAAGGGTATTCACGACAAATACCTTAACAAAGTACATTTAGAGAGAATATACCTCAACATAACAAAAGCCATCTATGAAAAACACACACCTAATATCCACAATGGGGAAATACAGAACTTTTTCTCTATGGTCAGGAACAGGATAGGTATGTCCACTCTAACCATTGTTATTTAACATAGTACTAGAAGTCCTAGCCTCAGCAATCAGACAACAAAAAGAAATAAAAGACATTCGAATCAGCAAGGAGAATTCAAGCTGTCACTATTTGCAGATGACATAATACTCTATATAGAAAATCTGAAAGACTTCACCAAAAATTTGGTAAAATTGATATGAGAATTCAGTAAAGTCATAGGATATAAAATCAATATACAGAAATCTGTTGCAATTCTATACACCAATAATAAAGCAGCAGAAAGAGAGATCAAGGAATCAATCCCATTTACGATTGCACAAAACCCATAACATACCTAACCAAAGAGGTGGAAGACCTGTACTCTGGAAAGTATTACATTTTGAAGAAAGAAATTGAAGGTGACACAAAGTAGAAAAAAATCCCATGCTCATAGATTCGAAGAACAAATATTGTTAAAATAGCTATATTACACGAAGCAATCTATACATTTAATCAGTCCTTATCAAAGTTCTGACAGCATTTTTTTCACAGCACTAGAACAAGCAATTCTAAAATTTGCAGGGAACCACAAAAGACCCCGAATAGCCAAAGCAACCTTGAAAAAAAAAACCAGCAAAGCTGGAAGCATCACAATTATGGACTTTAAGTTATCTTACAAAGATGTAGTGATCAAAACACTATGGTATTGGGACAAAAACAGACACATAGATCAATAGAACAGAATAGAAAACCCAGAAGTGAACTCATAACTATATGATCAACCAGTCTTCAACCAAGCAGGAAAGAATATCCAATGGAAAAAAGACATCTCTTCAACAAATGGTGTTGGGAAAATTGGATAGCACCATTCAAAAGAATGAAACTGGACCACTTTCTTTACACCACACACAGGCATAAATTTGAAATAGATGAAAGACCTAAATGTGACACCTGAAATCATCAAAATCCCAGAGGAGAACACAGGCAGTAAGCTCTTTGACATTGGCTGTAGCAACCTCTTACTAGATATGTTTTCTGAGGCAAGGAAAATAAAGGCAAAAATAAACTATTGGGACTCCATCAGGATAAAAAAATCTTCTGCACAGTGAAGGAAACAATAAAACTAAAGGGCAACCTATGGAATGGGAGAATATATTTGCAAATGACATATCTGATAATGGGTTAGTATCTAAAATGTATAAAGAATTTATAAAACTCAATACCCAAGATACAAATAATCCAATTAAAAATGGACAGAAAGGGGCACCTGGGTGGCTCAGTGGGTTAAAGCCTCTGCCTTCAGCTCAGATCATGATCTCAGGGTCCTGGGATCAAGCCCTGCATTGGGCTCTCTGCTCAGCAGGGAGCCTGCTTCCACCTCTCTCTGCCTGCCTCTTGGCCTACTTGTGATCTCTGTCTGTCAAATAAATAAATAAAATATTTTAAAAAATGGACAGAAGATGTTAATAAACCTTGTTCCAAAGAAGATATACAGATGGCCAAAAGGCCCATGAAAAGATACTCAGTATCACTGATCATCAGGGAAATACAAATCAAAACTACAATAAGGGGGCGTCTGGGTGGCTCAGTGGGTTAAAGCCTCTGCCTTCGGCTCAGGTCATGATCCCAGGGTCCTGGGATCGGGCCCCGCATCGGGCTCTCTGCTCCACGGGGAGCCTGCTTCCTCCTCTCTCTATCTGCCTCTCTGCCTACTACTTGTGATCTCTGTCTGTCAAATAAATAAATAAAATTAAAAAAAAACTACAATGAGGTATATCACCTTACACCTATCAGAATAACTAAAATCAACAACACAAGAAGCAATAGGTTTTGGCAAGAATTTGGAGAAAAAGGAACTCTCTTGCAGTTTTGGTGGGAATAAAAACTGGTGCAGCCACTCTGGACGACACTATGGAGGTTCCTCAGAAAGTTAAAAATAGAATTACTTTGTGATCCAAAAATTGCACTACTAGTTACTTACCCGAAGAATACAAAAATACTAATTCAAAGGGATATATGCACCCCAACGTTCATTACAGTTTTATCTACAATAGCCAAACTGTGGAAACAGCCCATGTGTCCATTGACTGATGAATGGGTAAAGAAGATGTGGTGTGTGTGTGTGTGTGTGTGTGTGTGTGCACATGCGTGTGTTTGTGAATATTACTCAGCCATAAAAAAGAATGAAATCTTGCCATTTGCAATGACATGGCTGGAGCTGGAGAGTATTATGCTATGCAAAATAAGTCAGTCAGAGAAAGACAAATACTATATGGTTTCACTCATAGGTGGAATTAAGAAACAAAACAAACGAGCATGTGTGGGGGGGAAATGTGTGTGTGTGTGTGAAAGAGAGAGAGAGAGAAAGAAGAAACAGAATCTTAATCATAGAAAATAAGCTGATAGCTATCAAAGGGGAGGTGGATGGGTAAGTGGGCTAAATAGGTGATGGGGATAGGGAGTGCACTTGTGATGAGCACTGGGTATTGTATGGAAATGCTGAATTGCTACGTTGTACACCTGAAACTAATTTTTAAAAAGTAGAAAAAAATAAGAAAAGAAAAAAAAAAGAAAACACATCTATATGCTGCCTGCAAAAGACACACTTCAGATCTAAAGGCATACACAGACTAAAAGTGAAGGGGTAGAGAACCATACACCATGCAAATGGAAGCAAAACAAAATAATCTGAGGTAGCATTACTTATATCACACAAAACAGACTTTAAAACAAAGACTATAGCAAGAGAAAAAGGTGGTACATTATGATAAAGGGATCAAATGAAGAAGGAAATAAAACAACTGTAAATATCTATGCAAAAAACATGGGAACACCATGAGAAATAAAGAAATGTGAAGAGATATAAACAGAAATTAACAGTAATACAATAATAGTAGTGGGCATTAACACCCTACTTACATCAATGGATAGATAATCCAGACAGAAAATCAGTAAGGAAAATGTGGCTTTGAACAACACATTAGAACAGAATGACCTCACAGATATATACAGAACATTCAATAAAAATATAGAAGAATACACATTAACTTCAAGTGCACATGGAACATTCTCCAGAAGAAATCATATGTTAGGGAACAAGATAATTCTCAATAAATTTTAAAAAATTGAAATAAGCATACTTTCTGACCTCAACAGTTTGAAACTAGAAGTCAATTACAAGAAAAAATCTGGAAGGAACACAAATATATGAAAGCTAAACAAAATGCTACTAAACAATGGGTGAACCAACAAATGAAAGAAGAAATTTTCAAGATTTCTTAGACAGATGAAAGTGAAAACACAATGGTACAAAACCTTTAGAATGCAACAGAATCAGCATTAAGAAGAAAGTTTAGAGCAATACAGACATACTTCAAAAAACAAGAAAAATCTCCAACAAACAACCTAAAGTTAAACCTCAAGGAGGTAGGAAAAAAAGAATGAACAGGGGTACCTGGGTGGCTTAGTCAGTTGGACATCCAACTTTTGGTTTTGGATCAGGCCATGATCTCAGGGTCATGGAATCGAGCCCCATTTTGGGATCTATACTCAGGGTGTAGTCTGCTTGAGATTTTCTTCTTCTACCCCTTCTCTGTTGTCTCTCTGTCACCCTAAAATAAATAAATAAATCTTTTAAAAAATGAACAAAATCCAAAGGTAGTAGAGAAAAGGAAATAATAAAGATTTGAGGAGATATGAAATAGAGATGAAAAAAATGGAAAAGATCAATGAAACCAAAGAGCTAGTTCTTTGAAATGTTAAACAAATTTGATAAAACTTTAGCCAGACTCATCAAGGAAAAAAGAGAGAGGACTCAAAAAAAAAAAAAAAGAGAAATTAAGGAGAAATAACAACATCACAGAAACACAAAGGATTTTAAGAGAATATTATCAAAAACTATGTATCAAAAAATTGGACAACCAAGAAGAAATGAATAAATTCCTAGAAACATATTCTCACAAAACTGAGACAGGCAAAATAGAAAATTTAAGCAGACTGATTATCAGTAATGAAATTGTATCAGTAATCAAGAAACTCCCAAAAAACAAAAGTCCAGGACCAGATGAAATTCTAAGACCAGAATTTAATGAATTTTACCAAACACTTAAAGAAGAGTTTATGTCTATCCTCAAACTATTCCAAGAGAGAAAAGGGAGGAAAACTCCCAAATTTATTATATGAAGACATTTGTCTAACACCAAAACAAAACAGATGATCCAAAAAAATTAAAAAATAAAACTATAGGCCAATAACCAATGAACATAGAAGCACAATTCCTCAACAAAATATTAGCAAACTGAATTCAACAATATATTAAAAAATCATCTCACATCATCAAGTAAGATTTATTCCAGGGACACAAAGGTGGCTCAACATTTGCAAATAAATCAGTGTGATACATCACCTAACAGGAGGATGAATAAAGACTAATTGATAGAATGACTAGAATAAAAAAGACAAGAAGTAACAAGTGTTGGCAAAGATGTAGAGAAAAAGAAATCCAGTACACTGTTGTTGGGAATGTAAACTGGTACAGCTATTGTGAAAAACACTATGAAGTTACCACAAAAAAAAAAAAATTAAAAATAGAGTAGTGCTTGGGCGGTTAAATATCTGACTCTTGTTTTGGCTCAGGTCATGATCTCAGGGTTGTGGGATTGAGCCCTGTTGGGTTCTGCACTGAACAGAGAGTCAGCTTAGGATTCTCTCTCCCTTCTCCCTCTGCCCCACACCCTCACTCTCTCTTACTCTGAAATAAATAAATAGATATTAAAAAATTAAAAATAGAAATCTCATATGATCCAATAATTCTACTACTGGGTCCCAAAAAACAAAACCACAAATTTGAAAAGATATATGCAGCCCTATGTTTATTGCATCATTATTTATAATAGCCAAGATAGAGAAGCAACCTAAATGTCCATTAATAAATGAATTGATAAGAAAGGTGTGGGGTGTGTGTGTGTGTGTGTGTATACACACATATAATGTGTGTGTGTGTATAAAATGGGTTATTACAGAGCCATAAAAAGGGTGAGATTGCTCCATTTGCTACATAGATGGACTTAAAGGGTATATTGCTAAGTGAAATAAATCAGTCAAAGAATGACAAATACCATATGATTTCACTTATACATGGATTCTAAAAACCAAAACAAATGAATAAATAAACAAAAGGAGAATCAGACCTTAAATACAGAAAAATAGACTGCTTTCTTTCACCATACACAAAAGTAAACTCAAAATGAATTAAATACCTAAATGGAAGACCTGAAATCATGAAGTCCTAGAAAAGAGCAGAGGAAGTAACTGCTCTGTTATTTGCCATAACAACATCTTTCTAGATATGACTTCTGAGTCAAGGGAAACAAAAGCAAAAATAGGCTATTGGGACTACATAACTACATAGACACATAGATCAATGGAATGGAATATAAATCCCAGATAGAAACCAGTGATTATATGCTTAATTCATCTTCAACAATGGAGGCAAGAATATGCTTTTGCACAGCAAAGGAAACAAACAACAAAACTAAGAAACAACCTACTGGGGGAGCCTGGGTGGCTCAGTTGGTTTAACATCCAACTCTTGATTTCAGCCCAGGTCATGACCTTAGGGTACTGGGACTGAGCCCTGCTTCAGGCCCCCTGCTTAGTGGGGAGTCTGCTTGTCTTCCTCTCTCTGTTCCTCCCCCAGTTCATACTTTCTCTCTCTCTTAAATGAATAAATAAATAATAATCTTTAAAAAATAAAAGACCACCTACAGAATGGGAGAAGATATTTGCAAATGACATAACCAATAAAGGATTAGTATCCAAAATATATAAAGAACTTATAAGGATGCCTGGGTGGCTCAGTTGTTTAAGTGTCTGCCTATGGCTTAGGTCGTGATCCCAGAGTCCTGGGATCAGGTCCCTAAACTGGGCTCCTTGCTCAGCAGGGAGCCTGTTTCTCCCTCTGCTTATTGTTCCCCCTGCTTGTGCTCTCTCTCTGATAAATAAATAAAATCTTTTTTTTTTTTTTTTTTTTTTTTTAGAAAGAACGTATATAGAACCATGAGAGACTGTGGACTCTGAGAAACAAACTTAGGGTTTTGGAGGGGAGGGGGGCGTTGGGTGAGCCTGGTGGTGGGTATTAAGGAGGGCACATATTGCATGGAGCACTGGGTGTGGTGCATAAACAATGACTCTTGGAACACTGAAAAAATTAAATTAAAAAAAACAGGGATGCTTGGGTTGCTCAGTCAGTTAAGCAGCTACCTTCGGCTCAGGTCATGATCCCAGGGTCCTGGGATCGAGTCCCACATTGGGTTCCTTGCTTGGCAGGGAGACTGCTTCTCCCTCTGCCTCTGCCTGCCACTCTGTTTGCCTGTGCTCTCTCTCTCTGACAAATAAATAAACAAAATCTTTAAAAAAATAAGAACATATACACCAAACCAACAAATACACAAATAATCCAGGTAAAAATGGGAAGAAGACATGTACAGACATTTCTCCAAAGAAGACAAACAGATGGCCAATAAACACATGAAAAGATGCTCAAAAACACTCATCATCAGGGAAATCAAATCAAAACCACAATGAGGTATCACTTCACCTCTGTCAGAATGGCTAAATTGAATCACAAGAAACAAGTGTTGGCAAGGATATGGAGAAATGGGGAATCCTTGTGAACTGTTGGTAGGAATGCAAACTGGTGCAGCCACTGTGGAAAACAGTATCGTGGTTCCTCAATAAGTTAAAATAGTATTACCATATGATCCATTAATCACACTACTGGGTATTTATGCAAAGAATGTGAAAACACTAAATCAAAGTCATATATGTTTACTGCAGCATTATTTACAATAGCCAAGCTATGAAAGTAGTCCAAGTGTAAATGGATTGATGAATGGATAAAGAAGATGTGAGATATATACATATATATATGTGTGTGTGTGTGTAATACTTATAGCTGCATAGTATTCCATTATTCCATTATATATATTCCATTATTTCCATATTCCAATAATTCCATTATTATATTATATGTATTATATATAATGGAATACCATTCAACTATAAAAATTAATTAAATCCTGTCACTTGCAACAACATGGATGCATCTAGAGATGATAATGCTAAGTCAAATTAGCCAACCAGAGAAAGACAAATACCATTTGATTTCACTAATATGTGGAATTTAAGAAATAAAACAAATGATCAAAGAGGAGAAGAAAGAGAGACAAAAAGAAAAAATGTCTAGTCGAAATGGCTAAAACGAACAACACAAGACACAACAGATGTTGGTGAGGATGTCAAGAAAGGGAACCCTCTAACATTGTTTGTGGGAATGCAAACTGGTGCAGCCACTCTGGAAAACAGTATGGAGGTGCCTCAAAATATTTAAAAATAGAGCTACCCTATGACCCAGCAATTGTGCTACTAGGTATTTACCCAAAGGATACAAAAATCCTGATTCAAAGGGGCATGTGCACCACAATGTTTATAGCAGCAATGTCCACAATAGCCAAAATGTGGAAAGAGCCCAAAATGATGAATGGATAAAGAAGTTGTGGTGCATACATTCATATATATATATTCACATATATATGGTGTATGTATTCACATATATATATATGTATACATATATATATGAATATGAATATTACTCAGCCATAAAAAAGAATGAAATCTTGCCATTTGTACTGTATGGATGAAGCTAGAGAGCATTATGCTAAGTGCTAAGTGAAATAAGTCAGAGAAAGACAAATTCACTCATATGTGGAATTTAAGAAACAAAACAAATGAGCAAAGGAAAAAGAGAGAATGGCAAACCAAGAAATAGACTCTTGGGGTGCCTGGGTGGCTCAGTTGTTAAGCATCTGCCTTTGGCTTCCCAGGGTCCTGGGATCGAGCCCCACATTGGGCTTTCTGCTTGGCAGGAAGCCTGCTTCTCTCTCTCCCACTACCCCTGCCTGTGCTCTATGTCAAATAAATAAATAAATAATCTTAAAAAAAAAAGAAAAAAAGAAAGAAAGAAATAGACTCCTAACTATAAAGAACAAACTGATGGTTTCCAGAAGGGAGGTGGGTGGGGGTATGGGTTAAATAAGTGATAGGAATCAAGGAGTACACACGTTGTGCTGAACACTGGGTGTTGTATGTAAGTGTTGAATCACTAAATTGTACCCTTGAGACTAATATAACCAACATACTAACTGTATGTTAACTAACTGGAATTTAAATAAAAACTTCTAAAAAATTGCTACCATCTGTCCTCATACAACACTGTGAAAATATCGTTGAATATATTTCTTATGCTGTTACTTTTATTCCTCTGTGTGTGTGTGTGTGCATGTGTGTGTATGTATATAAATACATACCACATTTTCTACTTGGATTATCCCATATTTTGGCTACTGTAAATAATGTTTCAGTGAACAAAGGGGTGTATTTATCTTTTCAAATTAGTGTTTTAATTTAATTTAAATAAATACCCAGTAATGGTATTATTGGATCATATGGTACTTATATTTTTATTTTTTGTGGAAACCCCATACTGTTTTCCACTTGGCTGTACCAGTTGACTTTCCCACTAAGGGTTCCTTTCTCTCCACATCCTTGCCAACACTTGTTATTTCTTGTTTGTTTGATTCTGGCCATTCTGACAGGTGTGAGGTAAAATCTCATTGTGGTTTTGATTTGCATTTCTCTGATCATTAGTGATGTTGAACATCTTTTCATGTGTTTGTTGGCCATCTGTATGAGGAAGATGTAACAATTATCTCCTAATAACAGATCCTCAAAATATGAAGCAAAAGTGAACAGAATTGAAGGGAGAAACAGACATTCTTCAATAAGAAGTAGGAGGCTTCAATACTCTACTTTCTATAATGGATAGAGCAACCACAGAGTAGATAAGTAAAGAAAGAGAAAACTCAAACAACTCATGGACCAAATAAACCTAACAGATACATAAAGTACACTCAACTCAAGAATAGGAGAATAAACATTTTCTCACACATGTGAAACACACATGGAACATTCTCCAGGATAGAGTACATAGTAAACCACAAGTCTCAATTGATGTAAAAAGAATGATGTGATACAAAATATATTAACTGCCCATGACAGGATAAAGTTAGAAATCAATAACAGAAGAAACTAAAAAATTCACAAATATATTAAAATTAAGCAACACACTCTTAAACAATCAATGGGTAAAAGAAGGATTCACAAGGGAAATTAGAAAATACTTAGAGACAAGTGTAAATGAAAACACAACACATCAAAATGATGGGATGCAGACAAAATAGTTCTTAGAGGAAAATTTATAGTTGTGAATGTCTACATCAAAAAAGAATAAAGATCTCAAATCAATAACTTTACTTCATCCCTGAAGGAACCAGAAAAGAAAGACTGAACTATCCCAAAGCTAACAGAAAAAAGGAAATAATAAAGACTAAAGTAGTGATAAACAAAATAAAGACTAAGCAAACAATAAAGAAAAAGAATGAAATAAAAAGATGATCCTTGAAAAGAAAAAAATCACCAAATGGTTAGCTAGACTGAAAAAAGGAAGAGAAGATACAAATAACTAAAATGAAAAATGAAAGTGGCATCATTACTAATAACTTTAAATTAAATGAATTATAAGAAAACAATATGAAAAATTGCACATCAACAAATTAGATAACAGAAAAACGGACACATTCCTTGAAATACACAGCTTCCCTAAACTAACTCAAGAAAAAAGAGAAAATCTCAATAGACCCATATCAAGTAAAGCGATTGAATAACTAATATAAAACCCCCCAAGAAAATAAAATCCTGAGTTAAATAGCTTCACTGGTGATTTCTGCCAAACATTTAAAGAAGATACAATACCAGTACTTTTAGCACTCTTTCAAAAAATTCAAGAGAAGACGACACTTGCTAACTTATCCCATAAGGCTGGCATTACTCTGATCCAAAGCCAAATAAAAGCACTACAAGAGGGGTGCCTGAGTGGCTCAGTGAGTTGGGCATCTGACTCTTGGTTTCAGCTCAGGTCATGATCTAGGGGTGGTGGGATTGTGGGGTTCCTCGTTCAGTGGGGAGTCTGCTGGAGATCCTCTTCCTTCCTCTCCCTCTGCCCCTCCACTCCTTCCCTCTCTTTCTCGCTCTCCCTCTCCCCCACTCTCTCAATAAATAAATCTTAAAAAAGACACTATAAGAAAGAAAATTGCAACTCAATATCCTTTACGAATATAAATGCAAAAGTATTCAACAAAATATTAGCAGATCAAATCCAGTAGCATATTAAAAAGGATCCTTCACCATGACCAAGTGGAATTTATCTCAGCTATGCCAAGCATGTTTCAAAAAGGAAATCAATCAATGTAAGATATCAGATAAATAGAACAAAGGAAGAAATCCTCATGATCATCTTTTTTTATTAACATATAATGTATTATTTGCTTCAGGAGTGCAGGTCTGTGAATCATCAGTCTTACACAATTCACAGCACTCATCATAGCATATACCCTCCCCAATGTCCATAACCCAGCCAACCTATCCCTCCCCCACAACCCCCAGAAACCCTCAGTTTGTTTCCTAAGATTGAGGCCTTTATGGTTTATCTCCCTCCGCAGTCCCATCTTGTTTCATTTTTTCCTCCCTACCCCCCAAAACCCCTGCCCTGCCTCTCAAATTCCTCATATCAGTGAGATCATATAATTGTCTTTCTCTGATTGACTTATTTCGCTCAGTATAATATCCTCTAGTTCCATCCACATCATTGCAAATGGCAAGATTTTATTTCTTTTATGGCTGCATAGTATTCCATTGTATATGTACACCACATCTTCTTTATCCATTCATCTCTTGATGGACATCTGGGTTCTTTCCATAGTTTGGCTATTGTGGACATTGCTGCTATAAACCTTTGGGTATATGTGCCCCTTCAGATCACTACATTTGTATCTTTAGGGTAAATACACAGTAGTGCTATTGCTGGATCATAGGATAGCTCTATTTTCAACTTCTTGAGGAACCTCCATACTATTTTCCAGAGTGGCTGCACCAGTTTGCATCCTTGCCAACACCTGTTGTTTCCTGACTGGTTAATTTTAGCCATTCTGACTGGTGTGAGGTAGTATCTTACTGTGGTTTTGACTTATATTTCCCTGATGCCAAGTGGTGTTGAACACTTTTTCATATGTCTGTTGGCCATCTGGATGTCTTCTTTGCAGAAATGTCTGTTCATGTCCTCTGCCCATTTCTTGGTTGGATTATTTGTTCTTTGGGTGTTGAGTTTCATAAGTTCTTTATAGATTTTGGATACTAGCCCTTTATCTGGTATGTCATTTGCAAATATCTTCTCCCATTCTGTCGGTTGTCTTTTGGTTCTGTTGACTGTTTCCTTTGCTGTGCAGAAGCTTTTGATCTTGATGAAGTTCCAACAGTTCATTTTTGCCCTTGCTTCCCTTGCCTTTGGTGATGTTTCTAGGAAGAAGTTGCTGTGGCTGAGGTTGAAGAGGTTGCTGCCTGTGTTCTCCTCAAGGATTTTGATGGATTCCTTTCTCACATTTGATGTCTTTCATCCATTTTGAGTCTATTTTTGTGTGTGGTGTAAGGAAATGGTCCAGTTTAATTCTTCTGCATGTGATTGTCCAATTTTTCCAACACCAATTTTGAAGAAACTGTCTTTTTTCCACTGGACATTCTTTCCTGCTTTGTCAAAGATTAGTTGACCATAGAGTTGAGGGTCTATTTCTGGGCTCTCTATTCCGTTCCATTGATCTGTGGGTCTGTTTTCGTGCCAGTACCATACTGTTTTGATGATTAGAGCTTAGTAATAGAGCTTGAAGTCTGGAATTGTGATGTCTCCAACTTTGGTTTTCTTTTTCAACATTCCTCTGGCTATTTGGGGTCTCTTTTTGTTCCATATAAATTTTAGGATTATTTGTTCCATTTCTTTGAAAAAAATTGATGGTATTTGGATAGGGATTACATTAAATGTGTAGACTGCTCTAGGTAGCTTAGACATTTTCACAATATTTGTTCTTCCAATCCACGAGCATGGAACATTTTTCCATTTCTTTGTGTCTTCCTCAATTTCTTTCACCTCATGATCATCTTAATTGATTTAGGAAAGCATTTAACAAAATCCAACATGCTTTTGTGATACACACTTTCAGAAACTGGGAACAGAGAGGAAATCTCTCAATATAAGAAAGGGCATTTATGAGAACCCCACAGTTAACATCATATTCAATGGTAAAACTATGAAAACTATACTCCTAAGTTCACTAGCCAAAGATGTCCACCTTCGCCCTTTGTAATTCAGTGTTTTACCAGAAGTACTAGTCAGAGCTGTTAGAAAAGAAAGGTGGAAAGGGCATCAGAATTGGAAATGAAGGAGTAAAACTACCTATATTCATAGACTATATGATCCAACTTTTAGAAAACCCTAAAGAATCCACTAGAAGCTACTAGAACCAAAAAACAAATTATTTAAATTTGGAGGGTACAAATCAACATATAAAAATCATTTATATTTCTATACACCAACAACAAATATTCCAAAAATGAAAAATGCAGATCCACTTATAATAATATTTTAAAATACTAGATCTAAGGAGAGTAAAGCAGGAGAAGCTGTGCCCTCTGACACTTTCACGAGAGCAGTCATGCCAGAACCAAGGGGAGGCTCAGGCTGCCACTGCATTGTTCCTCCTTTCTGCTAATTACTCCTGCATCCTTGGACTTATTCCAACAGCCTCTTAAAACATGTGAATTACTATAAAGTACTAGGCATGCAGAGACATACCTCAGCCAAGAATATTAAAAAGGCATATTGAATACTGGCACTGAAGTGGCATCCAGATAAAAATCCCAAGAATAAAGAAGAAGCAGAGAGAAAATTCAAACAAGTAGCTGAGGCATGTAAGGCATTAACAGATACTAAAAAAAAAAGGGACATCTATGACAAATATGCCAAGAAAGATTAAATTATGGAGGTGAAAATTGAAGTAATTTTGATAGTCTGCTTGAGTTTGGCTTCACATTCCACAATCAAGATGATTTTTTCAGGACATTTTGTGGTGGAAGACACCATTTTCCATTCTTCTTCCATTTTTTGGAGGTGGGTTTTTTTTTTCCCATTTGATTCAGGATTTACTTCCTTTGGTTTACTAGGTCAGAAATGAAGGGGCTCACTTCATTTTCTTCCATGTCATTGGTGGTAGTCAGATGAGCAACTTCAAATCTATGTCAACTTCTACTAAAATGGTTCATGGCAGAAAAATCACTACAAAGAGAATTGTCAAACATGCTCAAGAAAGAAATTAAAGAGGGCCAGTTAAGGTCCTTAACAATAAATGGCAGGAGCAGCAGCTATGCTTGGGTAACAAGTAATTCAATGCATGCAGTTAACAAAAATGTTAAACTATAACAAGCACTATTTGCAGGTTAACAGGAACATTTTTTGAGGATTTCAAAAGAATTCAGCTCTCAGTATAAGTGCACCTCATCTAAAGTTTTTAAAAACAGCTCATCAGAGGCCCTATTTGCTATAGACTTTTGAGTTTATTTTTGGTACTACCTGATAGTAGCATATTTTATCTTTGAAATTGTTGTAAATCTTTGTTTGTAATTTGCTTTTTTAGTAAATGTAATACAAGGTGACCCTGACACTTTCATTCACTAACACCAGCACAGACCTGCTTTTCCATTGTGTTTGAAATGTGAGTTAAGTAGTGTCAGTGTTCTGTGAAGTTAATAGGGCCAAGAAGCATTTTCCACAAAAATAATTTCAATTATTTTTAGTATTTAGTAGTGAAAAATAATGTATTAATCATAACACATGTCTGATTTAATGTAAATTGAGGATTTTTCTCATTGTCTATGAATACTGCCAACCTAGCAAGTTTTAATAATTGTTTAAATATGTAACGTTAAGCTTATGTTTAAAAAAGTGAAAACTAGAAAGCTGGGTCTTTGTCATTTGCTTAAAAAAACAAATGTGAATGTGTTTGGTGCATACTTTCCTAAGTAAGACCTGTAAAAAGTAAATTAATTAAAAATTAAATCATTAGCAATAAATCTAGCCAAGGAGGCAAAAGACTTGTACACTAAGAACTATAAAACATTCCTGAAAGAAATTAAATTAGACCTAAATAGCTGCAAAAACATCTTGTGTTTATGGATTGGAAGGCTTAATATTGTCAAGATGAGAATACTATCTGGGATGCCTGGGTGGCTTAGTGGGTTAAGACTCTGCCTTCCGCTCAGGTCATGATCTCAGGGTCCTGGGATAGAGCCCTGCATTGGGCTCTCTGCTCAGTGGGGAGCCTGCTTCCCCCCCTCTCTCTGCCTGCCTACTTGTGATATCTCTCTGTCAAATAAATAAATAATCTTTTTTTAAAAAGATGAGAATACTAACCCAAATAATCTAGATTCAATGTAATCCATATCAGAATTTCAATGATTCTCTTTGTAGAAATAGACAAACCTATCCTAAAATTTATGTAAAATCTCAGAAGACCCATGTTAGTGCAAACAATCTTGAAAGAAATGAATTAATTTGGGGGACTAGGAATTCTGAACTTCAAAACTTACCACAAAGCTACAGTATGTAAAACAGTATGGTATAGGTGTTATGGACAGACATAAAGAGCAATGGGATAGGATAAAATCCCAGAAATAAATCCTCACATATGTGATTAATTGATTTTTGACAAAGTTGCCAAGACCAATCAATGGGGGAAAAGACAGGGTTTTTTTTCCCCACAAATGTGCTTGAAAAACTGGATAGCCACATGTAAAAGAATAAAATTAGATCTTTAACTTATATCATATACACAAATTAACTCAAGATACACCAAAGACCTAAATTCATAGGGTAAAACTATAAAACTCTTAGAAGAAAACCCTGCAGAAAATCCTATTAATATTGGATCTGGTCATTTCATGGATATGATACCAAACATATAAGAAACAAACGAAAGAATAAATTAGATTTCATGAAAATTAAGAAATTTTGTGCATCAAAGAGAACTATAAAGAAATTAGAAAAACAACCTTTAAGTCATATATCTGATAAGAGATTAGTATCCAGGGTATATAAAGAACACCTAAAACTCAACAACAAAAGACAAAGAACCGAATTCAAAGTTGGGCAAATGACTTAGACATTTTTCCAAAGAAGATATACAAATTGCCAATAAGCTCATCACAGTGAGATGCTATTTCACACCTAAGGATGTCTATAGTTAAAAAAACAAACAAACAAGTGTTGATGAGGATATGGAGAATTTGGAACCCTTTTGCATTCATTGCTGGTGGAAATATAAAAAGGCACAGTTGTCAAGGAAATTTGTTTGGCAATTTCTCAAAAGGTTCAGCATAGAATTGCTATATGACATAGCAATTCCACTCCTAGGCATATATCCAAAAGAATTCAAAACAGCGACTCAAACAGATATTTGTACAATGTTATTACAACTGTATTCACAATAGCCAAAAGATGGAACCAACACAGTGTCAACCAACAGATGAATAGAATATTATTTGGTCATAAAAAGGAATGAAATTTTGATATGGAATATAACATGGGTGAACCTTGAAAACATTATGTGTAGTGAAATAAGCCAGAGACAGATGACAAATATTGTGTCCTTTCAATTTTATGACATACCTAGACTAGTCAAATTCATAGAGACTGGTAGTAGAATAGAGGTTACCAGAGACTATAATTAGGGGAAGGGCAAGTCTTTGTTTAACTGGTAGAGAGTTTTTTGGGGGGATGATGAATAAGTTTTCAGTATTGATTTACTGGTAATGCTATGTTCTACAAAACGTTGTGGAGTGTATTTAATGCCACTGAATTTTACACTTACAAATGAATAAGATGATTAAAAAATACATATATTTTACCACAATAAAAAATGAAGGAGAAATTAAGGCATACTCAGATCTGTAAAAACCAAGTTATTTCACTACCAGACCTGCCCTTCAAATAAGTGCTAAAAGGAGTCCTTTAGGCTGATATGAAAGGATACTAGATGGTAACTCAACTCCACATAAAGAAATGAAGAACAGCAGGGAAGATAACTAAATAGGTAAATATAAAAGCCAGTATTACTGTATTTCGGGCTTATAACACCTTTTCCCTTATACATATACATGTATAAATCATACATGATGGTTTATAGCAGCATTATTCATAATAGCCAAAAAGGAAAACATCCTAAACGTCTATCAGCTCTTGAGTGGTTAAATAAAATGTCGTATAACCACACAGTTGAATATCATTCAACAATAAAAAGAAGTACAGAGACATGCTGCAACATGGATAAACCTCGAAAACATTACATTAAATGAAAGAAGCAGATACAAAAGGCCACCTGTTGTATGATTTTATTTATATGAGATAATCAGAATAGACAAACCCATGGAGATACAAAGTGGTTAGTAATTCCCAGCATATAAGAGGAAAGATGAATGTGAACTGCTGTTAAGTATGATTCTTTCTTTTGGGGGTTGTCCATTGAAATATCCTAGAGTTAGATAAATATACACAATATTATGGTGATGTTTGCAAAACTAGTGAATATACCACAAACCACTAATTTTTTTATCTTTTTATTTTTATTTTTTAAAAGATTTTATTTATTTATTTGACAGAGAGAGACACAGTGAGAGAGAGAACACAAGCAGGGGGAGTGGGAGAGGGAGAAGCAGGTTCTTTGCTGAGCAGGGAGCCAGATGCAGGTCTAGGATCCCAGAACCCTGGAATCATGACTTGAGCTGAAGGCAGACACTTAATGATTGAGCCACCCATGTGCCTCAAACCACTAAATTGTTTAAAATGGTGAATGTCATGTAAAGTTTACTTGAATTTAAAAACCCTCTAGGTTTTCCTATGGCCACAAGTTATTTACAACACTCTCACACGCAAAATACACTCAACTCCTACCAAGGCCCACAAAAGCCTTATCTCATTATACCTCATTACACCATTAGCTCAAAGTCCATGATTTCATCATCTAAATCAGATTGGTGAGCAGATTAGTTTTCTCAGGTGTACTTTCTTAAGTAAATCACCTCAAGTATGGTTCCCCTGAATCTGAAGTTGTGTGCATTTCATTTTTTCAACATACAGGGTGAGACCATGAAAGGAAAACCCCCATAGACATTCCTATTCAAACAGGGAGAAAATGTGAGGTACAAAGGAATACATAGAAATTCTGAAATGAAAGTGGGAAAATTTTAGAAGTTTCTTTATTAGGACTCAGTCCCATTCCTGACCAAGAATAATTTTCCTTGGTTCTTGTTTCTCCCTCAGGGTACTTTATTCTACCCTCTATATTACCCTTCCTTTTATATGATAGGTAACCTGTACCTTCAACTGTGTAGCTTTTGCAGTTTGCTCACTTCGAGGTGAGGGTTCAAAGTCCTTTTTTTCTTTTTTGTGGTGTTTTTGTGTTGTCATTTAAAATAATTATTTTAAAATAATTTTGGTCTCCTGTGAATAAATACCACACCACAAAATCTCTTCCATTAAGCCCTTCTTCAACTGGTCTTCTGGGAGGTTTGTATAATAAAGTCTAAAAGTCTAAAAGCCCTATTTTTTCCCCCAAATTTGAAAAATCTAATTTTATTTTTTTTCAATGTTCCAGGATTCATTGTTTATGCACCATACCCAGTGCTCCATGCAATACGTGCCCTCCTTAATACCCACCACCAGGCTCACCCAACCCCCCATGCCCCTCCCTTCCAAAACCCTCAGTTTGTTTCTCAGAGTTCACAGTCTCTCATGGTTTGTCATCCCCTCCAATTTCCCCCAACTCACTTCTCCTCCCATAGTCATATGAAAGAATGAAATCTTGCCTTAGTCATAAGAAAGAATGAAATCTTGCCTTAGTCATAAGAAAGAATGAAATCTTGCCATTTGCAGCAATATTGATGGATCTACAGGGTATATTGCTAAGTGCTGTAAGTCGAAGAAAGACAAATACCATATGATTTCACTCCTATGTGGAATTTAAGAAAAAAAAATGAACAAAGAGAAAGAGAAACAAAATAGCAGACTCTTAGAGAACAAACTGGGTAGATAGGTGAAGGGGATTAAGAGTGCACTTATGATGATCACTGAATCTATAGAATTGTTGAATCATCATATAGTACACCTGAAAGTAATATAACACTGTATGTTAATAAATGAATAAATAAATGGAATAGTACAGAATGTGGGAGGCTGCAATAAGGCTTGAGACGAGGACCAAACCAGGCCCTGACTTGTGCCTCCTTTAAAGTCCGAATAACCTAACAAAAGGTTTAGGACGGGAAAAGTTGAGTAGCACTGAGAAAAGGTCTGTGCTATGTGTTGTGCGCTCGCCTACGTGACTTCCCACACGCTTGCTAAACAAATGAGAACCATTCGGTTGGGGTCAAAAGTTCGTTGCTGGTCCTTGCTGCCCTAGTACAGCCCATAAATTACTTTCAGCTTTGCTGTATTTGTACTGGCATCAACCATTTGGCGTCATGATGAACTTGTGGTTGTTTAACTAGACACAGATGTAAGTAATATCACTATATATGGCCTTAATGCTTTGAATAAACTTAGCACTGTTGGACATCCTCCTCAGTGCCCCCATCTCTTTGTCTCTTAATTTCTTTTCCCCATCCTCTTACCCTCATGTTCCTGGTTGATTTGTTGCGCTGGCCGCGACAACAGAATATACACATTTGTCATTCAGCTTTTTTATTATTTTTAATTTTTATTTTTAAGATTTCATTTAAATTCCAGTTAACATAGAGCGCAATATTAGTTTCAGGTGTACAATTTAGTGGTTCAACACTTACACATGACATCTGGTGCTCATCACAGCAAGTGCACTCCTTAATCCACATCACCTATTCAACCCATTCCCCCACCCACCTCCCCTCTGGTAACCATCAGTTTGTTCTAGATAGTTAAGACTCTTTCTTGGCTTGCCTCTTTTTCTCCCTTATTAGCATTTGATTTGTTTCTTAAATTCCATGTATAAGTGAAATCATATAGTATTTGTCTTTCTCTGACAGACTTATTTCACTTAGCATAATACTCTTTAGCTTCATCCACACAGATGGATGAAATTTTATTCTTTTTCATGCCTAAGAAATATTCCATTGCATGTATATATACCACAACTTCTTGATCCTTTTATCAGTTGATGGACATTTAGGCTCTTTCCATAAATTGGCTACTGTTCATAATGCTGCTGTAAACATCAGGGTGCATGTATCCCTTCAAATTAGTATTTTTGTATTCTTCCGGTAAGTAGTCCAGTTGCTAGATCATAGGGTAGTTCTATTTTTAACTTTTTGAGGAAACTCCATACTGTTTTCCAGAGCAGTTGTACTAGTTTGCATTCCCACCAATGCTGCAGGTGTGTTCCCCTTTTTCCATATCCTCACCAACACCTGTTGTTTCTTGTGTTGTTGATTTTAGCCATTCTGACACATGTGAGGTGATACCTCATTATAGTTTCATTTACAGAGGAAGAAGCAGACTCTCTGCTGAGCAGTGAGCCCAATGTGGGGCTCAATCCCAGGACTCTAGGATCATGACCTGAGCCTTAAGGCAGATGCTTGACTGACTGAGCCACCCAGGCGCCCCTCTTCTGCCATTTTTTAAACTGGATTATTCAATTTTTTTTTTTTGGTGTTGAGTTTTATAAGTTCTTTATAGATTTTGTATAGTAACCATTTATCAGATATGTCATTTGCAAATATCTTCTCCCATTCCATAGGCTGCCTTTTAGTTTAGTTGATTGTTTCCTTTGCTGTGCAGAAGCTTTTTATTTGATCAAGTCCCAATAGTTTATTTTTGCTTTTATTTCCCTTGCCTCAGGAGACATATCTAGTAAGAGGTTGCTATGGCCAATATCAAAGAGGTTACTGCCTGTGTTCTCCACTAGGATTTTAATGATTTCCTATTTTACATTTAGGTCTTCAGTCCATTTTGAATTTATTTTTTATATGGTGTAATAAAGTGGTCCAGTTTCATTCTTTTGCATGGTGCTATCCAGTTTTCTCAAAACCATTTGTTGAAGACACTGTCTTTTTTCCATTGGATATTCTTTCCTGCTTTGTTGGAGATTAATTGACCATATAGTTGTGGGTGCATTTCTGGGTTTTCTATTCTGTTCTATTGAGCTATGTGTTTATTTTTGTTCCAGTTCCATGCTATCTTGATTGCTACAGCTTGGCAATGTAACTTGAAGTCTGGAATTGTGTTGCCTCCAGCTTTGCTTTTCTTTTTCAAGGTTGCTTTGGGGTCTTTGTGGCTCCATACAAATTTTAGGATTGTTCATTGTAGCTCTGTGAAAAATGCTGTTGGTATTTTGATAGGGATTGCATTAAATGTGTAGATTGCTTTGGGTAATATAGACAATATTCTTCTAATCCATGAGCATCCAGTGTTTTTCCATTTCTTTTGTGTCACCTTTACTTTTTAAATCTGTGTTCTATAGTTTCCAAAGTACAGGTCTTTTACCTTTTTGGTTAGGTTTATTCCTAAGTATCTTATTATTTTGGGTGCAGTTGTAAATGGGATTGATTCCATGATGTCTCTTTCTGTTGCTTCATTATTGGTGTATAGAAACGCAATAGATTTCTGTGCATTGATTTTGTATCCTGTAACTTTGCTAAATTTGTTCATCAGTTCTAGCAGTTTTTTGGTCGAATCTTTCAGGTTTTCTATGTGTAGTCTCATGTCATCTGCAAATAGTGAAAGTTTTACTTCTTCCTTGCCAATTTGGATGCCTTCTATTTCTTTGTGTTGTCTGATTGCTGGGGCTAGTCCAATGTTGAATAAAAGTGGTGAGGGTGGACATCCTCATCTTGTTCCTGACCACAGAGGGAAAAGCTTTCAGTTTTTCCCCATTGAGGATGATATTAGCTGTGGGTTTTTCATATATGGCCTTTACTATGTTGAGGTTTATTCCCTCAAAAACCTACTTTGTTGAGGCTTTTTATCATGAATGAATGTACTTTTTCTGTACCTATTTTTTTCTTATCATGAATGAATGAATGTTGTACCTTTCCCTGAACCTATTGAAATGATCATATGGTTCTTATCCTCTCTTCTTGTTGTGATGTATTACATTGATTGATTTGTGAATATTGAACCATGCTTGCATTACAGGAATAAATCCCCCTTAATTGTGGTGAATTTTTAAAAAATGCATTGTTCTATTTCATTTGCTAGTATTTTACTGAGAATTTTTGCATCCATGTACAGGGATATTGGCCTATAGTTCTTTCTTTCACTATCTCTCTCTCTTTTTGTGGTGTCTCTTATCTGGTTTTGTTATCAGAGTAATGCTGGCCTTATGAAATGAATTTGGAAGCTTTCCTTCTTTTTCTATGTTTTGGAATAGTTTGAGAAAAATAGGTATTAACTCTTCTTTAAATGTTTGGTAGAATTTGCTTGTAAAGCCATCTGGTCATGGACTTTTCTTTGTCAGGAGTTTTTATTTTTTATTTTTTTAAAGATTTTATTTATTTATTTGACAGACAGAGATCACAAGTAGGCAGAGAGGCAGGCAGAGAGAGGAGGAAGCAGGCTCCCTGCCGAGCAGAAAGCCCAATGTGGGACTCGATCCCAGGACCCTGGGATCACGACCCGAGCCGAAGGCAGAGGCCCAACCCACTGAGCCACCCAGGCACCCTGTCAGGAGTTTTTAGATTATCAATTTAATTTCTTTGCTGGTTATTGGTCTGTTCAAATTTTCTATTTCTTCCTGCTTCAGTTTTGGTAGTTTGTATGTTTCTAGGAATTTATCCATTTCTTCTAGGTTTCCAATTTGTTGGTATATAGTTTTTCATAATATTTTCTCCTTCCTTTATTTAGGCATAGCTTCCTTTAGTGCTTTGAAGTGATTTTTTTGAACTAATGGTTACCTAAAGCCTTTGTCTCTTAAATATGTCATCTTTTCTCTTTCACAGGCAGTTTTTCTTATCTACTTCCCCCCTCCATTTATAGGTTACTTGTTCTTATTTCCTTGAATATCTCATTATTTTTTGTGAAAACTGGACATTTTAGATGATATGTTGAAGACTGGATCCTAATTTCTAACCCTCTCCAAGACTCATTTTTATTCTTGTTTACTTGGTTGTTGTTGTTTTGTGGCTAGGCTGTTTCAGTGAAGTCTATTTGCTTGTGCTGTAAATATTGTTCTTCTGTAAATATTGTTCTGATATTGTTCTTCAGAGGGGGAAGACTTGAGCATGTGTATAGTCATCTTGGGATCACAGACAGTGCAGCAGTGCTCTTTGACTCTTTTCCTGACCTCTCTTTTCAATTATCTGCTTTATTATACTTCACCTATTAGTCTCCACTAATTACCATCCAACTGTTAACAATGTTTTCAACAATGCTCTGAAGAATAAATTGCTTGGCAGTCTGATTTAATTAAATTCACAAAGGTATAGTTTGAGCTAATCTTTGTAGTTTATTCTACTCCCAGAGAAGTTCTTTTTAGATGTATTTTTCCCTGGTTTCTCTGGCAAATTAGCCAGCTTATGGTATAACCTCTTGCTCTTAAATGGGAGAAACTGATTTTTTAAAAAAGATTTATTTATTTATTTGTCAGAGAGCAAGCAAGTGAGAGATCATAAGCAAGGGGAGCAGCAGGCAGAGGTAGAAGCAGACTCCCCGCTGAGCAGGGAGCCAGACTTGGGACTCCAACCTAGGACACTGGAATCATGACCAGAGCCAAAGGCAGACACTTAACCGACTGAGCCACCCAGGCATCCCGAAACTAATTATTTTAAGAGTGTCTCTTAGACTTGAACTTCCTACACTCTCAAATAGTCATTTGCTAAGAGTGCCCTTTAGACTTGAACCTCCTACACTCTCAGTCATTTGCTTTGGGTATAGCTTGGAGCTCACTTTTCTTATGGACTGTCTCTGCCCCTGAACAACTCTCTGAAAAACTACTATGGGTTCTGGGTGAAGTGGTAGTCTCTTGGCTTTTTCTCTCCCTCTGTGGAACCTCTGCCCCATGAAAAAGCTGGAGCAAGGGTGAGAAGTCAGGGTTCCAGGGTTCTAGACCTGCTATGCCTGGAGTAAAATATCTGCCCTATCAATAGGAACTGGATGAAGAAAAAGAGCCCTCAGACTCTTGGCTGTACTCACCAGGAATTTGATTTTTCCAACTTGGAACTGGAGGGCAGAAGAAATGCTGACACCCAGGTGAGGTATGGTAAGCCTTGACTGGGAGCTACACACAGACCTTATATGCTCCACAAAAATTTACCTAAAATGCATCATAGACCTGTATGTAAAATGCAAAACTATAAAAATTCTAGAAGATAGAAGAAAATCTAGTTAACCTTGGGTTTGACAGTGGCTTCTTAAGATACAGTGCCAAAGGCATAATCCATGAAAGAAAGTGAAAAAGTGGATTTTTTTTAAATTAAAAATTTCTGCCCTACAAAATACACTGTCAAGAGAATGAGCAGTTAACCACAGACTGGGAGAAAATATTTGCAAAAGATATATCAGATAAAGGACTGTTATCCAAAATGTACAAAGAATTCTTAAATCTCAACAGTAACCTGATTTTAAAATGGGGAAAAAATCGGGATATCTTACCACAGAAAATATACATATGGAAAATGTATGAGAAAATGCTCACCATCATGTCATTAGGGAATTGCAAATTAAAACAACAGTGAGATGTCATTACATATCTCCTAGAATGGCTAAATTCCTAAATACTAGCAATACCAACTATTGTCAAAGATTTGGAGCAAGAGGAACTCATTCTGGGGGGAATGTAAAATGGCAGTCACTTTGAAAGGTTTGGCAGTTTCTTACAAAGCTAAACATAGACTTACCATGTCGTACAGCAATTGCCCTTCTAGGCACTTATCCGAATGAGTGAAAACTTATGATTACACAAAAATGTGCACATGAATATTTATACCAGCTTTATTAATAGTGACCCCAAACTGGAAACAACCAAGACATCCCATAACAGGTGAATGGTTAAAGTGAGACTCATCCATAAAATGGAATGTTATCCAGGGACAAAAAGAAATGAGGGGCGCCTGGGTAGCTCAGTCGTTAAGCGTCTGCCTTCAGCTCAGGTCATGATCCCAGGGTCCTGGGATTGAGCCCTGTATCAGGCTCCCTGCTCAGTGGGGAGTCTGCTTCTCCCTCTTCCACTTCCACTGCTTGTGTTCCCTCTCTCCCTGTATCTCTGCCAAATAAATAAGTAAAATCTTAAAAAAAACTGAGATACTCAGCAATGAAGAGACAGGGAGGACATTTAAATTTAAATTTATATTGATAAGTGAAAGTAGCCAGCCTTTCAGTTTATTTTGGAATTAGGATATAGCTTATCATGGTGAACACTTCATGTGAAATTTTAAGGAATATGAATTCTACTTTTAATGGGTATAGTGTTCTACAAATGTCAGTTATTATAAGTTGATTCTAGTGTTGTTTAGATTTATTCTTATTAAATTTCTAGCTAATTCTTCTTTTAATTCTTAAAAGTATTAAAATCTCCAAATACAGTTGTGGATTTGTCTGTGTCTCCTTGCAATCTGTCAGTTTTTGTTTCAGGTGTTGTTTTGTCTTCTTGGTAAATTGCCCTCCTTGTCACTGTATAATGCCCTCTCTTTATCCTGAACATATTCCTTCTTCTGAAATCTACTTTTTGATTTAATATAGCCACCCCAACTTTCCTTTGAATAGTGGTTGCATAATATAACTTACCTATGCATTTTTATTTAAATTGCATTTCTGGTAGAAAGCATATAGTGGGGTATTGAGGAAAATCTGAATAACTACTTAAATTATCTTAATGTTTTATGTCTTATGAGCTATTTTTGTCAGGTTTTTGTTACATTTTTGTAAGAATTTGTCTATTTCCTCTTAATTTACAATAATACTGGCATGAATTGTTACTATTCCTAATCTTTGTATTTTTATGTTCCCTCTTTTTTCATATTACTATGTACCCTTTTTTATATTGATGAATCAGCCAAACATTTGTCTATTATTTTTTAAGAATTTATTTGAGAGCATGAGTCCGAGCAGCAGCAGAGGGTGAGAATCCTGAGCAGACTCTGCACTGAGCACAGAGCCCAGCGTGAGGCGCGATCTCATGACTCTGAGATCATGACCAGAGGTGACCAAGAGTTGAATGCTTAACTGACTGAGCCACCCAGACACCCTTTATTAGTTTTGTAAAAGAAACAAATGTGGGGTTTTATTGATCTTTAATGTGTCTTTGTTTTCTATTTTGGGAACTGATGCTTTTCCCTTTAATACCTCCTTTTCATTTTTCTTATTGTTCTTACTGTATTCTTAGCCTGGATACTAACTTCATTTTCACCCCCTTTTCTTTTAGAAGTATTTGAGGCTATAAATTTCCCTTGAAACAATCTTTCACCATGTGTCACAGGTTTTTTTTTAATTTTTTTTTATTAACATGTATTATTAGCCCCAGGGGTACAGGTCTATGAATCGCCAGGTTTGCACACTTCACAACACTCACTATAGCACATACCCTCCCCAATGTCCATAAGCCAACCACCATCTCCCTATCCTCCTCCCCCCTTCAACCCTCAGTTTGTTTTGTGAGATTAAGAGTCTCTTATGGTTTTTCTCCCTCCTGATCCCATCTTGTTTCATTTATTCCCTTACTACCCCCCAAGCCCCCCACATTGCCTCTCCACTTCCTCATATCAGGGAGATCATATGATAATTGTCTTTCTCTGATTGACTTATTTTGGTCAGTATAATACCCTCTAGTTCCATCCACGTCCTCACAAGGTGCAAGATTTCATTTATTTTGATGGCTGCAGAGTATTCCATTGTATATATATACCATATCTTCTTTATCCATTCATCTGTTGATGGACATCTAGGTTCTTTCTGTAATTTGGCTATTGTGGACATTGCTACTATAAACATTTGGGTGCACATGCCCCTTCAGATCACTACATTTGTTGTATCTTTAGGGTAAATAACCAGTTGTGCGATTGCTGGGTCGTAGAGTAGCTCTACTTTCCACTTTTTGAGGAACCTCCATGCTGTTTTCCAGAGTGGTGGCACCAGCTTGCATTCCCACCCAGAATGTAGGAGGGTTCCCCTTTCTCCGCATCCTCACCAGCATCTGTCATTTCATAACTTGTTAATTTTAGCCATTCTGACTGGTGTGAGGTGGTATCTCATTGTGGTTTTGATTTGTATTTCCCTGATGCCGAGTGATGTGGAACACTTTTTCATGTGTCTGTTGGCCATTTGTATGTCTTCTTTGCAGAAATGTCTGTTCATGTCCTCTGCCCATTTCTTAATTGGATTATTTCTTCTTTGGGTGTTGAGTTTGATAAGTTCTTTATAGATTTTGGATACTAGCCCTTTATCTGATATGTCATTTGCAAATATTTTCTCCCATTCTGTCAGTTGTCTTTTGGTTTTGTTAACTGTTTTCTTTGCTGTGCAGAAGCTTTTGATTTTGATGAAGTCCCAATAGTTCATTTCTGCCCTTGCTTCCCTTGCCTTTGGTGATGTTCCTAGGAAGAAGTTGCTGTGGCTGAGGTTGAAGAGGTTGCTGCCTGTGTTCTCCTCAAGAATTTTGATGGATTCCTTTCTCACATTGATGTCTTTCATCCATTTTGAGTCTATTTTTTTGTGTGGTGTAAGGAAATGGTCCAGTTTCATTTTTCTGCATGTGGCTGTCCAATTTTCCCAACACCATTTGTTGAAGAGACTTCTTTCCATTGGACATTCTTTCCTGCTTTGTCAAAGATTAGTTGACCATAGAGTTGAGGGTCTATTTCTGGGCTCTCTATTCTGTTCCATTGATCTGTGGGTCTGTTTTCGTGCCAGTACCACACTGTCTTGATGATTACAGCTTTGTAATAGAGCTTGAAGTCTGGAATTGTGATGTCACCAACTTTGGCTTTCTTTTTCAACATTCCTCTGGATATTTGAGGTCTTTCTTTGGTTCCGTATAAATTTTAGGATTATTTGTTCCATTTCTTTGAAAAAAATTGATGAGATTTTGATAGGGATTGCTTTAAATGTGTAGACTTCTCTAGGTAGCATAGACATTTTCACAACATTTGTTCTTCCAATCCATGAGCATGGAATATTTTTCCATTTCTTTGTGTCTTTCTCAATCTCTTTCATGAGTAATTTATAGTTTTCTGAGTACAGATTCTTTGCCTCTTTGGTTCGGTTTATTCCTAGGTATCTTATGGTTTTGGGTGCAATTGTAAATGGGATTGGCTCCTTAATTTCTCTTTATTCTGTCTTGTTGGTTTATAGAAATGCAACTGACTTCTGTGCATTGATTTTATATCCTGACACTTTACTGAATTTCTGTACAAGTTCTAGCAGGTTTGGAGTGGAGTCTTTTGGGTTTTCCATGGAAAGTATCATATCATCTACAATGAGTGATGGTTTGACTTCTTCTTTGCCAATTTGGATGCCTTTAATTTCTTTTTGTTGTCTGATTGTTGAGGCTAGGACTCCTAGTACTATGCTGAATAGCACTGGTGATAATGGACATCCCTGCCGTGTTCCTGACCTTAGCGGAAAAGCTCTCAGTTTTTCTCCATTGAGAATGATATTCGCTGTGGGTTTTTCATACGTGGCTTTGATGACATTGAGTTGTGTACCCTCTATCCCTACACTTTGAAGAGTTTTGATCAAGAAAGGATGCTGTACTTTGTCAAATGCTTTTTCAGCATCTATTGAGAGTATCATATGGTTCTTGTTCTTTCTTTTATTAATGTATTGTATCACATTGATTTGAGGATGTTGAACCAGGCTTGCAGCCCTGGAATAAATCCCACTTGGTGGTGGTGAATAATCCTTTTAATGTACTGTTGGATCCTGTTGGCTAGTATTTTGGTGAGAATTTTTGGATCTGTGTTTATCAAGGGTATTGGTCTGTAATTCTCTTTTTTGATGGGATCTTTGTCTGGTTTTGGGATCAAGGTAATGCTGGCTTCATAAAATGAGTTTGGATGTTTTCCTTTCATTTCTATTTTTTGGAACAGTTTCAGGAGAATAGGTATTAATTCTTCTTTAAATATTCTGGGTAGAAAACCCAGAAGCCATCTGGCCCTGGGCTCTTGTTTGTTGGGCGATTTTTGATGACTGCTTCAATCTCCTTCTGGTTATGGGTCTGTTGGGTTTTCTCTTCTTCCTGCTTCAGTTTTGGTAGACTATACATCTCTAGGAATGCATCCATCTCTTCCAGATTGTCAATTTGCTGGCGTATAGTTGCTCATAATATGTTCTTATAATTGTTTGTATTTCTTTGGTGTTGGTTGTGATCTCTCCTCTTTCATTCATGATTTTATTTATTTGGGTCCTTTTGCTTTTCTTATTGATAAGTCTGGCCAGTGGTTTATCAATCTTATGAATTCTTTCGAAGAACCAGCTCCTAATTTTGTTGATTTGTTCTATTGTTTTTTTGTGGTTTTTTTTGTTTGTTTGTTTTGTTTTGGTTTGGTTTCTATTTCATTGATTTCTGCCCTGATCTTTATGATTTCTCTTCTCCTGCTGGGCATAGGCTTTCTTTGCTGTTCTTTCTCCAGCTCCGTTAGGTGTAGGGTTAGGTTGTGTATTTGAGACCTTTCTTGTTTCTTGAGAAAGGCTTGTATTGCTATATACTTTCCTCTGAGGACCGTCTTTGCTGTGTCCCACAGATTTTGAACAGTTGTGTTTTCATTATGATTTGTTTCCATTAATTTTTTTCAATTCTTCTTTAATTTTCTGGTTGACCCATTCATTCTTTAGAAGGATGATCTTTAGCCTCCATATATTTGGGTTCTTTCCAACTTTCCTCTTGTGATTGAGTTCTAGCTTCAGAGCATTGTGGTCCAAAACTATGCAGGGAATGATCCCAATCTTTTGATACCAGTTGAGACCTGATTTGTGACCCAGGATGTGAGATTCTGGAGAACTATTCTGGAGACTGTTCCATGTGCACGAGAGAACAATGTGTATTCTGCTGCTTTGGGATAGAATGTTCTGAATATATCTATGATGCCCATCTGGTCCAGTGTGTCATTTAAGGCCTTTATTTCCTTATTGATCTTTTGCTTGGATGATCTGTCCATTTCAGTAAGGGGGGGTGTTAAAGTCCCCTACTATTATCGTATTATTGATGTGTTTCTTTTTGTTATTAATTGGCTTATATAGTTAGCTGCTACCATGTTAGGGGCATAGTTATTTAAAATTGCTAGATCTTCTTGTTGGACAGAACCTTTGAGTATGATATAGTGTCCTTCCTCTCTCTAATTATAGTCTTTGGCTTAAAATCTAATTGATCTGATAGAAGCATTGCCACCTCAGTTTTCTTTTGATGTCCATTAGCATGGTAAATAGTTTTCCACCTCCTCACTTTAAGTCTGAAGGTGTCTTTGGGTCGAAAATGAGTTTTTGTAGACATCATATTGATGGGTTTTGGTTTTTTATCCATTCTGATACCCTGTGTCTTTTGATTGGGGCATTTAGCTCATTTACATTCAGGGTAACTATTGAGAGATATGAATTTAGTGACATTGTATTGCCTGTAAGGTGACTGTTACTGTATATTGTCTCTGTTCCTTTCTGGTCTACTAATTTTAGGCTCTCTCTTTGCTTAGAGGACCCCTTTCCATACTTCCTGTAGAGCTGGTTTGGTGTTTACAAATTCTTTTAATTTTTATTTGCCCTGGAAGCTTTTTATCTCTCCTTCTATTTTCAATGATAGCCTGGCTGGAAATAGTATTCTTGGCTGCACATTTTTCTCATTTAGTGCTCTGAATATATCATGCCAGTTCTTTCTGGCCTGCCAGGTCTCTGTGGATAAGTCTGCTGCCAATCTAATATTTTTACCATTGTATGTTGCAGACTTCTTGTCCCAGGCTGCTCTCAGGATTTTATCTTTGTCACTAAGACTTGTAAGTTTTACTATTAGATGACGGGGTATGGACCTATTCTTATTAATTTTGAGGGGGGTTCTCTGTGCCTCCTGGGTTTCGATGCTCATTCTCTTTGCCATATTAGGGAAATTCTCTATAATAATTTGCTCCAATATACCTTATGCCCCTCTCTCTCTTTCTTCTTCTTCTGGAATCCCAATTATTCTAATGTTTCATCTTGTGGTATCACTTATCTCTCAAATTCTCCCCTTGTGGTCCAGTAGTTGTCTCTCTTTTGCTCAGCTTCTTTGTTCTCTGTCATTTGGTCTTCTATATCACTAATTCTCTCTTCTCCCTCATTTATCCTAGCAGTAAGAGCCTCCATTTTTTATTGCACCTCATTAATAGCTTTTTAAATTTCAGCTTGGTTAGTTTTTAGTTCTTTTATTTCTCCATAAAGGGATTATTTTTTTTCTCCAGACAGGGTTTCTTTAATATCTTCCATGCCTTTTTTGAGCCCACCTTGCACCTTGAGAATCGTCATTCTGAACTCTAGATCTGACATTTTACCAATGTCCATTATTGATTAGGTCCCTAGCATTCGGTATTGTCTCTTTTTCTTTTTTTTTTTTGTGTTGAGTTTTTCCACTTTGTCATTTTATCCAGATAAGAATATATGAAGAGGAGAGTAAAATACTAAAAGGGTGGCAAAGACCCCAGGAAAATGTGTGTTAACCAAATCAGAAGAGACCCCCAAATTGTGAGAGGAAGAAAGGGGGCAAAAAGAAGTTAAAAAATATTTTTTTAATTAAAAAAAAAAAGAAAAAAATATATATATATATTAGACTGGTGAGCAGAACAGGGCTACCCATCTTAATTTTGGGAGTATTTTGGTCTTTTAGAAGAAACTACCTCCCAAAATTTTAAAGAAAAAAAATACACACACACACACACACACACACACACAAATATGAGGGTAAACATGATGAAGGGATGGAAGATTACTATAAAGATGAAAATTTAAAAAAAATTCAAAAAAGGAGTTGATAAGTTGGTTGGTAAAAGAATGTAAAAGAAAGTGGAGAGAATTTGCTCAGGCTGGAGACTAGAACAAAACCCTGTGCTAGATTTAGGGTATATTTTGATCTATCAGAAGAAGTTGTATCCCAAAATTTTTTAGAAGAAAAAACCCTATGTGTATACAAAAAATAAACTTAGATACAAAGAAGGATAAAATATGAGTATAATAAGGTTCAAAAAGATTTTTTTTAATGAAACATATTGTTAAGATAAACTAGTTAAATATGTTACAAGAGGAAAGAGTAAAAGTTAAGAAAATTAGAATAAGAAAAAAATAAAGTTAAAAAAATTAATTAACTTTGCAAGACTAAAGAATCATGGGGAGAAAGCCATGAATTCCATGCTTTGCTTTCTCCTCCTCTGGAATTCCACTGTTCTCCTTGATAAGTGAACTTGGTCTTGACTGGATTTCTTGCTGATCTTCTAGGGGAGGGGCCCGTTGTAGTGATTCTCAAGTGTCTTTGCCTGAGGTGGAATTGCACCACCTTTGCCATGGGCCCAGCTAAGTAATCTGCTCAGGTTCGCTCTTGTTCCCTGAACGCTTTCTGCTTTCCGTAGAGCTCTGGAGGACAGGAATGAAAATGGTAGCCTCCCAGTCTCTGGCCTGGAGGAGCTGAGAGCTATTGGCCACACTCCTCAGTGTGCCCTCGGAGAAAAGTGCCCAATCACTCCCGTCTCCCTGACCTCTGGCAGCCCTCCGAGCTCACCCAGCCTGTGACCAAGCGTCTCTATCTCTGGCACAAAGCCCCACCTGGAGTCTCCAAACCCAGCAGATCCATGCTGCTCTTCCAGGGGGTTCTTCCTGGATCTGCCACTCGTGGGGTCCCTGCTTAAAGAGCAGTGGCCTGTGCCACAGATCAGTTTAAGGTAACCCCGAGTTGAGAGCTCAATCCTCAGCTCTGTCTCTGTAGCTGGCTTCCCCGCTCTAATACCCGCAAGTTCTGCAACAGGCACCCCCGATCCTTCTGTAACCCCGCGGGACCTGAGACCACGCTGTCCCCGCATGGACTCCACCCCAGCTTAGCCTCTGGAGCGATGTCCCTCAGTGGAGCAGACTTTTAAAAGTTCTGATTTTGTGCTCCGTTGCTCTGCCGCTTGCTGGGAGCCAGCCCCATCCCCCGTGGTCTAGCTTCCAGTCACTTTGGATTCCCTTCTCCGCAGGTCCTACCTTTCAGAAAGTGGTCGATTTTCTGTTTGTAGAATTGCAGCTTTTCTTCTATCTCCTGTTGGATTTGTAGGTGTTTGGAATGGTCTGATAAACTATCTAGCTGATCTCCTGCTACCTGATGTAGTCTCAGCCTGCTACTTCTCCGCCATCTTGACTCCTCCCCCCATCTCACAGGTTTTTAATGTGTTTTCATTATCATTAAATTTTAAGATGTCCCTCATTTCTTACTTGATCCATAGAAAGAACCTTCATGCACTGTTGATGGGAAAACAAACTGGTGCAGCCTTTGTGGAAAACAGTTTGGGTGTTCCTCAAGAAATTAAAAATAGAATTACCACATGATTCAGTAATTCCACTACTGGATATGTGTGTGTGTGTGTGTGTGTGTGTGTGTGTGTGTGTGTGTGTGTGT